>NC_059285.1:24810445-24985871 GCF_017591435.1 Portunus trituberculatus
TCCGATCGTTCTATTGCTGCTGTAGTAGACGGTCACTGTTCTTCCCTAAAACTATCAACAGTGGTGTTCCACAGGGTTCTGTCCTATCACCCACTCTCTTTCTATTATTCATCAATGATCTCCTAAATCTGACTCAATGCCCTATCCACTCCTATGCTGATGATACCACCTGCATTATTCAACAGCGTTCAACAGACGCCCAACCCAACAACAATTAAATGACTCAAGGCGAGATGCTATAGGACGCCTAACTTCTGATCTTTCACTTGTTTCTGATTGGGGCAGAGAAAACCTGGTTTTGTTCAATGCCTCAAAAACTCAATTTCTACAACTATCTACTCGACATAACCTTCCAGACAACTATCCTCTCTTCTTCAATAACACTCAACTTCCCTCTCCTCTACATTAAACACACTCGGTCTATCCTTCACTAAAAATCTAAACTGGAAATTTCACATCTCTACTCTTGCTAAATCAGCTTCCAAGAAGTTAGGTGTCCTATGGCGTCTTCGTCCATTTTCTCTCCCTCCCAGCTGCTTGCTCTGTACAAGGGCCTTATCCGCCCGTGTATGGAGTATGGCTCTCATGTCTGGGGATCCACACACAGCTTTACTAAACAAGGTGGAATCTAAAGCTTTTCGTCTTATCAACTCTTCTCCTCTAACTGACTGTCTTGATTCTTTAAGTCACCGCCGCAATGTTGCATCTTTATCTGTCTTCTACCGCTGTTTTCATGCTGTCTGCTCTTCTGAACTTGCTAACTGCATGCCTTCCCCCTCCTGCGGCCTCGCTGCACAAGACTCTCTACTTCTTCTCATCCCTATTCTGTCCATCTTCCTAATGCAAGAGTTAACCAGTATCTTCACTCCTTCATTCCCTACACTGGTAAACTCTGGAACTCTCTACCTGTGTCTGTATTTCCACCTGCCTATGACTTAAACTCTTTCAAAAGAGGAGTGTCAAGACACCTCTTACGTTAACTGGACCCTCCTTTTAGATTTTTCTGTTTTTTCTCTTTCTACTTTTCTTTTAACAGGGCCTGGCAACCAGCGGGATTTTTTTTTCCAACACTGTGTTTGCCCTTGGCCAGTGCCCTTGTAATGTAAAAAAAAAAAAAAAAAAAAAAAAAAATATATATATATATATATATATATATATATATATATATATATATATATATATATATATATATATATATATATATATATATATATATATATATATATATATATATATATATATATATATATATATATATATATATATATATATATATATATATATATATATATATATATATATATATATATATATATATATATATATATATATATATATATATATATATATATATATATATATATATATATATATATATATATATATATATATATATATATATATATATATATATATATATATATATATATATATATATATATATATATATATATATATATATATATATATATATATATATATATATATATATATATATATATATATATATATATATATATATATATATATATATATATATATATATATATATATATATATATATATATATATATATATATATATATATATATATATATATATATATATATATATATATATATATATATATATATATATATATATATATATATATATATATATATATCCGAATTGATCTTGGCGGGAAGGCGGTTTTGGCCAATGAGCTCAGATATTCCATGACGTCATGGCTGGGCGCGCTGTAGCAGGCATCTGAAGTCGCGATAATGAAATTTTAGCAGCTTTTCATGGGTGCGCGATAGCAATAAAACGCGATAGCCGAAGTCGCGATAGCCGAGGGTTGACTATATATATATATATATATATATATATATATATATATATATATATATATATATATATATATATATATATAAATAATTTATTTATTTATTTATTTATTATTGGCACTACGTGGTTTAATGAGTCTAATTCTAGCATTGATTCTAATCTTATTTCATTGTTTTTGTCTCCCAAACATTCTAATCACATTCATTATTAGTTTTTTTAATGCTATGCTATCTCCATTGCCCATTCAAGAGATTATGTATAATTGTTATTTATCCATCCAATAAACTCATTTCTCCATTCTTACATCCATGCTTGCCAGTTTTAGTTTCTTCTTTCTCCTTTGTATAAGATTTGTAAAGTTAGGGCTATTAACCATCACTTAAGCTGAAGGATTTTTTTTTTCTTATGTAAATATTACCTATATGTATTACCAATGAAATATTTTTCAGGTTGATCATTTAAACTTCAATGAAATATGTATTAAACTCTTGTCCTAAATTTCACTAGGGTGGAGCAGGACACTCCAGTGGAACTAGGTAATGTGAGAGCAGTGGAGGACATGTTGGCTATGAAGAGAGATGTGCATCCAGTCTCTTCATTCACCAATGCCGCTGTAATTGGAATCTTCTCAGAAGAGAAAGGTAACAACTATAAAAGTATTCCAATAACACTTAAGATAAGTTTTTGGTAAATGAAATGGTGTGCATATAATATGTTGCATATTTATTTCCTTCTTTTTTCTTGCTTCACTTTCTTCATTTTCTTTCTATTGTTTTGTTAATCAAGAAGATTCTAATTAATGCAGGTATATTTATATTTTTTTCTTGATTTTTTTCAAACTTCAGAAATCCACTTTCAATTTTTTTCTTTTCTTTTCTTGTAATGGCTTTGTGACTCAGTTCTTATTGTGTTTTAAGAATCTACCTCAACACCTATTATTCTATACCTTTCAAACAGGACAGCTGCAAAAGTAATATTATATTATAGGAAATTAACATAAATCCCAAATCAACAATGTATCTATTTCTCAGGTGATAGATATAAAGGAATGGAAAGACTACAAATACAAGGAGTATCCCTGCTATTGTGTATAGTTGTCACTATAGATAGAGAACTGACAGCCGTGGGATTTTTTTTTTTTTTTTTTTTTGCACGCCATTACCCAGGAATAGGTTTTTTGGCCACTATTTTATTTGTATATAATTTTTACTTTATTTTTTTTTGTAACTTTTCTTTAAATTTAAAGTTATATTTTTGTTTTTACAGATGTGCCTTTGTTTTTCTTAATGATTGGTTATTTTTTTTCATTTATATATGTTTACCAATGACAAAAAGTGTAATATACAGTATTACTAAAAGATACGAACGTCCCAACATACGATTTTCTTGATATACGACGAAAAATTTCATATAATTTACACCTCAAAATACAAAGATATTTTTAAGGTGGCGCAGCGATCGCTCGGCTACCTGCATCCACCCGAACATTCAGCCCGTGTTTTGTATCGTTGTTCATCCTTTATGCACATATGTGTCTGCTACTTGGCTATTTTTTCTTAAGTTTTGTGAACTCAAGACCTCGTGATCATGAGTCCCAAAAGTAAAAATAAGGAGGCTGAAAAGAAGAAACTTAAGTGTCTTGCAATGGATATGAAGCACAAGATATCTTAATTTCAAAATATGAACGTGGTGTGCGTATCTGTGACTTGGCCCTGTGCGCTAACACTAGTAGTAATTAAAGTCAAACCATTGTTGGTGTATCATTCTGAGAACCCAGGGCCTTTAAAGCACACAAGGTGTTAAAAGAGAAACACCAGGTCATGTGGCATACCAATAGTAAGGCATGGGTAACTCACCAATTTCTCCACAGTACTACATGTATGAAGTTCTGTCACAGCATCAGCAAGTACGAATGCATGTTTAACCCTTAAAACTCAGAAAAGTTGGGAGTTTTCGCTTGCACTAACTCAGCAGGTTTGGCGAGAAACACACAAATTAGCCTGTATTCACATACAGATTACACTTGGAAATTCAGTAAATGAGTGAGTACAAATTATCTTCTGCCCACAAGCAACACTCCATCTTTGCAATGCAAAAAACAGAAGTCTCTAGATGCTATGGTTACCAAAATATCACAGGTTGAATGAGGTGATATCATCGGTGTATGTGGCCTTGCATCTGATCGGGTTCAGCAGCCTTGGTTAGAGCGATAGAAGATGGGCCCCTTGTATCCTCTCTCTCTCTCTCTCTCTCTCTCTCTCTCTCTCTCTCTCTCTCTCTCTCTCTCTCTCTCTCTCTCTCTCTCTCTCTCTCTCTCTCTCTCTCCACGAGCACCTTTGACACCCCCTATCTTGTTCGTTAAGCGGAGTATTACTGTACTCTACAACACCCTAATGTGTTTAATAAAAAAAAAGTTAGATATAGATGAAGCCTTTAATAATACTGATTTAGTCTAAGTTAGTGTTTTTAGACGCTAAAGTGATGATTTGGGGATCTAGGCTAGAGGTTGGTCCCTATCCCCCTTAATTCTTAAGTCTCTTATGGGAAAAATTGCTTCATGATTTGAATAAACACTGATTCGACTGATGAAAAACCGCCCTAACCCCGTCGAATAGCGAGGATCCCCTGTACTATGATACACTCTCGCTGTGTTTACTCTCAATGGAAGTTCAAGTCAGGGGTCAAACTTGTCATAATTGGTTCGCTTAACGGAAATTCGCTTAACAAACTATATTTAGGAACGTAACACATTCGTTAAACGGAGGTTGCCTGTATATATATATATATATATATATATATATATATATATATATATATATATATATATATATATATATATATATATATATACATACACACACAGGTAACCCCCGTGTAACGTAGGTTCACACAACGAAATTTCGCTACAATCTGCTACCATCTGCTCGTTTAACGAACACCAAACTCGCTTTAATGAAGTTTTATCTAGGTAATTTTTTTTCCAAATTTGAAAGCCCCACCGTATCATGCAAGCTGACAGGCTTTTGAATACACCAGGAGCTGCTGGTACTAAGGCCTGCCTTAGGAGAAATCCTGAGACACCTGTAGAATAAAGATTAAGATCAAGCCTCTCGTGGACAACACAGGCACTGCTGATACAAAGGCCTGACTCGGAAGAAATTCTGCGTCACCTGTAGCATCAAGATCAAGATCAAGATCATGTGCACCACTCACTCCCTAGTCAAACCATAACAGTATCACCAGCAGCTCATCTTCCCTAGTTCAACTTACCACCAAAACACCCTGCAATGTGGCCTAATGTTCCTAAGAAGACCAGGAAGTGTTTTACTCTCGAAGTGAAGCTGGGTATTATTCACAGACAAGAGAGAGGCCAGAAAACTAATAACATTGCTTGCCACCATCTTGACTCTATCTACTGTCAAATATTTTCAAGTCAGCAGACTCTATTAAGAAGGCTGGTGAGACTGTATCTTCCTTGAAAGCTAAAAGAACCACCTGAACTCGTGACTCTACAATGGATAAAATGGAAAGCCTTGTGGAAATGTGGTACATAAGTTTTGTATGCGGTACCTTGATGCGCACTTTGTTTACATTCCACAGGTTGCCGGTTAGTGTATTTCCCGTTTCACTCTCCCTCCCTTCATAAAGATCAACATTATAAAGTTACGTACATACATACATTAGTGTACATTATAATGACTTAAATTAAACTACCTAAATGTTTAACTTCATAATTTTTACTTTCATTTAACCTTTTACTGTACTATGATGCACTCTCGCTTTGCTTACTCTCAATGGAAGTTCAAATCAGGGGTTAAACTTGTTATAATCGGTTCGCTTAACGAAGTGTTTTTTAGGAACGTAACCCCTTTGTTAAGCGGGGCTTGCCTGTATATATATATATATATATATATATATATATATATATATATATATATATATATATATATATATATATATATATATATATACATACAGTATTGAGTCTCCACTGTATATATATATATATATATATATATATATATATATATATATATATATATATATATATATATATATATATATATATTCCTTTAAACCTACGAGGTTAAAAGCTAGAGCAACTTCAGATTTATTAAGTTTTTTCAAGTTATTTTTTATTTGTCTAATCAAGTAATTTTGTACGGTGTTTAATGCTCCAAGGAGCTGTCGAAAATTTTAATTGTTTGCAACGTTTCGTTCCAATCTTTGGAACATATTCAGGTGAAGGGTAAGAGTGGAATGACTCTCGTTGGTAGAGGCGGTCTATATATACACCTCTCGTGGATCAGGTAAGGTGAGGGAGCTCGTGAGGGCGGCCAGTGATTGGCTGGTAGTGCGGGCGGTGGCACGGCACACTGTTATTGGCTGAAGCTTGTCTCAGTGTTTTGCGCTCTCAATTTTCGTGTAGGGAGAATTTGCAAGTCTCTAGTTTGCTGGTTGATGGCAGGTTTCATGCTTTTTATGTAAATAGCTTCCAGGAACATCAGCCATCTTGCGTCTGTTTCTCTGTCAATAATTGTAGTATTTTCTTCAAGTTGTTGCCGGATCAGTTTGGTTTGGTGTTAAACACCGTACAAAAAGACTTGATTAGACAAATAAAAAATAACTTGAAAAAACTTAACAACGCTGAAGTTACTCTAGCTTTTAACCTCGTATGTTTAAGAATATATATATATATATATATATATATATATATATATATATATATATATATATATATATATATATACACTCGACCCTCGAAGCAACCTCCCATCTAACCGATTTCGGAAACTACAGACAAATTCTGGAGTCCGGTTTAATCTCTGGACGAATATTAAAATGTGCGCGATTGTCCATTCCCGGCAAATTATTGTCTGGTAGGTGGCGGGTCGGTCGTGTCATCACCTGTTGGCCGCCATGTTTAATCTTCAGTCTGTGCATTTTCAACCAACAGCGAACATTGTCCAGTGCTTATCACGGCTTTTTTATGCATTTGTACCCTTCCCACGAGTGCTTAACCTATCCAAAATGCCTCCTAAACCTAGTGAACTAGTGAAGTGTAATCGAAAGGCTCTTCCAGTGGCTGGTAAGCTTGAACTAATACGAAAATTAGAAAATTTTACGTATTTTACGTACATTTTATAGTTTTTTTACGTACTTTTGCAAAGAACGGACTTTTGCAATCTACGGACAGGGTCGTGCACGCATTTGTCCGTTGTTTCGAGGGTCGAGTATATATCTATCTATATATATATATATATATATATATATATATATATATATATATATATATATATATATATATATATATATTTTTACCATATATCGAATCGAGGTAGTAGTTTCCAAATACGCAACTGTGAATTTACGGATAAGAACTACCGTATAACGAGGACTTACAGTGTGTGTGTGTGTGTGTGTGTATATATATATATATATATATATATATATATATATATATATATATATATATATATACACACACACACACACACACATAAGTCCTCGTTATACGGTAGTTCTTTATCCAGTAAATTCACAGTTGTGGTATTTGTAAACTACTCGATTCGATATACGGTAAGTAAAATTCACAGATACGGTATCTGCTCATATCATCCAAGAGGGCCCAGCGCGGGTGAGCAGGGGTGATGAAGTCATCCACTCTACACCTCCCCACCACTCACAGTACTGACTTCAACTTGACCGCCTTTGGATCTTATTATCTCTTTCGCTCCCCCCCCCCTTTTTTTTTTTAACTGCATTACATATTAAATACATGCATTACAAATTAGATGACTAAATGGAATATTAAAGGGTCTATTGGAAGCACAAATATGTTCATAATAACCATGGCAAACACTAAAAGCCTACTACAAGCAGTGAACAATGCAGCAACTGATAAAGGGCACAGATAGGCCTGGCAAGCCCACTAACAGGGAATGTTGGAAGTCGTTTAACATTAAGCACGCCTTAGATAACATCAAGTCATCTTGGAACGAAGTGAAGACGTCTACCACGAACTTGGCGTGCAATAAAGTATGGCCAGAATGCATGCATGACTTCCCAGGCTACGCTGAAGATAACATCGGTGCGATCAGAAATGACATAGCAAATCTGTGCCATAGGGCTGGCTTCGATGAAGTTGATGTTCAAGATCCTTTGGAAAGCCATGCTGAATCTCTCTCAAATGATGAACTTATAAAGCTAGACAAGGCATCACAGGAGGCAGAAAAAGAGGGAGACGAGGAAGAAGAACCTGTGCGTGGCCTGGACATCAAAACTCTTAGGGAATGTCTCGGTGGTATCGAAAAAGCTCTGGAAACTCTTAAGGAATGTGACCCAAATCCTGCCAGGAGTAGCAAAGTGGCTCATGACGTAGAGAAAAGTGTACAGATTTATCAAGAAATCTATGATGAAAAAACAAGAAAAATTAAACAGTCCTCCATCTACTCGTTCTTCAAACTAGTCAGACATGCCGTCCCTGTCACACCTGCCGACCTTGCTACAGCTGGCCCTTCCTCTATATCCTCTTTCTTCAAACCATTGAAACGTGCCGACCCTGCTACAGCTGGCCATTCTACATCTGCTTCCGACAGTGTAGACATCGATGTCTTATCCTTGTCTGCCCACTCAGCGGAAGATGAGTAAGGGCTGAAATCCCTATTGTTCTTTAGCCTTGGGAAGGACATCATCTGATAGAATACATAGCGACTGAAAAGTAAATAGAAACATTTTGTTTATTTCTTTTGTGCAGTACTTCACTTTTTTTTTTGTTAATGATTATTTTCATGTATTTTCATTTCTGTAGGGGTGACTTTTACGTGCTGGAACGCATTCCTTATTATTATATGTTATAATGGGTTCGGTATAAGGTAAATTCGATATACGGTAAGGTTTTCAGGAACGCAAATGTACCGTATAACGAGGACTTACTGTATATATATATATATATATATATATATATATATATATATATATATATATATATATATATATATATATATATATATATATATATATATATATATATATATATATATATATATATATATATATATATATATATATATATATATATATATATATACAGGTACCATCCGAGTTACGACCTAGATCGGTTATGACCAACCAGTCGTAAGTCGGAAAGGTCGTAAATCGGATATATATACGTATGCACTCAAAATATATGTATGTTTATTTTAAGATCTATCTTTTTCATCCTTTTTAAGTGTGAGATACTGTATAGGTACAATAACATTTATCTTTGTATACAGCATTGTTTCCAATTGCTTAGTTGATAATATATTAATATGGTAGGTTAAAGAAAAAGACTTTTATGCCATTGGGTGGTGTGGAAATATAGTCTAGATTTTAATACAGTAATCGCTCACGTATCCGGATTATAGCAGCCAAGGCCCTGGCGTATACACCAAATATCCATATACGCGGAATTTCCTCTCCCAACCCCTTATAAATTGAGAATAAAACATGTACATAACCCAAATGGGTAAGAAAACAATGAATGAAAGCACATTAAATGATTGTGTATACAATAATGACTTCCTGGAGAATGTTAGAATGATAACATATTAGATACCTGCTTCTCTAGAAAATGTGAGGCTTGGGAAGGTGCCATCAGCATCGTCATGGCAATCTGCTGTTTCACTGCTGAACTGGACACTACCTGAGTCATTATTAGTGTGTTGAAGTGAGATAATGATAGTGATGTATTCATTGTTTGGTGCAGCTTTCTACCTTTCTCTGAACATAATTTTTTGTAAGTGTTATTGTGAGAGCTGTTATGTAAAGTTGTGATGAAAAAAAGAGTGTTTGAAAAGATCATAACAGTCTTATGATATAGAGAGATGGTCGAGAAGCCTGGCAGTGAGGCATGGGGTGAGGTGAGCGTCTTGGAGGGGGAGATAACACGCATGACTGAGGGGAGAGAGGAGGCCAGAATTGAAAGTCCAGCGGTCTCACAACGATACATTTGTTTGTTTGTTTCTAGTTGTCTTTTCTTCTTGATGTTTCTCATTTTAATTCTCATTAACTTATACCTGTCAGGCAAAATTAGAGAGCTAAATGACACACCTACCTACTTAACTCCTGGCCAAGTACTGTGTAGGGCGTGAGTAAGGCTATGACACAATCACACAAGACATTTAAAAATAGCTTCCTGACGGAAAGGTTATTTAATTATAAAAAAATAAACTCATAAACGACAGAGCAGCTCATCTTGGCCATTTGATACTTGAAAGTTCTGCCTTGGAGCGTCTCACAGAGAAATGTAAACAAGCAACTCAACCACTTTTTGCTGCTAGGCTGGAACAATATATATATATATATATATATATATATATATATATATATATATATATATATATATATATATATATATATATATATATATATATATATATATACACACACACAGGCAACCCCCGTTTAACGAAGGTTCACAACGAAATTTTGCTACAACGAAGGTTTAATTTTACTACCATCTGCTCGTTTAACGAACCCCAAACTCGCTTTAACGAAGTTTTATCCAGGTAATTTTTTCCAAGTTTGAAAGCCCTGCCGTATTACACAAGCTGACAGGTTTTTTAATACACCTGGAGCTGCCAATACTAAGGCGTTTCTCAGGGGAAATCCTGGGACACCTGGAGAATCAAGATCAAGCCTTTTGTGGACAACACGCGCACCACTCACTCCCCTGTTCAAAACATAACAGCGTCGTCTTCCCTTGCTCAACTTACCACCAAAACACCCTGCAATGTGGCCTAGCGTTCCTAAGAAGACCAGGAAGTCTCTTACTCTCGAAGTGAAGCTGGGTATTATTCACAGACAAGAGAGAGGCGAGAAAACTATAGCAATGCTCACCACCATCTTGACCCTATCTACTGTCTCTACTATTTTCAAGTCAGCAGACTCTATTAAGAAGGCTGGTGAGACCGTATCTTTTTTGCAAGTTAAAAGACCCCATCTACTGTCTCTACTATTTTCAAGTCAGCAGACTCTATTAAGAAGGCTGGTGAGACCGTATCTTTTTTGCAAGTTAAAAGAACCACCTGAACTCGTGTCTTTACTATGGATAAAATGGAAAGCCTTGTGGAAATGTGGTACATAAGTTTTGTATGTGATACAATGATGCGCCCTTTGTTTACATTCCACAGGTTGTCGGTTAGTGTCTTTCCCGTTTCAGTCTCCCTTTATGAATTTTAGATCATCAACATTATAAAGTTACGTACATACATACATTAGTGTACATTATAATGACTTAAATTAAACTGCCTAAATGTTAAACTTCATAATTTTTACTTTCATTAACCCTTATGTTCCGGTGATTAAACTATTTTCCAATATCCCATGACGGGTAAAAATGGTAAACCTAGAAATTGTCAGAAGACTGTTTGGATACTAATAATTATTTTTTTTTGTTATTCTGAATACAATGATGTACTTTCTAGCTCGATGTGACCTTTGAAACTTTAGTTATTGCCTTATCAAGGATTCCTCCTCCGCCCGCTGTGTGATCCATCAAGCAGAAACAGCTCAGTGAGCGATGACACCGCGCAAACTCTCTCTCTCTCTCTCTCTCTCTCTCTCTCTCTCTCTCTCTCTCTCTCTCTCTCTCTCTCTCTCTCTCTCTCTCTCTCTCTCTCTCTCTCTCTCTCTCATCTTGGAAGAGAAATTGTACACTTCAATGAGAAAGAGAGAGAGAGAGAGAGAGAAGAAGAAATATTCTTCAACCCTTTTCATATCAAGTTTCAAGCAAATAACATGTAGGTATCATCTCTCTCTCTCTCTCTCTCTCTCTCTCTCTCTCTCTCTCTCTCTCTCTCTCTCTCTCTCTCTCTCTCTCTCTCTCTCTCTCTCTCTCTCTCTCTCTCTCTCTCACACACACACACACACACACACACACACACACACACACACACACACACACACACACACACAAATTACAACTAGGTGAATACACACACACACACAAATTCCAGGAGGTCTTTACTAAGGAATCTAAATTTGAAAGGCCACAGGGTAATAGAGAGACAGTCTATATGAAAGAGATTAAAGTAACCAAGCTTGAAATAAAAGAATTAATGAAGGAACTGGATGAAGACAAGGCAATGGGACCAGATGAAGTCTCAGGCAGAATACTGAAAGAATGTAGGGAAGAACTAGCCAGTCCTATATACAACATCATAAAATGCTCAATAGAAAATGGAACAGTACCAGTAGAATGGAAGAGAGCTGAGGCAGTTCCCATATATAAGAGTGGAAGGAAGGAAGAACCTTTAAATTACAGACCGGTATCACTAACTAGTGTAATATGCAAGATGTGTGAAAGAATAATAAAGAAACAATGGATCGAGTTCCTTGAAGACAACAAATTAATATCAAATAGCCAATTTGGTTTTAGGAAAAGACGGTCTTGTGTAACTAATTTATTGAGCTTCTATTCTAGAATAGTTGATAGAGTACAAGAGAGAGAGGGATGGGTTGACTGTATTTATTTGGATTTAAAAAAGGCGTTTGACAAAGTGCCACATGCAAGATTACTATGGAAGTTAAAGGAGAAGGGTGGCTTAAAAGGAAGCACATTGAGATGGATAGAAAATTATTTGAGGGGGAGAGAAATAAGGACGGTAGTTAAAGATATGAAGTCCAAGTGGAGAGCAGTAGAAAGCGGAGTGCCACAGGGGTCAGTATTGGCACCAATACTTTTCCTCATTTATATTAACGACATGCCAGAAGGAGTGAACAGCTACATAAATCTGTTTGCAGATGATACGAAACTGTGCAGAGTTATAAAGCAAAAAGAGGATTGTGAAATACTGCAAGAAGACCTAAATAAGATCTGGAAATGGAGTAAGAAGTGGGAAATGGAATTCAATGTGAACAAAAACCATGTCATGGAAATGGGAAAGAGTGAAAGACGACCCATGGGAATCTATAAGATGGAAGATGGAGTAGAACTGGAGAAAGTAAAAAAGGAAAAGGACTTAGGAGTGACGATGGAAGAAAACAATTAACCAGTAAGCCATATTGATAGAATTTTTAGAGAAACATATAATTTGCTAAGGAATATTGGAGTAACATTTCACCACATGGACAAAGAAATGATGAAGAAATTGATAAGTACTTTAATAAGACCCAGATTGTAATATGCAGGAGTAGTGTGGACCCCTCATAAAAAGAAACACATAAGGAAATTGGAGACTACAAAAAATGGCTACAAGAATGGTTCCAGAATTTGAAGGGATGACATATGAGGAGAGACTAAAGGCTATGGATCTACCAACCCTGGAACAAAGAAGGGAGAGAGGAGACCTGATACAAGTTTTTAAATTGATCAACGGAATGGACCAAGTGGATAATGAGAAACTGATCCTGAGAGAAGAATATGACATTTGAAGCACAAGATCGCATAGTAAAAAGCTGAGAAAAGGAAGATGTCTGAGAGATGTTAAAAAATATAGTTTTCCGCAAAGATGTATTGAGACGTGGAACAATTTAAATGAAGAAGTAGTGTCTGCAACGAGTGTGCACACTTTTAAAGTAAGATTGGATAAGTGTAGATATGGAGACGGGGCCACATGAGCATAAAGCCCAGGCCCTGTAAAACTACAACTAGGTAAATACACACACACACACACGCCCCCTTGATCGTCTTCCCAGAACACGAGAGGCATGCCTGCATCTCCGTGAGCCACTCTGGGTTCTCAATACGATGTTTGGAGTCTGTTCTCCATCACCACTATCTCTGTCTTCTCTCTGTTCTGAGAAAACAGGTGGATCCTCTGAATCATTTTCCGAGTCTTCACTACTGCTGTCTTCGCTTTCTTCAGTTTCTTCCTCATAATCACTGTCACTGTAGTCAGGCTCAGAAGCACTGCTAAATAAAAATTTTCTGTGTTGTTCCATAGTGAGTTATGAACTGAGATGTCCCTTTGCTCTTATCAGGGTGCTTTCGACACAGTGGGTCGCTGGGGTTGCCAAGTGTCGCCCTCAGAATGGGAGAATAACTTTGTTACCCCTAAATATACAGAGCTAGTGGCAACACTACAGGTGGAAAAAGAAGCCAGATACTTCCACTCACCATCTGACTCGAGAAACCGCGCGTGGAGCTCGAACATGAGGCGCAAAAATTCTTGATTACGGGAATGATCGCCGTAGCTACGGACGCACTGATGCAGTCGTTCATATACGATCGCTGGAACATAAGGGTTAAACCTTTCACTGTACTATGATGCACTCTCGCTTTGCTTATTCTCAATAAAAGTTTAAGTCAGGTGTTAAACTTGTTATAATCGGTTTGCTTAACGAAGTTTCTCTTAAGGAAGTGTTTTTTAGGAACGTAACTCCTTCGTTAAGCGGTTGGTTGCCTATATATATATATATATATATATATATATATATATATATATATATATATATATATATATATATATATATATATATATATATATATATATATATATATATATATATATATATATATATATATATATATATATATATATATATATATAATTTTAATGCTAAAATTAATTTCTTCACTTACCTGTTTTTCATACAAAATATAGCAGTTCCACTGCTTCACATACCTTTTCGCCGAGAAACCGCCCGCTTTAGCGCTATGCCTGGCAGCGCGGCGCTCATTGCTGCCGCCAGCACATTGCGTGGACAACGAGTCAGTTATTTCTCAAGGGAGAGAATCTGACTGCGGGAGGAAGGGAGGCCAGTGATGTTTTGTATGAAAACAGGTAAATGAAGAAATTAATTTTAGCATTAAAAATTTGATTTCTGTCACAGACACCTGTTTTTCATACAAAATATAGCAGACTCGAACACTGAAGGAGGCGGGAGTCAGAAGAAAGTGCCAGGCATAGAGGGTGAAAACAAACTGTCCATATGTAGACACTAACCTCTTGGTTGAGGCCGGGCAGCATAGGGGTGCCAGCGGGCTCGGCTAAGGGTTTGGGAGGTCCTCCTAACCCGTGTGTCTAAAAGGGAGCAGGCCTTAGGGGTCAGGGGATGAGTGTTCCAGGAGCATGCTCAATACCCTGACACAGAGGAGAGAACCCCGGCTACTGACCCAATCAACTAAGACGAGCAGTGTAAGGGAGCACTGGAGTATTCACCTGAGGGAGCCGAAGCATTACCCTAGAGCAAGGAGGACCTTGTGGTAGTTGTCAGCCCACAATGTGACCGGCTGCAACAACTGGACCCAGGGAAAAAACGTCGGCTTCCTTCCGCACTATATCGCGGAGATAATGGTCGGCAAAGACCGAGTGAGTCCTCCAGCGTGCTGCCTTCAGGATGGTTGGAACCGAGCAGTTTTCCCAGAGGAGCATGGAGGCAGCAATGCCACGGATGTCATGGGCACGGGCATTGACCTCTAGGCAGACAGAGTCAGAAATAGCTTCATGGGCAGACTTGATGGTATCCCTGAAGAAGTATGAGATGGCTGCTTTTGACATAGGTCGAGAAGGGCGTTTAACTGCAATAAACAGATTCCTGGGCCTTGTCTCTGAAGCAGTCCGTTGTAAGTAGTGGCAGAGAGCCCGAACAGAGCACATAAAGCGCTCCTCATCCATGGAACCGAGAATGGAAGTAAGGTTCTTAATATGGAATTCCCGGGGCGTGCTGTGAACTCCCGTATCCGTCTTAGCAATGAACTCAGGGAGATAGCAGACCATAAGATCCTGTCCTTGCCAGCTAGTCCGGGAGGAGAGGGCCTGGATCTCCCCTACCCTCTGCGCTGTAGCTAATGCCAGGAGAAAAAGAGTCTTCCTGGTCAAGTCCCTGGAAGACGAGAGCCGAAGGGGGTCGAAGGGGGCCTTGGACAGGTAGCGAAGAACTACATCCAAGTTCCAGGAAGGACTAAGATTCCTAGTAGGTCTGCAGGGTTAAGAAGAGCACTCCTTGACAATAGCTCTCAACACCCGGTCATTGTTAAGGTCCACGCCCCTGATTGCAAAGACTCCATTCAGCATGGCCTTATAACCCTTAACCCCTTCGCGCCGGATGTTAAAAAAGCCCGCCTGTATGATATACGGGAGGTAGTGCCGCGCGCCCGAGCGCGGGAAACTCGTGCAAGCTTGTCATACTTGTCGTCTTTGTGTATTATGCTGCTATTTTTTAGTCACTATATCGCCTTCGAAGAGGAAAGTGGACGCTTCTCTCTTTGGAGAAAAAGAGAGAGTGACATTTGCTAATATTTTAGACACAAGCGGGATGCATGTAGCTTATCTTTCGAGAGGAAGAGGTGTGTGTGTAATTCACTGTTTGATCTGCTGCAGTCTCTGACGAGACAGCCAGACGCTACCCTACGGAACGAGCTCAGAGCTCATTATTTCCGATCTTGGGATACGTCTGAGACCAGGCACACACCACACACCGGGACAACAAGGTCACAACTCCTCGATTTACATCCCGTACCTACTCACTGCTAGGTGAACAGGGGCTACACGTGAAAGGAGACACACCCAAATATCTCCACCCGGCCGGGGAATCGAACCCCGGTCATCTGGCTTGTGAAGCCAGCGCTCTAACCACTGAGCTACCGAGTCGTGGATTGGAGACAGTGTGGCCGTGATCTTTGCACCACTTCCTGTACACCTTCCACTTGTGCTGATAGTTGGAAGCAGAGGAAGGCCTCTTGTCGTGAGATAAGAACTGGGCCACCTTAGAGGAGAAACCTCTGTGCCTCAGAAAGCGCTGGATAGTCTCCACCCTGTCAGCTGAAGCCCGGGGAGACCGGTGTGGAACTTGTGGATGTGTGGCTGTCTTAATAGATCTTTGCGAAGAGAGAGGCGGCAGGGAGGCTCCACCGACGCCGCCAACAAATCTGGAAACCATTCCTTTTGAGGCCAGTAAGGGGCTATGAGGATGAGACGCGTGTTCCGGGAAGCCCAGAGCTTGTTGAGAACTCTCCTGATGAGGGGGAAGAGTGGAAAGGCGTACAGATCCTGGTTTTCCCAATTGTAGAGGAAGGCGTCTGTGGCGATGGCCGCCAGATCCTGAAAGGGGGACACAAAGTTCGGAATCTGGTAATTGAGACGAGTGGCGGACAGGTCGACTGTTGGGTAGCCCCAGACCCGCCACAGCAGGTGACAAACATCCATATGTAAGGTCCACTCCGTGGACAGGGATTGGTGTCGGCAGCTGAGGCAGTCGGCCACCACATTGACTGAGCCCCTCACAAACTGGGGCAAGATCGACACTGCATGCGCTTCTGCCCAGTCGAGGACCTGGTGTGCCTCGAGGTTGAGAAGGATAGAGTGAGTAACCCCCCTCCCTGTGCAGGTAAGCAAGGGCCGTGGTGTTGTCCGAGAAGACAGTGACAACTGAGCCCCTCACCACCTCCGTGAAGAGCTGGAGGCCGAGGCGGATCGCACGGAGTTCTAAAACGTTCACGTGGAGCGTCTGTTCCTGGATGTTCCACAGGCCACTCACAGAAGCCTGGAGGAGCGACGCACCCCAGCCAACTGTAGAGGCATCCGTGTAGAGAAGGTGGTCCGGAATGGCAACCTGAAGAGGCTGACCCTGCCCCAAGTTCTCGTCCTCCAGCCACCATTCCAGGTTCTGACGTGAAGCACTGTCCCAGCTGACCGGATGGTCGTCTAGCATCGACCACCTTTCCCATTGCTGGTTCAGTTGGATCTGCAGGAGATGCGTCCGCCTCCTGGTTCCCGGCACTAGATGTATGAGGGAAGACATGTGCCCCAGAAGTCTCAACCAGTGCTCCGCTGGGGGGGACAGGCAACTGAGGAAGGAGCGGAGTAAATCCTGGAGGCCTCGTATCCTCCCCTGGGTCGGGAAAACCCTTAAAAGAGGGGAGCAAATCACCATCCCGAGGAAGGTCTTCTCCTGTGCTGGGGTCAGGGATGACTTCTCCCAATTTACTCAGATGCCCAGGTCCGAGCAGAGCCTGAGCAGACAAGCTGTGGCGTGTCGAGCTTCTACCGCTGAAGAGGCCAGTACCAACCAGTCGTCGAGGTAGCGAAGGATGCGGAAGCCCCAACGATGGAACTCCGCCGAGACAGGAGCCATCAGACGAGTGAAAACCTGTGGAGCAGTGGAGAGACCGAAGCAGAGAACTCGAAACTGAAAGTGGTACCCCTCCCACACAAAGTGCAGGAACTGACGGCTGTGGGGATGAATGGACACCTGAAGATATGCGTCCTGAAGATCCAGTGACACTATCCAGTTGTCCTGTCAGGTAGCCGACATTACCATCCGGACAGTCTCTCATCTTGAATTTGGTGGTGACGACGTACGTGTTGAGGAGGGAGAGGTCGATGATAGAGCGGAACCCGCCTGTGGCCTTTGGGATGACAAACACATGGCTGGAGAAACCTGGGGAAGGAGGCGCTTCCTCTATAGCCCCTTTTGTCCAGAGACGCTGGAGCTCCATCGCGAGGGCGAGACCCTTGGGCGACCCTGGGGCATAACCCCTGCGATCCTCGAAGAGAGTGGTCAGGGGTGGGGAGGAAAAGAAGGGGATCTGGTAGCCTTCCCACAGAACGCTGAGGACCCACTCCTCAGCCCCGATCTTGAGCTAACCTTCCAGCAAATGGCCAGACAGCCCCCCACCACCCCATGGTGAGATAGACTGTCATTTCCGAAAGGGCTTACCCCTCCGTCCTCCTGACTGCCCACTAGGGCGGGCAGAGAGCGGTCCGGAAGATCCACCCCGAGGATTCCCAAGACGAGGGCGAACTTGTGTTTGCCGGGGAGGAGCAGCTGGAGGCCTCGAGGCTGAGGGGGCAGGAAGATGAGAACCGCACTCCACCAAGGGTGTACCGGTGGCCGGACGTGGACGAGCCAGGGCCCTGAGAGCAGTCTCGTGGAGAGTCATAGCAGCATTACTCTTGGAAGACTGGAATGCCTCCTGCAGCTTGGCCTCATCAAAGAGGAGAGGAGAAAAGATGGGGGACCGTCTAAGGATGCCCATCTCCACCTGAGAGAAGGTGGGTCTGAGGTGGGCCCCCTGACGATGTGACTGCACACACCTTTTTGCGTCAGGACTCTGGGGGGGCAGGACACTGAACTTCATCAGGTCTCTGTCCGAGGACGAGGGGAGAGCTGAAAGAGGTGGGTCAGTAGCCAGGGAAGACACAGGGTTATGTAACTCTCCCAACCGTGAAGACACCAGGCTGTCAACAGAAGCAAGGAGTTGCTCCTGCCAGGATTCCAAAAACAGGGAAAGATCTATAGAGACTGGAGGCTTAGACCTTTGCTGAGAAGCTGAATCATCAGCAGTGAGTTCATCCTGAGAAATTACACTGCCTGCCTGAAGGGAAACACCTCCAACAGAAATAGCAGAGGAGACCTGAGAGCTAGAATCCCCAGACATATGGCTCGTGTCACTGCTGATACCAGACCGGGTATGAGAGCCCTTAGACTTACCCTTTAAGTTAGCTTTAGCCTCCCGCTTGCGCCTCAACCCGCATTGATACTTGTAGGCGGTAAGAATCTTATCCTTGCTCCAGCCAGAACACTCATCACACCTCTTACCTAGGCTGCAGAACTCCCTGCACTTGATACAGACCGAATAAGGATCGTAGAGGACACTACCCAAGACCCTGGAACAGTCAGGCCTAGAGCAAATCCGCCTCGTGGGCTGTGGCGAAGGAGACGTAAACACTGCAGAAGGACCGGCAGGGGCGTCCATATGGCTGGCCAAAACACCCTCCAAGATGGGAACAGACCCCCCCGGAGACACAGGAACATCACTAGAATCTTCCTCCATAGAAACAGGAGGAAAAAGAAGGCGAAAAAAAAGGCAAGGAAGAAAGAAAGCAGCGGCGGAAACGCAGGTCTACTCGCTCTGCGCGCCGAGAAATAACTGACTGGTTGTCCACGCAGTGTGCTGGCGGCAGCAATGAGCGCCGCGCTGCCAGGCGTAGCGCTAAAGCAGCCGGTTTCTTGGCGAAAAGATATGTGGAGCAGTGGAACTGCTATATTTTGTATAAAAAACAGGTGTCTGTGACATATATATATATATATATATATATATATATATATATATATATATATATATATATATATATATATATATATATATTGTGATGGGCACCGTCTTAATCCCCTTTAATTTATTACATTATTATATGTGAAGCCTATTGCCACCCATCGCGGGCCCCTCGGGCTGTTCTGCTGAGCAGACAACCCCCCTCCTTCTTGCTTCTCGTTGCAAGCGGGAGTCAGTAACCAGCCAGTCTTCAGCGGAGGTAGACACGTGCGCTCTTGGTTTCTGGCACAGGGTGGAGACACGTGTTGCTGGGCTGTTCTTGTTACTCGCTAGTCATTGGTCTGGGAGTTGTGCCCTCCTGTTGAGTAGTTGGCTTGCTACTGTGTAGACCGTGGCTGTGTAGGACAACGGGCGTGTTGTCCTGAGGAAAGTGTAGCCAGTTGGGGCTGCATTTCCTGTTGTGCGTTCGTCCACTCGGGTGTGGCGACGCGGAGGGACGCGTTATTGTTTCGTCCCGTTGTTGCTGTTGGTGGCTGTGGTCACCAGTGTGTTTGGTGGGCGGCTGTGTGCCCCCACCATCTTTTGTATAGTTTAAGTAGTAAACTGTATTGTAGTGGTAGTAGCCACGCACACTATTGAATGCGGAGAGGCTTCATGTCGGCCAGTAGTGCGTAGTGTCGTCCGCCAGACTTGTCTGCGATGAGTATTTGGACTCGCATATAGCTGGTGTCACCCGTAGGTGGTGTCTGGGCTTGTGTGTACATCACCGGATGTGTTGTACACATCATATATTGCAGTAGTAGTAGGCCAGGGATGTCAGTCTAACAGGTGTTAGTAAGCACTTGTAGTAGGATAGTATAGTAATATATATACTGCGACCGTGAGGGTTGTCCAGTCTGTGAGTTATCACAGTCTGTGGACAAGGCGTGGAGAGGCATTAATACTTCATAGAGAAGTGGGTGGAATTGTCCTTGTGGGCGGTTTCTCTAGGGGTATTAAGGCCTCGCCCTGTTACACATAACATCTACCATTTATAAATTCTACTTGGTTGGGTACAGGAGGAGAAGGAGTTGCTGAGGAGATTCCCTTACAGTGGGGAAATTATACACTGTTGGCGACCTTGAAAGAACCTGAGGGTTACGTCGGCTGTGAGTTATAGTAGTGGGGACTCTGTGGAGTGTTTTATAATCCCCACTGTACTGACCGTAACAAAGTTGGCGATTTTGCCAGAATAACAGTCTAGTGAGCTGTAGCAGCTAACCGCAGCCGGGTGACGTACTGTTAAAACCGTAACAGTGGCGACCTCGCCAGGATAAACCAAGTGCTTTATAGTGTGTAGTGTTATTGTGTGGGGTATTATTACTTATATTATTTTATTGTTTGTGAGAACGAGTCCCTGTGAGCACCATGGAGAGAGTTACTGGTCTTTTCACCCCACCAGTGGAGGGTGAGGATGCGAGTGTGAGCCGGCGAGACTCACCACGTGGGTATGATGAGTCGGTGGCCGCGCGTGGGGTCAGTGAGGACGCATTTACTACGTGTCATGATAACGCACGTGGCGGTCCCAGTGAAGGTGATGTGGGATATATTAGCCCTGGCAGAAGTATCGGAAGCAGGAAGGCTCCCGACGATCTAGTCCAGCAAGCAGTATTGCTGATAGTGTCCAGTCAGCTGCCAGACTGGAGGAACTGCGATTGAAGCTGGAAATGAGGAAAATGGAGATAGAAGCAGAAGAGAGGCGAGAGTTGAAGAGAGAGCTAGAGAGAGAAGAAGAAGAGTCAGAACAGAGAGCAGCAGCAGAGAGAGGCTAGAGAGAGAGCGGAAGAAAGAAGAGCGAGAGAGAGAGAGACTAGCAGCAGAGAGCTAGAGATGGAGATGATGAGATTGGAGATGGAGAGAGAAAGGGCAGATAAAGATAGAGAGTTGGAGTGGGAGAGAACTCGCCATGCAGTAAGTACGCCTGGAGTTGTTGGTAGTGTAGGAGGAGGAGGAGAACAGAGTGTTGAGCGTACTTTAGTTCAAAGTCTCCAGCTAGTCCCCGAATTTGATGAGGCTAAGGTGGCTGAATGGTTTGTCCGCTTCGAGAGGAAAGCCAAGGAGTTTGCTTGGTCTCGAGAGAGATGGGTAGGCTTGGTCGCGAATAAACTCAAGGGAAAAGCCTTGGAAGTTTATGATAAAATGTCAGCTGATGATCTGGATGATTATGAGGAGTTTAAGGCTGACATTTTGCGGGCATATGAGCTGCGACCAGAAGCCTATCGCTTGCAATTCAGAGGAAAGAGGAAGCGAGCAAGTGACTCCTACCTCGAGTGTGCTCGTTCACTGGAGCAAGTGTTTGAGAGATGGGTTGCTAGCGAGGGTGTTGACTCTCTCGAGGCTTTGAAGGAGTTAGTAGTTATGGAGCAGTTCATTGATATTGCTGATAAGGAGCTGGTACCTCTGTTGAGGGAGAAGAGGTTTAGGACCTTGAAGGAGGCTGCTACATGGGCTGATGATTATGTGTTGGCCCACCGTCCTGTGCAGCAGCCTGGGAGTTGGAGTCGTAAGGAAGGTGGTCCTAAGGGAGGCCCAGGGAGTGGTGGCAGTTCTTCCTCGGGCTCTCCAGGCCACTTTAGGCGATATACTGGATTCGGCAGTAAAATGGGTTTTGAAAGCCCCAGGCCCCACCCTCCTTTTTCTGCGAAGGACGGGACGGCGGGAAGGCGGCCCCTAGAACGCCCAAGTATGATTCCCAGCCTACGTGCTATCACTGCCGAGGAAAGGGCATTTTAAGTTCAATTGCCCAAAATTAGTAACAGCTGAAACTCCAAAGTCCTCGCAGAAACCAGTTGCCTTGTTGGTGTGGCCAGATAAAGTTTGTGGTGATGAGTTGACTGCTCCTTCAGGCTTTAGAAGTGAGAAGGCACGGCGTGTGCCTGAGTTGTGTTTGGAGGAGAGAGCAGGTTGGCCCACCTGTCCCTCCCCCTGTTGCCTCGCCCGCTGTTGTTAAGGATAGTGAGCTTGACTGGTGCCGTCCTTTCCTGTGTGGAGGCACTGTTGAGATTGATGGCACCAAGTATCCCATCACTGTACTGCGTGATACGGGAGCACAGCAGTCAGTGTGCCGAAATGTCACTGGGAAGAAGGTGACATCTAGCAAGGCAGTGTTGTGTCGTGGACTTAACACTGTGGAGGAGTTCGTGACGGCTGAGGTGACGCTGTCATGTCCTCTTGTCACTGCTACGGCGCAGGTAGCAGTGGCAGACGAACTGCCAGTCGCAGGAGTGGACTTCCTGCTTGGGAATGATTTGGCTGGTGGTCGTGTATGGATCCCAACCTCTGATGAGGATGAGGTTGCTGAAGAGTCTGGGCCAGTGGTGCAAGACTCTGTAAATGTTGTTACCCGCTCTCAGGCCCGCTGGGCTGAGAGAGAGCCTGTTACTACCCAGGAGGTTGCTAGCAGCCAGGTGGGATTGACTCCAGATGGGAGTAGCAGTGCTGATGTGGTGGAGCCAGTGTTGGGCTCACCATTGAGTTCTGGTGTAGAGGCTGACGGTGACGGCGTAGAGTCACTTGTTAATGCACCGGACTCGGCTTTGGGAGTTGTTGCTGAGAGTGAGGACGGAGTGTTGGGTGTAGCTGAGTTGTTTGATGGTTATCCTCACTCTGCAGAGCACTCCGGAGGGAGCACTCGTGCTGAGTCGCTTCCTGGTGTGGAGGCTGAGGGCTCTGATGTTCAGCACAGGCCCCAGCATGATAAGTCAGGCAGTTTGTTGGAAGTTGGCGCCCAGGGTGGGAGACTTCCAGTTCTGCGGGGGTTGGAGTTTCTCCCCTGTGGAGCATCGTGGAGGCAGGGAGCGAGCTGTTCCCTTGCCTGGTGACTGCCTGGCTGGTGGTGATGATCCTTCTGAGGACTCACCGGATCACATGGCAGGAGCGGAGCAGCCTGGGCCAGCTCTCCGTCCTCGATGCCGTGTGGGACGTAGGGTTGCAGCGTTGCCTCAACCCCATGACCCTATAGTCCCCCTTTCTCTTACCCAGCTAGAGCCTGCAGAGCTCATTCGTAGGCAGCAGGAGGACCCGGCGTTGGCCTCCTTCTTTGCTCGAGTGGGTGAGGGAAGTGAGGAGTTGGAGGGCAGGGAGGAGTTTGTTTTGCATCAAGGGGTGTTGTGTCGTAGATGGCAGGAGAGTGACGGTGGTGAGTTATTGCAAGTAGTTGTGCCGCAGAAGCTGCGTGAGGCACTTGTGCTGTTGGCACATGAGGGGCCCATGGCTGGACACCTGGGCATCCGAAAGACCGTCGCTCGCCTGCGTCGCAATTTTGGTGGCCCAGCATGTCTGGAGAAGTAGCCACGATTCTTAAGTGCTGCCACACTTGTCAAGTGGTGGGCAAGCCTAATCAGACACCCCCTGTGGCGCCACTCCACCCTATCCCTGCTGTTGATCCTCCCTTCACGAGGGTTTTGATTGATATAGTAGGTCCTCTGCCTACTACCAGGGCTGGTCACAAGTATTTGTTGACCATAATGGATGTTACCACGCGGTATCCTGAAGCAATTCCCCTGAGAAGCACTCACTCTAAGGTGGTGCTGAAGGCTTTGTTAACCTTCTTTACACACTTTGGATTGCCAGCAGAGCTGCAGTCCGATCAGGGACCAACTTTACTTCAAAGTTGTTTAAGGATACGATGACTGCGTGGGGATCAAGCATATTGTGTCCAGTGCTTATCATCCACAGTCTCAGGGAGCCCTGAGAGACATCATCAAACTCTCAAAACCATGCTCAAGAGTTTCTGCATGGAGAGAGATAAGGATTGGGACGAGGGTGTCCCTTTGTCTTATTTGCGGTGAGAGAAGCGCCCACTGAGTCCTTGGGTTTCTCACCCAATCAGCTAGTGTTTGGACACCGAGTGCGTGGACCGCTCGACGTAGTTCGGGAGGCTTGGTGTCAGCCGTCGCCTGAGCGCCCTGTCTCACTGCTTAAGAGCATTATGAGCAGTCGAGAGAGATTAGCCAAGGCATTAGAGGTGGCGCAGGCCCACCTGTGTAAGGCCCAGCAGAGTATGAAGGGGTATTATGACCGAAGGGCCGAGTATCGGAGTTTTGCCCTGGAGATGAAGTGCTTGTGCTGTTACCACTTCAGGGCCAGCCGCTTGCTGCCCGCTATAGTGGCCCCTATATTATAGAGAAGAAGGTAGGTGACCTCGACTACCTGGTGGTCACTCCTGACCGGCGCAAGAGGGCTCAGCTGTGTCACGTTAACATGCTGAAGCCCTATTTTCGTTCTACTAGCCAGAAGGGCTCTTTTAGTTCTGCCGTGCAAGAGGCATCTTCAGTTTTATTTTTCTGCCGGGAGGGAGAGGCTCCAGAAGTTATTGGGCCTGAACCTGTTGTTCCTACAGGGCAGTGGGAACGGAATAGCCTCCATCTCTTGAAAGAGAAGGTTGAACATTTAAGGGATCAGCAATATGAGTTGCTTCGGCGGCTGAGAAAGTACTCTTCAGTGTTTAGCAGTGTCCCGGGCAGGACACAGTTGATAGAACACGATATTGATGTTGGGGACGCAGAGCCTGTCAAACTGCCCCCCTACCGAGTAAATCCTATGAAGCAAGCACTGGTGGAGAAGGAGTTGGAGTACATGCTTGAGCATGGGCTCATTACTCGGACTTACAGTCAATGGAGTTCCCCAGTCACCCTGCAGCCTAAGCCTGATGGCAAGGTCAGGTTTTGTATTGACTTCAGGCGGGTTAATGCTCTAACAAAAGTAGACACTTATCCCTTGCCCCGTGTAGATGACTCTGTGGACCGAATCGGGTCAGCTACTTTTATCACCAAAGTGGACCTTGTCAAGGGTACTGGCAGGTCCCATTGACGGAGCGGGCTAAGGAGATAGCGAGTTTTGTGGCCAACGGCGCTGTCTATCAGTGCCAAGTGATGCCTTATGGGCTGCGAAATGCCCCAGCCACATTTCAGCGTCTCATGGACCGAGTTACTGATGGTCTGACTCACTGTGTCGTATACATTGATGACGTGGTCATCTATGACACAACATGGGCTGAGCATCTGACTAATGTAGAAGCCCTCTTTGCACGACTCCAGGAAGCGGGATTAGTTGTCAACTTGGAGAAGTGTGAATTTGTACAAGCTCGGGTGCAATACCTGGGTTACCGAGTGGGCCATGGCTACATCACTCCTCCTGAAGCCAAAGTAGAAGCGATCAGGCGGTTCCCTGCACCGACCTGTCGCCGTGCCTTGCAGAGATTCTTAGGAGTGGTAGGTTACTACCGTCGTTTTGTACCGGGGTATTCGACCCTCCTGGCACCTCTTACAGATCTCTTGCAGAAGGGTAAGAAGTGGGTCTGGAGTGAAGACTGTGAGAGCGCCTTTCACCGAGTTAAGACCATTTTATGCGAGATGCCAGTGCTCCAGGCCCCTGACTTCAGAAGAAGTTTTGCTCTCGCAGTAGATGCCAGTCAGGTGGGAGTAGGCGCAGTTTTATTGCAGCCTGATGACCAGGGTGTTAACCACCCTGTGTGTTATTTTTCGTAAAAGTTTACTCCCGCCCAGAAGAACTATTCAGTCATTGAGCAAGAGCTGCTTGCCATTTTGTTAGCCTTGCAGCATTTTGAAATTTACATCCCGCTTATGGGCCCCAAGTAGTCATCTATTCAGATCATAGTCCCCTTCAGTTCTTAGAAAAGTTTAAATTTAAAATCAGCGTTTAACTCGCTGGAGTCTTCTACTCCAGGAGTACAATATCATTGTCAGACATATAAAAGGAGCAGACAACGTTGTAGCTGATTGTCTGTCCCGGGCCATTCCCTTTAATCAGTTCCATGCCTTTTAAAAAATTTTGTAAATGTTTTGTTTCCAAAATTTTTTCTTTTAAGGGAGGGCGTGTGATGGGCACCGTCTTAATCCCCTTTAATTTATTATATTATTATATGTGAAGCCTATGGCCACCCATCGCGGGCCCCTCGGGCTGTTCTGCTGAGCAGACAACCCCCTCCTTCTTCTCCATTTTCGTTGCAAGCGGGAGTCAGTAACCAGCCAGTCTTCAGCGGAGGTAGACACGTGCGCTCTTGGTTTCTGGCACAGGGTGGAGACACGTGTTGCTGGGCTGTTCTTGTTACTCGCGAGTCATTGGTCTGGGAGTTGTGCCCTCCTGTTGAGTAGCTGGCTTGCTACTGGGTAGACCGTGGCTGTGTAGGACAACGGGCTTGTTGTCCTGAGGAAAGTGTAGCCGGTTGGGGCTGCATTTCCTGTTGTGCGTTCGTCCACTCGGGTGTGGCGACGCGGAAGGACGCGTTATTGTTTCGTCCCGTTGTTGCTGTTGGTGGCTGTGGTCACCAGTGTGTTTGGTGGGCGGCTGTGTGCCCCCACCATCTTTTGTATAGTTTCAGTAGTAAACTGTATTGTAGTGGTAGTAGCCACGCACACTATTGAATGCTGAGAGGCTTCATGTCGGCCAGTAGTGCGTAGTGTCGTCCGCCAGACTTGTCTGCGACGAGTATTTGGACTCGTGTATAGCTGGTGTCACCCGTAGGTGGTGTCTGGGCTTGTGTGTACATCACCGGATGTGCTGTACACATCATATATTGCAGTAGTAGTAGGCCAGGGATGTCAGTCTAACAGGTGTTAGTAAGCACTTGTTGTAGTAGGATAGTATAGTAATATATATATATACTGCGCGTGTTGTTCCAGTCTGTGAGTTATCACAGTCTGTGGACAAGGCGTGTGGAGAGGCATTAATACTTCATAGAGAAGTGGGTGGAATTGTCCTTGTGGGCGGTTTCTCTAGGGGGTATTAAGGCCTCGCCCTGTTACACAACATCTACCATTTATAAATTCTACTTGGTTGGGTACAGGAGGAGAAGGAGTTGCTGAGGAGATTCCCTTACAGTGGGGGAAATTATACACTGTTGGCGACCTTGAAAGAACCTGAGGGTTACGTCGGCTGTGAGTTATAGTAGTGGGGACTCTGTGGAGTGTTTTATAATCCCCACTGTACTGACCGTAACTAAGCTGGCGATTTTGCCAGAATAACAGTCTAGTGAGCTGTAGCAGCTAACCGCAGCCGGGTGACGTACTGTTAAAACCGTAACAATATATATATATATATATATATATATATATATATATATATATATATATATATATATATATATATATATATATATATATATATATACCTCTCTCTCTTGTACTTTATCAACTATTCTAGAGTAGAAACTCAATGAATTTGTTACACACGACCAACCTTTTCTAAAACCAAATTGGCTATTTGATAATAATTTGTTGTCTTCAAGAAACTCAATCCCTTGTTTCTTTATTACTCTTTCACACATCTTGCATATTACACTAGTTAGTGATACCGCTCTGTAATTTAAAGGTTCTTCCTTCCTTCCTCTCTTATATATGGGAACCACCTCACCTCTTTTCCATTCTACTGGTACTGTTCCATTTTCTATTGAGCATTTTATGATGTATATAGAACTTGCTAGTTCTTCTCTACATTCTTTTAATATTCTGCCTGAGACTTCATCTGATCCCATTGCCTTCTCCTCATCTAATTCCGTCATCAACTTTTTTTATTTCAAACTTGGTTACTTTAATCTAGCTCTTTTCCATTCTACTGGTACTGTTCCATTTTCTATTGAGCATTTTATGATGTTGTATATAGGACTTGCTAGTTCTTCTCTACATTCTTTTAATATTCTGCCTGAGACTTCATCTGGTCCCATTGCCTTCTCCTCATCTAATTCCGTCATCAACTTTTTTATTTCAAGCTTGGTTACTTTAATCTCTTTCATATGGACATTCTTTCAATTACCCTGTGGTCTTTCAAATTTGGATTCCTTAGTAAAGACCTCCTGAAATTTACTATTTAACAGTTCTGTCATACTTTTTGGGTCTTCCACCATCTCGTTCTCTCGTTTTTAACTTTTTTATTGTTTCTTTTTGCCTTATTTTTCCATTTATGAATCTGTAGAACAATTTTGGTTGTTCCTTACATTTTTCGACAATGTCCTTTTCATAGTTCCTTTCTTTTTCTTTCTCACCTTAGCATATTCATTTCTTGCTGAAGTTTTCCTTATTTTCTGGATTTCTGTTTCTCCTCCACCTTTTCCATGCTCCATCTCGTTTTCTCCTTTGCCCTAGCACACCTTGCATTAAACCAATCCTTCTTTACTTCTTCTTTAGGTCTATATTTTGGGACATATTTCCTGACTCCTGTTTTGTATATTTCCAAAAATAAGTTATATTTCTCTTGCATTGTCTCTTGAGTTTTCCATCTCCTCCCAGTCTACGTTTTTACAATAGCTCTTGAGGTTCTCAATGTCAGCCTTTCTGTAATTTAATCAGTCTCCTTTGTATGATTCGTCTTTATCTTCCTTCCCCTCTTCTATATCCATTTCTAATATTACACGGTCACTCTTTCCCAATGGGCATTTATATCTTATATCATCGTTCATTTGTATATGCCTTGTTAAAGCTAGGTCCAATCTTGCCGGCTCATCATTTCCTCTGAATCTTATGTTTTTCTTTACTCTTTGGACCATCATACGAGTATTATCTATCATTAGATTCAGGAATCTGTCTCCCCAGGCATGTGCACATGCGTGCGTCTGCATGCATGCGTCTGTCACTGTTTATCTTTCTCTACGTTTTCAATGCGAAAGAAAGGGAAAATGATCCCGGTATTACCAGGATTTTTAAGCAGGTATCGGTATATCGGTATGATAATTTCATATAAAAAAGGACGGTATCGATATGTTTCAGAATATCGGTAATACCTGTATCAACTTTTTTGTCGATGTCGCATATCCCTACAGCAAACTGATGTGAATTGTGCATGGCGGGCATCTCAATGAATTCCTCAGTGACAACAGTTTAAATTTTTCAAAGTAAAATGAAGGCAAAAGAGGAATAAGATCTGGGAATGGTTATACAAGAAAATCTGAGCCCTGAACTACACATAAGTAAAATATTTGGAACAACATATAAAATGTTTGCTAATATTAGGGTGGCATATTATTTAGACAAAGATATGATGAAAAATTTATTACGAATATGATATGCCCAAAGTTAGATTATGCAGCAGTGGTGTGGTCGTCGAGCTTGAAAAAGAATATAAGGAGATTAGAATGGATAAAGAGGATAGCTTCAAGTATGGTGCTGGAACTGAATAAAGAAAGGCTGAAGGAAATGGGACTGCCAACCTTACAAGATAGAAGAGAAAGAGGAAACCTAGTAACATTGTATAAAATACTTAATGGCATTGAAAAGATAGATAAGCAAGACCTGGTGCTGGTGACAGAAGAAGCTGGAAGGGTAAGAGGACATGCAAAAAAGATTAGGAAGAGGCAGTGTGTGAAGGTAAATGCTATGTGGAAATTACAGTTTCCCATAGAGAACGGTGGAAAAGTGGAATGCATAGAATGATGAAGTTATTGCAGCACATAATGTGCATAGCTTTAAAGAAAAATTAGATAAGTGGAGAAAGAACACTATGAGCCTCGTTCAAACTCTGTACAATACAACTAGGTAAATACAGAGAGAGAGAGAGAGAGAGATGCTAATCCCTAGTGCCTGCGTTGCCTCCTTTCCTTCTCCCCTCATCACTCTTCTTGTGTCTGTATAGGAAGAGAGCAGGTGAGGACAGGATAGCAGGTCACGGTCACAAACCAATTAGACCTCATTTTATAGAAGAGATCGGCAGACATGTGTCTATCTGTGTAAAGGAAGATGAAATAAAAAAAAATTGTCTATTAATTTTGGTCAGTTTCCCTAAACCTTTTTGCAGTGAGGGTTTGAAAGTAGTTATCAGCAGCATTACAATAATCTGCTGTTTTACAACTGAACTGGACACTCTGTGTCGCTATTAGTGTGTTGAAGTGAAATAATGATATTGTGAAGTAATTATTACTCATCTTATTCAGCTTTATACCTCTGTCTAAACATAATCTTTTGTAATGGTGCTATTTTGAGAGTTGTGTGATATGTATATTTGTGATGATGAAGGTAGTGAGAAGAAAACAGTGTTTGAAAAGATCATAGCAGTGTTATGATATATATATAGAGAGTGGAGAAGCATGTCAGTGAGGAGTGGGTTTATAACTGGCTGCCCTGTGAGGTATCCAAAGTCCTTCATTTGCCCAAACAGAAGCAAAAGCCTCCGCTGTTATCAGTCCATTAAGGGCCTTTGGATGGGATATCTCACCTTGCCTTCTGGCCCAAACCTAGCTAGGAGCTAAGCATTGTAGATTCACTTAAGGGAAAGCAACAGAGATAAAATCTTCCTTCATGTTCATATACATGTTGTTGTTGTTGTTTATAGGTTTATTGTATAAATTTATATACATTACATATACAAATGGTATACAAAGCGGGCATCAGCCCGCCGGTGGGGGTTGTAGTGTTGTGTGGTCACGGTGGGTGCAGCGGGCTGTGGTGCCGCCGCTTTCGTGTTGTGGTGGAGAGCGACGCTGGCAGGTCAGGCTAGGTCAGCGGGGAGGACGTGCCACCCTGAGCACCTGTAGCATGGCCTCCCTGGGTGTGTGGCAGATGAAATGGGCCGCCCTGGCTTCACGTCTGCCGAGGAGGCCGCTGGCTGCAGGCTGGATGGGTAGGGGCTGTGACGGGGCATGACAGGAGGTAGTGTAGTAGTGGGCGGCGACTCTGCCTCCCGCAGTGCTCGCACTCCTGCCCCTCAAAGCCATCATAGAGCTCCTCCTTCGTGCAGAAACCCAGCCTGATGCGCTGCAACAGCACGCCGTCCGCCCTGGGCTGCTGCAGGGAGGCGTCGAGCGGCTGGTAGTCAGTGGCGGCAGCGTACCATGCTACCTGCCTCTTCCTTGGCTCCAGCCGCCGGTGTGTCTGGCGCGTCGTCTCAATGGCGGCGCACCTGGCTCGTGCCTTCACCTGCCGCAGACTGGGGGGCACGGGCCTGGTCACCCAGGGGCTCTCCACTGCTCTCTTGGCGGCTGCGTCGGCAGCCTCGTTGCCTCGCACCCCTACATGGCTGGGGATCCAGTTGAGCCTCACCTGCCACCCCTGTGCGGCGAGGCTTGGGAGGCTGCCCAGGATGGCGGTGACGAGGCCCACGGGCACAGAAAGTGGGGGCAGGGATCTCCGCCTGTGGCCACGGCCAGCCCTTGATGCAGACGATGCTGCGGACGGCAAGCTGTAACCGTAGCAGCCACGGGTTGCAGCAGAGGAGCTCGTCGTCCTGCACCAGGGCCAGTCGCAGTCTCCTCTGGGCCACGCCCTCCGCATCGTGCTGAAGGACCGTGGCCACGCGGCAGGCCATGACCTACTGGACTCTGATGGAGAGGGGCACCAAACAGGTCTCGCTCTGCATGACGCAGGCGCTAGACCATCTTGGTGCCCCTAGCATGGTCCTCATGGCGGTGTTCTGCACCACCTCGAACTGCTCCTGCTGGTTGGGAGAGAGCGCCACGAGGACGGAGGCGCTGTAGTCAACCAGTGAGCAGACAGCTTGCATGTAGTACAGGCGCAGGACGAAAAAAGTGACCCCGGCCGTGGGTCGCGTCATGGCCCGCATCACATTGAGCCTTGCCTGCGTCCTCTCCCTCAGGTAGGCGGCGTGGGCTGTGAAGGACAGCCGCTTGTCCACCCACACCCCAAGATACTGGTAGGAGTCGGTCTACGTCAGCTCGACTCCCTGGACGCGCAGCTGCCAGGCCGGGTCAGCAGCTTTTACTATCATGGCCTGAGACTTCTCTGCCGAGATCTTGAGCCCCAGCTCCTTGCACTTCTTGCTGATGAGGTCGAGTGCCTGCTGCGTCCTCCCGAGCTTGTTACCCCTTCCGGTGACCACGAGGGCGAGGTCATCAGCGTAGCTCAGGAGGACGGTGCCGTCTTGGGAGGGCAGGACCACCAGCTGCTCCATCAGCAGGTTGAAGAGGAAGGGGCTGAGGATGCTGCCCTGTGGAGTCCCATTCTCGAACTCCTGGGAGCTTGACTTGAGGCCTTGAAACTTGACTCTCGCGCGGCGCTACTGCAGGTAGTCCCGGAGCCAGGCTGGCAGCCTACCTCGCACCCCATTCTGCACGAGTGAGGCGTGCACAGCTCGAGGGTTGGCCAGCTCGAAAGCCTTCTCGAGGTCGAGGAAGACGACAACAGTGGGGCGGTGGTTGGCCTGTGTCAGCAAGGTGAGAATGCTGTCTGCTGTGCTCACGCCGCGTGTGTAGCCGAATACGTGTGGATGGAGTGGCCCCACCCGCCACCGTAGTCGGGCCAGGACCATTCTCTTCGCCGTTTTGGCCGTGCAGCTGAGAAGAGAGATGGGCCTGAGCTTGGTGGGTTCCCTCGGCTTTGGGATGGGCTGGATGTCGGCCTCCTTCCACGCAGGTGGCAGGTGGCCCGCCGCCCACGACGCGTTGATCACGGCCAGCAGGATGGCGTCCCTGGCTGGCCCGACATGGGCCAGCATGGAGTACAGCACACCATCCGCCCCCCTCTGCTGTGTCGCGGCCACACCTTTTCGCATGCTCCAGCTCCTGCTGCGTGAAGGCCCTGTCAGTGTCGTCTGCCTCCTCCACTGCCGCCTTGACGGCATAGTTCCAGCAGGACTGGAGATGGTTTTGGAGGCAGCGTGTGCGGGGGGGGGGGAAGCTGGTCGCTGGAGCCTCATTCGGTGAACACCGTGACGAGTCTCTCTGCCTCCTGTTGGGGGTGGGGGTGGGCTGCCGGACGGAGCGGGGCTGCTCCAGAAACCGTTCTAACGCTCCTCCAGAATTGGCCAAGGGACGTGTGTTGGCTGAAAGTGGAGCACCACTCCAACCACTTGGCCTCCTTCGCTTTCAGGGACACCTCCCGCGTGTGTGCCACCACCAATCAGGCCGATGACGGCGGCTCCGTGCACGAGGGATGGCAGCATTGGCCGCCCGCTGTATGGCCTCCATCAGGTCCCTCTCCTGCTGGTGCAGGTCGGCCGGGGGCTGGTAGGCGGCCCACCACTTGTTGAGAGAGGCCTGAAACTTGGTCCAGTCTGCCTTCCTCGTGTTCCAACGCGGGGGCGTGCAGGGCGGGACGGGTGGGGCAACTGGGAGTGTAGTGAGGGTGGCGAAGTAATCGCTAGTGAGGGTGGGGTGAACCCGCCAAGCGGCGCCGGCTGCCAGGTTCCTTGATACCAGGATGAGGTCAAGCCTGCCCCCCCGGTTGTGGGTGGCTTCCCCTGTGTGAGGGACATCCTCGAGCGGGATGGCCAGGTGCCGCCCCGCCTCGTTGGCTCGGGACAGGGAGTAGAGCACGGGGTGATGGGCGTTGAAGTCATCCCCCACCAGGCGGCTTGTGTGGGCGGCGAGGGTGAGCAGCTCACCCGCCTCCAGCTGGTGCCTCTGGCTCCTGTAGATGTTGTACACCAGCAGCTGGAGGCTTCCCACGTGCAGCTCCAACGCCAGCACCTCCACGCCGTCGCCGCAATGCACTGGGGCGGCGACTCGGCTGTGCGGTATAGTGCTCCTCACCAGCACCGCACAGCCGTGGGTGCCGTCTGCAGCGAGGAGCGAGTGAAGGGTGTAGCCCGCCACCCGCCACTCCCAGGCAGCTGGAGTTAGAGTCTCCTGGAGGAGCACCACGTCCAGATTCTCCTCGAAGACGGCCTGCAGCACCTGCTGTTTCTTGGGTCGCAGCTCCTGCACGTTCCACTGCAGGACTCAAAGCTTCGGGGGGCCTTGAGGCTGTCTGGTGTTGGTGGTGTCTTCAGTGCTGCTACTCTCCATCGTGGTGGTGGGCGGGGTTTGCTGGGTGGATGGCGCCCGGAAAAGGGTCCCTCGGGGGTTGTGGGGGCTGAAAGCCGCACTCGGAGATGGCCGAGACGGTCTCCAGGCGGAGGAGCGCTTCCAGCTCCTCCTTCCTGGCAGGGACGCTGCCGGGGCTGGCAAGGAGGTTCACCAACAGCTGCACGATGCGCGCCAGAAGGGCATTCATCACCACTCTTGTTTCCTCGCTGAGAGACGGATGCACCGTGGAGGGGATTGCTCGGGGCCATGAGGCGTCTCGACCCCGATGTCCGGGCCGGGGCTGGGCCTCCGGCGTGGGCGTTGTTGCTGGCGGGGCGAGGTTTTAATCCCCCTTGTTCGGGTTGTTGGCGGGAAAGAGGGGACATGTTCATTCACAAAAAAATCACAGAGGTCATTAGAAAGCTTACGCACACAAAATGACTAGATACATAATATTGTGCTGATAATATTGGTGTGCGTGTATGAGTTTGTCTGTGATATGTAGGTGTAAGAGAAAAGAAAGAAAAAAATAATGTATGTGATAGTTCAGTGAAATAAAGTAAAGCAAGCTAGTAGAAAGCAGATGTAGATTCGTGAAAGGTGAAAAGGTGACTTTAGCAGTGGCTGAAATAGAGCATGTAAGTTAGGGTGTGTATGTGAGAAAATGTGTAAGTTTAAGGGTATACAATGGTAGGTGTTTTTAAGGGCACACTTTTATAAATTGATTTAAGGGCACACTTCAGGTTGATGGGAGGGTCTAGGAGGGGGAGATTACACGCATGATGGAGGGAGGTGAGGCTTCAAGGTCAAGCTGTCAGCCACAACTGCCTGCAATTAAACATTTGTTTCTTGTAATCTTCTTTTCTTGAAGATTTTTTATTCTAATTCTCATCAAATTTATGCCTGTAAATATGTAGTTATTTCTGAAAAAAATTGAGAGCTAAATGACGCATGACCCGTCTTGATGCCTGGCCATGTATTGAGTCACTGAGTGAGAGAGAGAGAGAGAGAGAGAGAGAGAGAGAGAGAGAGAGAGAGAGAGAGAGAGACCAAATGTTGAAATTTATTGAGAAAAATATTCATATAAATTTTTTTTTTCTTTCTTCCTAGACACAAGCATTAAGTGATACATCATTTTCTAAGGTCTGAGTCATGCCATAATGAAACTGCACAAGACATTATAAATGCTAAGGGTATTTAAGTATATAAAAATAAACTACACCATGACGTAATTTCGGGGCTGAAGGTTTCAGAGATAATAATCTCAAAATAAATCCCCCCCCCATAAAGTCTGAGTTGAACTTCCCACCTTCATTTTGAGAGGAGAGGACTGGAATTCATGTAAGTCGCACATTCCTGTTTGATGGACCAACCTTTTCCCCGCCTATTAGTCTGAGTTATCGAGGGTCAACAGTAACATGCATTATAGGAGACGTCAGAAATCAACAAAATCACACAAAAAAATATTTCAAAACACATAAACTACACCTTTGATGTTTGGTGGCACTTTACTACATGTCAGTAAAACTGACCACCTATCCATAACATCAATAAACTAAACTAAAAAAGTTTCATAATAGTGAAAAACAACTAGTATCCATCCTGCTCTTAATTTAACTTTAGTAAAAGCTTTGTTTGCTAAGGTAAGAAAATTGAAAATAAACATGGCATTGTGCAATTTGGATGTAGATTACAACATTATCTCTCGTACTCAATGTATCCTCTGAAAAGTGCAGAAGCACCACTGGAGGTACATGTACCCCAGGTTGGGAATCCCTGTTCCAAAACACTCTTTAGATATAAGAAATTTTGCTACTTTCATATTCAAGGAAAACTTTAAAGGTGTTTAAAAAGAATAGCATATTTTTATTTGTTTATTTGTTTATCATTTTTTTAATGTGAGCAGCATACCAGTTGCATGTGCTAATTTACCCAATTTCCTATCAGATTCTTTTAATTTCCACTTATGTGGAGATTAGATTAAGTGGAGAGCTTACACAGGCAACACTCTGTCACTGGTGAAAAGGTTACTGATTTAGTTCATATATTTAATACAATATTGATAACCTGAAATTAAGTAAAATATGCAATGATTTTTGTAACATTTTATTTTGTTAACAGGAGCATCAACTTTTCGTGAAGTATGTCACATGCTGGAGGGGACCCAACTCTTAGGTCTACATATTTCCCAAGAGGCTGTCAGTACCTAGTAAGTGTAAGAGAGAGAGAGAGAGAGAGAGAGAGAGAGAGAGAGAGAGAGAGAGAGAGAGAGAGAGAGAGAGAGAGGGTGGAACATGCAAGAATGAATGACTTGAAAATAAATATCACCTTCAAACCAAATATTTCTTTCTTATTTGTTTAAATGCTTGGCCTCTAACTTTTTATCTGCCTTTTTCACATTTGCACTCCATTTCTCTGATCTTGTATTTTTCTCATTAATCATGATCAATATTATTCTCATATAAGAACATCAGAAAACGAGGGAAGCTGCAAAAGGCTGCCAGGCCTACACGTAGCAGTCCTTGTGTGAACAAAGCTACCTAATTCCACCTATCATCCTTATCCATAAATTTGTTTAATCTTTTAAAGCTCACTATTGACTCAGCACTAACAATTTAATAATATAATTACTGAGTCTGTTCTATTCATCAGCCACTATGTTAGAGAACCAGATCCTTCCCATTTCTTTCCTAAACCTAAATTTCTCAAGCTTGGACCCATTATTTCTGGTTCCATCCTAGCTATTGATCCTAAAAACTTTGCTAATGTCCCCCTTTGTTATACTACTTAAATATTTCTATCAGGTACTCTCTTGACCTACATCTAAGGAATGTAAATTTAGTATCTTTGACCTCACTTCATAGGAAAATATCCTCATTCCTTGTGTAATGATCCAAACCATATGAGATGCTCCTGAAGCATTTTTTACTTCACTAAGATTCACATTTGAACTGTATGCATATTAGTTTCACAGAGGAATTTAGATGTCAGGTCTTTTGTCACACTCAAAAAGGAAGCTGGACACAGGATGGTCAGCCATATTTTCTTTGACCTTCCAGGCAGCCACATATTCTTTAGATAGTCTACCGACCCAGTGTTCAGCCCTCTTAACAGGTTAAATGTTGTAGCAAGATCTGTGCATACTTAGGAGGTGTGTGTATACTTCAGGGACTATGATACCCTGATGAAGTGTGAGCCCAGAGGGCTCCAAGGAAGAAAGCATGTGCTCAAAAGGGGGGCACACCAAAATGCACCTTGGTCTTTAGTTAGATATTAGGTTGTCTGGTAGGAGGGATGTGCTATCATGTGTGACTGCCAGGTGGGTGCTGCCTTGGCCCCAAACAATAGCTGCTGGATTGTGTGGTAACATACTGTGTGGTACCAATATCTGAGTGCATTTGTCAAGTGGGGTGCCATTGCATAGTTGAAGGGTTATATTATGGAAATATATGTGTTAAGTATCAGCAAAGCTTGTTAGTGTCTTGATCCATGCCTCTGGGTTAGTCTGAATCCAGGAGTGACTTTAACCCTCTTTGACACAAACTGCCTCCATGTCTTGCTACTTGCTACCCGCTACATGCAACCACTCTGTAATGGCTTCACCGCTACACTTGAATCCTCTTAGACATTTTCCTTTACACTGATTCTAATATACTTACATCCTTGTTAAAATGTTGGAACCAGAACTGTACAGATGAGGTCTGACCAGCTCCAAATGAACTTTAATATTACTTCAGGATTTGTCTTTAACACTACTGAAAATTAATCCTTGTATCGTATTTCTCGTATTTTTTGCCTCTATGCATTGTTTCCTTGGACCACGATTGGAGCTCACTATATTTTCTAAATCTTTTTCATATTCTGAACCTACCATGGCCTTTTTGTCTTTTTGTTTATCATGTTCCTATCGTGAGGATTTCCTTTACCTAGGCTAAGAGTCTTGCAATGACAAACCTCACAGTGATGGATTTTGCTCAATAACTGACTGATCAGACACTAACCAATTTTTATTTAAGACCGTCACGACAGTTTTCTTTTTCCATGAATCTATAGGTTTTTTGAGTAGCTGTGCGGACAAATACAAATGACACGATAAATAAGCCAAAAAGGCATGCTAAATATCATAACTTGTCTTGTTTGTCTACGATTTACAAAACTTGTACTACAGTGGAGAGCTGTGACTGCTTGCCTATGGGGATCACTGGCGTGACACTCATGATTGTTCTGGTTATATTAGTGTTTGTTGGTTAGGGGTCACTGAGGTTGTGTCAAACGTTCACAATCTTTCACACAGCTTTTCTGGGCTGACACAGGAATTCCATATATGTCCTCATCCACAGCTTTGCTAGAAGAATATGAGAAATATTTAAAAAATTATTATTAACACACGCCTGTAGGAGCATGTACAGGGTGTCCATCAAAATCATGTATAGTGGTAGTGAGTTGGCAGAGGTAAGTTAATGTAGGCTTTGGAAGCTGGAGACCCAAATAGGTAAGAAAACAATGAATTAAAGCACATTAAATGATTGTGTATACAATAATGACTTCCTGGAGAATGATTGAATGATAACATATCAGATACCTGCTTTTCTAGAAAATGTGAGGGTTGGGAAGGTGCCATCAGCAGCGTCATGGCAATCTGCTGTTTCACTGCTGAACTGGACACTACCTGAGTCATCATTAGTGTGTTGAAGTGAGATAATGATAGTGATGTATTTATTGTTTGTCGCAACATAATTTTTTGTAACTTATTGTGAAAGCTGTCATGTAAAGTTGTGATGATGAAGGCAGTAAAAAAAAAAAAAAAAGTGTTTGAAAAGATCAGAACAGTCTTATGATATATAGAGATGGTGAAGAAGCCTGGCAGTGAGACATGATGGGGTGAAGCGAGCGTCTTGGAGGGGGAGATAATATGCATGACAGAGGGGAATGGGGATTCCAGAATTGAAAGTCCAGCGGTCTCACAACGATACATTTGTTTATTTGTTTCTAGTTGTCTTCTCTTCTTGATGTTTCTCATTCTAATTCTCGTCAACTTATACCTGTCAGGCAAAAATTATATATATATATATATATATATATATATATATATATATATATATATATATATATATATATATATATATATATATATACACACACACACACACACACACACACAAATATATTTACATCTATTTATGAAGATGTTATTTCAGATAGTGGCGATCCAGATACGTGGGCGATTACTGTATTGGCATACTATACTGTGAAAAGTAACATCCAAGAAGCAGAGAGAGAGAGAGAGAGAGAGAGAGAGGGGAAGGAAGGAGGGGAGGGAGGAAGTGAGAGAGATGGGGGAGGAGGAAAAAAAAGGAGTTGGAGGAGTCATAGCATCCTCTGGCAGAAACATGGCAACGCTGTAAACAGGTGTGATCAGGCACCTGACCCCATCCTGACCTTTAATTTAGGATGGTACTACTATATCCACGACGGTATCTAGTCAACAAGTGAAGTGGTGGATGCTGGGAGTGTGAGTCTTTGAGATGTGCTGTGCTGTCGTAACTGTCGTACGCGATGCTGGGCGCCACCACAACTATCTTACGCGCGCTGCGCTGCCAAACATACAATACAGCAAACTCATAATAGGCATCTTCTGATCTGCTAGACGTGGTCGTAAGTACGGGTAGTCATATCTCGCGTACATCATAAATCGAATAGTGATTGTATTGGAGTGTTGTGCAGGAGTGAGACTTCCAGGATTTAAAAACAGCTCCTAACAGGTTCCTAACTCCGCAGAAGCGAACTACTCAGTCACGTATCAGGAGGCTTTAGCTGTCATCTGGGCTTTTACTCATTTCAGAGATCTAATACTCAGGGAATCAATCACAGTCTTAACAGATTATATAACTGTCACAAATCTTTACAAGAGACGTAATGCAAGCTGGTACCTTCCAGGCCATGCAAATGTTCTAGCTGATGCCTTATTACAGAATGTTCCTGTGAGTGTGGTCTCTCAAGCAGTACAAAATTTTTCTCTCCAGATCAGCATAAGCATGAAACTTGGGTAAAAGTAATTTATGCTTTGGAATCTGGTGATCTTTCCACCTTGCCCTCCTTACATGTATCTTTCTCACAATTCTTTTTATCACCATCTAATGTCTTATGTCGATGAGGGCTAAAAGAGGCAAAGATCTTTTGGTTATCCAAAAATTTTCGCCCCAGTCATTCTACAACTTGTGCATGATCACCCTACAGTTGGACATCCAGGTCGTGGCAAAACTCTGCCTGCCATCCATTGTTCATGTTATTGGCCTCGTTAAATAGTAGATTTCGTCAATTATGTTGCATGTTGCATTAGCTGGGCTGCACCTATGCCACAATACCGACCACCTGCACAACTATGGGATGTAGTTGCAATGGATTTTCTGCAGCTTCCTAAGAGTTGCCAAGGGTCCCAGTATCTCTTGGTTTGCATAGATCACATTTCGTTTTGTAGTTTTGTCCCCAGTGATTGCACATGCACTAGTTATGCATTTGTTCTTTCCTTACATTACTCCAAGTGTTCTCCTTAGCAATAATGGCACAGAGTTTAGAAGTCTTTTTTATTAATGTAGGAGAGAAGGCCAGCCAAGGGCAACAAAATGTAAAAAAAAAAAGGTCCACTTAGTGCTGGTTCTCTAAAAGATAAAGGGTTAGTCAAAATTAAGGAGCAAATGACTTGATACTTCCCTCTTAAAAGAAGTCAAGTCATAGGAAGAAGGAAATACAGAAGCTGCTGCTGCTGCTGCTTTGCAATATATATATATATATATATATATATATATATATATATATATATATATATATATATATATATATATATATATATATATATATATATATATATACACACACACACACACACACACACACACACACACACACACGCACAAATATATTTACATCTACTTATCAAGATTCTATTAATTTGAGATTATAGCATCATTACAATTAATAAGAAAATTTATTTTATTATAAAAGTGTTGAATAGAAGCTATAAATCTTGATTTGACTAAAAATTGACGCTAGAGGAAAATAGTGTGTTTCGTCTGACTCTAGACGACAGAGTTGATGGAACAGTTGAAAACAACGGAAATCGTCTAAGATGACGGAAAAAGTGCTAGTGTGACGCCGTCTTAAGTGGTGGTGGGACGTACGTACACTCCTGCCATGCTGGAATGACGAAAAACGCTACAAACTCGACGAATAGCGCCACCATTACTTGAGTTTTAGGCAAGAGGCGAGTAGCCGCGAGTTGTAGGTTAGTGTGACGCAGAAGGGGTTGGGAGTAAGTGCTTCCGCCTAGCGGGATCGAGGGATTGCTCACGTGGTAGGTTTGAATACGCTTTGGGGCAGCTCCGGATAGTAGCGAATTCTGGATAATGGCAATCTGGATACACGGGCGATTACTGTACTTCAGTAAGCCCCGCACTTGGCGAATCTCAGTTTGGCAAAATTTACTCTTGGTAGTAGGGTGGTCACAGACCACCGAGTGCACACTTTTGGTGATTTGAATTCAAACTTGGCAGTCCCCTGGCTGCCGCACAGCGAACCATTCAGCTCCCTTGTGACGTCAGACCTATCTCTAAACCTATTAGAACGCAGTGTGAGAGTCCTCTTCAGCTATTTTGTTTGTGCTACCCTATGGCAACGAATTCTTGTGATTTACCGCCAACATGGCCTCTACAAGTGCAACAGGTGGTACCAGTGGAGGTAAGGACAATGGTGGTTGCGGCAAAGACAAAAGTGGGCGAGGGAAACAGGTGGAAAAACGGGAGTGCAGACAAGGAAAGCATAACAATTGCTGGTATATTGGTCTGTTTTGAACATGTGTTCTAATATGTGAAGCTCAAAAGGGTCAAAAGGGGGACTTTGGCAATGACCAAAGACTGATTGAGGGAATTTTTAGGCAATTTATATGATATAAAGAACTCGTGTTTGGCAAAATTCACATTTGCCAGTAGTTTCGTCAGACTAATTAATTCGCCAAGTGCGGGGGCTTACTGTACTACTACTACTACTACTGCTATTATTACTATTATTAATATGACTATTACTACTGCTGCTGCAACAACAACAACTGTTACTACTACTACTACTACTACTACAATTACTTCTACTACTGCTGCCACTACTACTACTACTACTACTACAATTACTTTACTACTGCTGCCACTACTACTACTACTACTACTACAATTACTTTTACTACTGCTGCCACTACTACTACTACTACTATTATTATTACTACTACTCCTACTGTTACTATTACTACAACTATACTATCGTTATTACTACTACTACTACTACTAGTACCACTAATATTACTTCTGGGCCTGTATTTATAAAACTATGGTTCGACTGTCGACATAAGTGAAACATAAGTCCACTAGATGGTGGACACCATGACTTACATGAAGCATAAGTCTTATGTGTAAAGAAAGTTAATCATAAACTCGCGCTCCTGTTGTGTTTGGGTGGGAGCAGGAATAGTGTCGCTATGTCGAATCATAAGAGTCAACATGGCAGAGGTAGTGGAACAGTGACGACACCACCTGAAATGTTTTCGTGATCAGAGAGACATGTTGGCTGAACTAAGTGACTCAAAACTGATAACGGGTATCAGTTAGACTGTGCAGACAAGATATATGGGACTGACATGCAAGGATTCTTAGGGAAAGTGAACTCTACCATACATTTGAGAGGGGGATGGTGACAGCTGGATGCTGCCTTGTGGGTGACTGTGGTTACCCAAGTAAAAATTGGCTTCTGACACTATATCTTCGACCTCTGCCTGGTCTACACTCCAACTACAACAGGTAAGTTTTGCAACATTAATATTTTTCATATTAGACATAGTTTGTTTCATTCATTCAAAATTGCAAATATTTATACTATACATTGTTTTTGGTTAATTTTCACAATTGTCACTTTACTCTCAATGAGTTTAGTGGGTTAGATTAAGTTGCTGTTACATATCATGGCATAAACAAAAAGTTCTCAGCAAACTACTGGTCACATTATTATGCAGTTACATATCTTTACCACTGGAAACTGTTAGCTCCTAAGATATTAGTTTTACCAAATTTATCATTAAGGTAAATCAGGTTCGGTTTAGTTACGTTAGTTTAGATGAGAAGTACAGGCAACCCCCACGTAACGAAGGGGTTACGTTCCTAAAAACCACTTCGTTAAGCGAAACTTCGTTAAGCGAACTGATTATAACAAGTTTAACTCCTGACTTGAACTTTCATTGAGAGTAAACAAAGCGAGAGTGCATCAAAGTACAGTGAAAGGTTTAATGAAAGTAAAAATTATAAAGTTAAACATTTAGGCAGTTTAATTTAAGTCATTATAATGTACACGAATGTATGTAACTTTATAATGTTGATGATCTTAAATTTATGAAGGGAGGGAGAGTGAAACAGGAAAGACACTAACCGGCAACCTGTGGAATGTAAACAAAGGGCGCATCATGGTACCGCATACAAAACTTATGTACCACATTTCCATAAGGCTTTCCATTTTATCCATTGTAGAGTCACGAGTTCAGGTGGTTCTTTTAGCTTGCAAGGAAGATACAATCTCATCAGTCTTCTTAATAGATTTTGCTGACTTGAAAATAGTAGACAGTAGATGGAGTCAAGATGGTGGCGAGCAATGCTATAGTTTTACTTCAGCAAGCCACAATGTCTGCTGGGGGCACAACACATGAGATAATGCCGCGTTGCTCCACACAGTCATTTGCTACGTAGCTTTCACATAAGTTGGAAGTGGTTCTGATTCACTCCTGCTGACCCGTGATCCAAGATAGGAGCGGGCCTTTTACCTGTCCGTGATCCGTGATAGGAGCGGAAGGTGCAACGACTTCCCATCACGTGTCTTCCTTGCCTTTTCCCGTTATCCCTGGTAGTGGAGCGGGTTACACGTGCCCTGTTGGTAAGCAATCAGCTGCTGCTTACGCTGTCACCGCTCCAGCTGATTCGGCGGTGTTGACAATGTCCTCCTCGGATGATCATCGCCACGCTGGCGTTAATGAAGGCAGGAAACGCCGTGCTTCTTGTTCTTCTGACGTCCCTAGACGATCATCTGGGCATGGCAGGACTCTGTCATAATCCAGGAGCCCTTCTGTGTGCCGTGAGAGGTCAGAGCGAGGAGATAAGGCTGGCCACTTCAAAGAGCGGGAGGGAGGCAGGAACCAGTCTACTCCTGCTTCTACCCCTACACATCACAAAGGTAATGATGACCCATGGACTGTTGTTATGGATGCTATTGCCGAACTTAGGCATGATATGGCTTTGCTTAAAGGGAGAGATGGGCAGCAGGAGCCGGCTCGGTTTTGGGGACTGACTCACCTCCCCACTGCTCACGGATCAGCACGGCGGCGGACACAGCTCACCCTGTATCCTTTAATGTCCCGCCTCCAGGGCCTCGGGGCTCGACCGGGAGCTTTTCTGGTTTCAGGTCTGACCCAACTGTTAGCGATGAGGAAGGGGAACTGGTTGAGGAGGCCCAGTCAGGTAGTGTGTTACTTCAGGCTACTAAATCCTTTGGCCCTACTGACGATGTCTCCGAGGATGTGGACAAGGACATGGCAGGTATGGTTAACCATCTGTTCACTAATGGCATGCAGGCAGAGGATTACAAAGATATATTGGATGATGACATCACCAAACGACCTAGTAATTGCCAGGCGCTTTCCCCTGTTGAATGCAATATGCAGGTCTTGGATGCCTTGAACTCTGAGGCTAGGAAATCAGACTTTCACCTGAAGGAGGTTAGCAAAGACATTGTTAAGGCGGCTTCTATTGTGATGAAGTCTCTGACTATCCTGGACCGTGTTGCAAATGATGAAGGACACTCTGTGGTGGCGCAGGAGGTCGCCAGGCTCAATGGAGCCCTGGCACTGCTCTGCAACACCAACTTCAGGAATAACTTGACTTGACGACACATCATTAAGAGAGAAATTAATCAAAAGTATGCTCATTTGTGTTCTTCCAAGGTACCCATGATCCAGCTGTTGTTTGGTGATGTTATCTCACAATCTGCCAAGCAAATCGAAGAAGCGGAAAAACTTCGCAGCAAGTTCTCCTCCAAGAAGCACCACCCATTTTGGACCTTTGGCTCTAGGCAACCTGGTGGGGTTAGACCTTGGGGTTTCTTCGGGAAGACTCCTTTTCGCAGCTCCTCGTTGAGGTATCATCCCTATGGACAACGCAGAGGCAGCCTGAGGGGAGACAGCCAGCACGCCACTCCACGTCCAGCCTCGATGTAAAAAAATTCGAGGGGCCGGGGACACAGCAATCCTCGGCACTAATCCAGGTGGGCCCACAGTTTGAGGCAGGTCAGCTTCAATATTTTCTAGATGAATGGTGCAAACTTACACATGACCCTTATACTCTCGACATTGTGAAACACTGCCATCTTGATATTGATGAGTCTCAGATAGTCCATTTGTTTTCAGATGACATTGTATACAAATTTAGCGAGGTGGAGCATGATATCATTGATCGTGAAATTCAAAAGTTACTTACCCTTAAAGTCATTAAGCTTACTCATAGACAGGATCAGCAAATTCTCTCCCCCATTTTCTTAAGGGAAAAAAAGAACGGGGAGTTCAGAATGGCAATTAACTTAGAAAAATTGAATAAACACATTCCATACAAACATTTTAAGATGGAAAATTTTGATCAAGCTCTCAATCTCATTAGTCAAGGTGACTACATGGCCTCCATTGATCTCTGCCATGCTTACTATTCGGTGAAAATTGCAGAACAACAACAAAAGTATTTATGCTTCAGATGGTCAGGTAAAATTTATCAATTCACTTGCCTTGCTAATGGTGTCACTAAGGGCCCGCGCCTCTTCACTAAACTTATGAAACCCATTTATTCAAAGCTTAGAATGATGGGACACAATATCACTAGTTTTATTGATGATTCACTCATGTGCAGTAATTCTGTGGCAGGATGCTATGACTGCATACAGGACACCCTTCATTTGCTTCAGAAAGTGGGATTTTGCATTAATCAGGAAAAATCAGTTTTGGTTCCCACTACACGTATTGAGTACCTAGGCAATATTATTGACTCAGTGCACATGACAGTTACTCTACCAGAACATAGGAAGAAAAAAATTTTACAGCACTGCTCGCTTCTGATTCAGAAAAAGAGAGCAAAAATCAGAGAAGTAGCTAGGGTTATTGGACTGCTGGTTGCTACCATCCCAGCAGTGGAATTTGGAAAGTTGCATTACAGGAAGATAGAAAGGGCTAAGATTAAGGCATTAGAACATGTGAATGGCAACTTTGATAAATGGATGGCTATACCAGATGAGATTAGGATGGAGTTGCATTGGTGGATCAATGAACTTGACTCTCAGGACAGGAAAATTTTTAGACCAGTGCCTGCAATTGCCCTCTTTACTGACGCATCGAACTTGGGTTGGGAAGGATGTGTCAATGAAGTTACTACCAACAGCAGGTGGTTGGATGAGGAAAGTACTCTGCACATTAATGCGCTGGAACTCAAGGCTATCTTGTTTGTGCAGTGATCCTTTACTCACCATCTTAGAGGGCAACATATTAAAGTTTTGTGTGATAACACTACTGCTATTAATTATGTTAATGGAATGGGGGGTATTAAGTCCCCTGTTTGTAATGACATTGCCTTGGACATTTGGGATTGGTGCATCAGGAACTCTGTGTTGATTACTGTGGCCCACATTCCTGGTCGGCTGAACACTTCAGCCGACACAGCGTCATGTACCTTTAATGACAGGCACAAATGGCAGCTTAACGTCAAAATTTTTCAGCAGTTGTGCGTCATCTTCGGTACACCTTGTATTGACTTACTTGCCTCTCGCCTAAACAAATAGATGAACCGTTTCTGCTCCTGGAGGCCGGACCCTGAGGCGGAGCATGTTGATGCTCTTAGCTGAATTGGGCGCATTTTCAGCTGGTTTACCTTTTTCCTCCCTTCTCTCTGATCCCTAGATGCCTCCAGAAGCTCCAGGAGGAGGAAGCGACTGGATGGATGGTAGTGCCCCTTTGGGTGTCACAACCTTGGTGGGGCACCCTTCTATGGTTGCTGGTCAACAATCCTCGTGTCGTCAGATACCGGGAGAGGGTCCTTGTGCACCCTTCGTCAGCGGAGGTGCATCCAATCCTGAGGCACACAGAACTGATGGCTTGTTGGCTCTCTGGAGACAGCTGCAAGAATGAGGTATATCAGAAGAGGGTATGTACATCATTTTGGCCTCCTGGAAACCAGGGACCAAGAAACAGTACCGTTCCCACATCACCAGGTGGACAAACTTTTGTCGTGGAAGGAACCTCAGTCCCTTTAATCCCTCTGTAACAGACACAATTAAGTTTCTGTCTGACACCTGTCACAGAGGGGCTACGAGTCCGTCAACACGGCAAGGGGAGCACTCTCAGCCCTCGGCATTGTGGTGGATGGATGCAGAGTAGGCAACCATCCATTAGTCAGCAGGTTTCTGCGAGGGGTCTTTAACTTGAGACCGCCCAAACCCAGGTATGTTGAAACCTGGGATGTACGGCCGGTGTTACAGAAACTTAGGCACATGGACCCTTTAAACAGCCTCTCCCTTAAAGACTTAACACTCAAGTTGGTGATGTTGATGGCGCTCATTCAAGCCGCCCGGGTGCAGACCTTGCATTTACTATTGAGGGATGGAATTGGTTTTGGTGAGGCCTCCATTTCAGTCCATTTAGGTGGTAATATCAAACAATGCAGACCGTAATTCAGCGTTCAACTGGTACGGTTTCATGCTTACTCACAGGATGCGAGATTGTGCGTGGTCATGACTCTGAAAAAGTATATCGAATATACTGACAAACTCAGGAAGGATTTTGGTAATAACCATGGCAAACTTCTCATAAGCTGCATCAGGCCTCATAAGTTTGTGTCCAAGGACACTGTGGCAAGGTGGCTAAAGGTTATGTTGGGCATTTGTGGGATTAACACCACAAAGTTCATGGCAGGCAGCGTGCGCCCAGCATCCACTTCCAAGGCCAAAGCCTTAGCAGTGCCTATTTTTACCATCATGGCCAAGGCCGGCTGGACACAGGAGACCACTTTTGCACAGCACTACAACAAGCACATCATTCAGGAATCTGATGCATTCCAACAGGCATTTCTTGGTTCTGTGTAAGTTCAGTATGTATTGGTGACCTACATACATGTTACACTAAGTTTTTGTTTCTTTAATGAAGGTGGAAGCTACTTGACATGGGACTTTTATTTTCATGCTTTCAAGCGATGGGAAGGTTTATTAGAATGTTCAGTACAACACCCACATGGCTTTAAAATCTCATGTGTTGTGCCCCCTAGCAGACATTGTGACTTGCCGAAGTAAAATTACGGAAGTGCATGAGACTTACCTTTGGTCAGTTGAAATGTGCTTCTGGTTTTATGAGGCAAGCCACGTCTGCTAGAGGGGTGCTTTCACATGCCCTCCTCACCCCTCCCCCCTTTGTCAGGCAGCAGTATTTGCTATTTCATCTGGCTTCCTTTACGACAGGATTTCTTCTTACTATAACATACACATTCATGTGGGTGCTTGTACGCTTCAAATTCTGACTGTGTGGAGCAACGCAGCGTTATCTCATGTGAAAGCACCCCTCTAGCAGACGTGGCTTGCCTTGTAAAACCAGAAGCACATTTCAACTGATCGAAGGTAAGTCTCATGCACTTCCGTAATTTTCTCACCTCTCGTGTCTGTGAATAATATCCAGCTTCACTTCGAGAGTAAGAGACTTACTGGACTTCTTAGGAACGCTAGGCCACATTGCAGGGCGTTTTGGTGGTAAGTTGAGCGAGGGAAGACGACTCTGTTATGTTTTGAAAAGGGGAGTGAGTGGTGCGTGTTGTCCACAAGAGGTTTGATCTTGATCATGATCTTGATTCTACACGTGTCCCAGGATTTCTCCTGAGGCAGGCCTTAGTATCAGCAGCTCCCTGGTGTATTCAAAAGTATTGACACTCTCCTGACCTCACTCGGGTCGGACGTGTGACCTTGTGCGCTCTCAGGCAGCCACGGCCAGCCTGTTGGCCTCCTCCCCCTCCCCCTTTGTATAAGTTATTAATAGGTTAATTAGTGCTCGCCCTAGTGTTATAATACAAACAATTTTGGATATTATAAGTGAGTGCACGTCTGGACAAACAGTGAAATGAGTACTGCAGTGCTAAGCTACGGACGCGATGCCCTTATGCATTGTAGACGTGAGGCTGGGTACCCTCCATCAGAGGTCATTCAACACCTCAAAAACTTAGTTATTTCGGAATCGTGGATCCAAGGGAGGAAGGAGTGTGGTGCATCCCATTAAAGTGATCACATCTACCGTAAGGAAGGGGCGGAAGGTTGAGGAGAGGGAATACAAACACTTCGAAGTTCCGCGCGTGTGGTATAGTCTTCCCTCTCTCCTCCTTTCCAACGTGACATCACTGGCGAACAAGATGGATGAGTTGATAGTGTCAGTGAGATATAACTGTGCAGACATTGTGGCGATCACGGAGGCGTGGCAGATAACTCCTGAGGTGTGTATGATTCAAGATTACCAGCTGTTCCACCACTTCAGGAATCAACGCAGGGGGTGAGGAGTGGTCCTGTTTTGCCGCTCTGACCTCAGTCCCTCACACCTACACGTCGACGTCCCCGCCAGATTGGAGGCCCTGTGGGTGAGGGTTACCCCCCTGCCACCCCCGCAACACAGCCTCCATCATTGTCAACCACCCTCCACGGGCTGCCACTGCATGGTTGCTCACTGATCACATCATCAAGACTGCTGATGCTCTACGGGTGAGATTTCCTGCCGCCAAGCTGGTAATCTGTGGTGACTTCAACCGCTTGGATATCAGTGAAATCCTGCACCAGCTACACCTCACCCAGGTCGTGGACTTCCCCACCCACCATCAGTCCACCCTCGACCTTATCATGACAGACCTGAGCCAGCAGTACTCGCCTTCCAAGCCACTCCCCCCCATGGGATGCAGCACCCACCTCTCCATCCTGTGGACACCCACCCCCACCACCTCGGTTCCCAGGTCAACTGTCACCAGATCCCACAGGCCCATGCCTGACTCCGCCATGAGGGAATTTGGGCAGTGGCTGACACATCACCCGTGGACCGAGGTACTGGAGGAGGAAGACGTCCACACAAAATGGCGGAACTACTTCACCACCACAACGGAAGCCTTCCACCACTACTTCCCCACCAAGAACATCACAGTGGACCCATCTGATGCCCCTTGGATGACGCCCTGCATCAAATGACTCCTTCGTCAGCGTGACAGGGTTTTCCACTCTAGCCCTGACCAGTACAGGAGATTAAGGAACAGAGTTATCAGGGAAATTAAAAAAGCCAAGGCAAGCTACTACCCAGACAAAATTCACCATCTCAAGCTTGCTAACAACAGACAGTGGTACGACAAGATTAAGTCTTTGTGTGGTTTATAAAAGCAAGCCTCTTCTCTTCCCTGTGTTTCACACCTTTCACCTGACAACATGGCCGAAGAGATTAACGGTCACTTCGCTGCGATATGTCAGACACTCCCTCCCCTTCACTCTACTACTCTCCCAGCCTACCTCCCTGCCTCCTCCCCTCCACCCCCTGTCCAGGAGGTTGATGTTTACAAGAAGCTTCTTAAATTTAAACTAAACAGATCCACCACTCCCACTGACTTCCCCATCAAAATTTACAGAGAATTTGCCCCAGAACTTGCCACACCCCTTTGCTCTATCATCAATGCCTCCCTTTCTCAACATTCCTGTCCCGATGACTGGAAGACATCTTATGTCACCCCCCTCCCCAAAATTTCCAATCCACAGTCACTGAATGATCTAAGACCAGTCGCCATCACCCCTATACCCAGCCTTATCTGTGAAGATTTTGTGTTCGACTGGGCCTATAACAAAATTTGTAACTCTATTGACACACAAGAATTTGGCAATATTAAATCCACCTCCACATCTCACTACCTTGTCAGCTTCTTGGAATTCGTCCACAGCCACCTGGACAAACGCAACACTTCTCTAGCTATTGCTTTTGTGGACTTCAGAAAGGCCTTTGATCTTGTTGATCACACTGTTGTGATAAATAAAGCCATCACTCTGGGTCTCTCTCCCTACCTGATAGCATGGCTGGCAGACTTCCTCATGGGAAGGCGTCAGGCCGTTCGTTATCAGGGCTCTGTCTCCTCTTTCCAACAGCTCACATGCGGGGTCCCTCAGGGGACCAAGATGGGTCCTCTGTGCTTCCTCATTCTTATCAACGATGCTCTCGTCCACACCCTTCCACCGCTGGAAGTATGTGGACGACTGCACCGTGGGCGTACCCGTGAACAACACCAATCCAGACTTCTCAGCACTTCAGTCCACTCTTAGCGAACTACAGACGTGGACAGAGGACAACAAAATGACCTTCAACCACACCAAGACCGTGGTGATGCACATTTGTACCTCCACAGTAGCAGTCCCCCCTCCCCAGCTATCTGTGGGCCCTCACTTCCTCCAGGTGGTCTGCAGCACCAAGCTTTTAGGTGTCTTGGTGGATGATCAATTATCATGGAAGCAGCATATTTCCAACATCATCAGATCAGCCTCATACAAAATCTATTTGCTGCGCCGACTCAGGTCCCTGGGAGCACCGGCAGATGAGCTGAGGGGAGTGTACCTCACCTTTATACTCCTTAAGCTCATGTATGCCACCCCAGCGTGGTCCTCCTCCCTGAACCTCACACAACGACAACAGCTGGAGAGGGTTCAGAGGAGGACGTTCAGGGTCATCCTTGGGCCTGCCTACAGGTCCTACGAGGACGCCCTGACCTGCCTGAGTCTGCCGAGGCTGGCCACAAGACACCAGGAAGCCTTGGAAAAAGAAGGACTGCTGCGTCATCCACGTCTCCACCACCTGCTACCCCCAGGCGCCCTTAAGAGCACCGCGCACTGATCGGTACCGACTTAGCGCAGTGCCTACTATTGTGCGAGCCTTAAATAAGTAAATTAATAAGTGAATTCTTGTTTAAGTTAGATCCATAGTTAGGTTAAGCATTTCATTTCATTGTTTTTAATGTCCCCCCCCCCCCTGTACATTTTCAGTGTAATTTTTTTGCATTGCCGAATTAATAAACCATATATTATTGTTATTATTATTATTATTATTATTATTATTATTATTATTATTATTATTATTAAAAGCCTGTCGGCTTGTGTGATACGGCGGGGCTTTCAAACTTGAAAATAATTACCTGGATAAAACTTTGATAAAGCGAGTTTGGGGTTCGTTAAACGAGTAGATGGTAGTAAAATTAAACCTTCGTTGTAACGAAATTTCGTTGTGTGAACCTTCGTTAAACGGGGGTTGCCTGTATATAGTTGGTTTGTTTAGATTTAGTTCATTGTTAAGGTAGATTTAGTTGTTTAATTTGGTTACATTAGGTTTATTTTATTTTCTTACCAAACTTGTCATCAGTACTAGGTAAGGTTTAGTTAATTTCCTGTCAAATTTGCTAAGATGGGTTAGGTTAGGTTTTGTTAAGTTAGGTATAGTCAAGTTTGGTTTATTTATTTATTTATTTTTTTGTTAATGTCATGTGTGAGAATTTTTATTTTGATAATTTTGATGTGGTTTGAATGAATTTAGTAAACATTTTCACTGCAAATCAATGTTTTACATGTTTGGGGTGATTAAGAAAATAGAAAAAAGATTCTCCTCCCAATAAAATAGTTTCATTAGAAAATATTAGATAGGTGCACTTATATATATATATATATATATATATATATATATATATATATATATATATATATATATATATATATACAGTGGTACTTCGACATACAAATTTAATTCATTCTGTGATGATCGCTTTATGTAAAAAGAAATCGTACATCAAATAAATTTTTCCCATAGAAATTAATGGAAATAGAACTAATTCTTTCTTGTGATATGATTTACCTCCCCAAAAAATTAACATGCTTTAACCCGAAAACTGCTGTACGCCTTCTGGGCGGCTTGGCGGCAAACTGCTGTAACGCCTTCTGGAAACGCTCTTTTTAAACAGGCACCATAAAGTTCTCGTGATTCGTATTTCTTTGAAATGATTTTTTTGTGTTCTAATAACCTTTCTTTTAGTAATTTATATCCTTCTAATAAGAATTTGGTTATTTATATCATATTTATAAAGGAAAACAATGAAACCACTATGTTTTTATTTTATTTAGTCGACATTGCATTCCTCTCATAGATATTAGAGTTTGAGTCTCATGTATGGTAAGAGGAAGCTATGATTTAGTAGTATAGAAGTTGTTTTTGTATAATAGAAAAGAGATAAAGCGAATAAGATTATGGAAACAAGACGATCTTCACTAGATGCTTGTAACACTGTCAGACGTGCCGGCCCAGCCCGCACCGCGCGTCATGAGTCATGACTCATTGTCGCTCCTCACTTAGTTGCATGCCAGCAGCTATGGATGCCACACGTTCCTCATCTGGTCCGGCATTTCCGACCAGTAATAGGAAACGTCTTACCCCTACTGTTGATGAAAGTAAAGCAGAGCATGGTAGTAGTATCTATTAACACCTCTAGGTATCCACCGGTCATCACAAAGGCTCAGAAAACCAGCACTCAGCCCGAGTCCTTCCCACTCTTCAGTTGACCAGCGCAACATGATTACCAAGCCACACTGAAACACACACCTCACACTATCACCCAGCAAGTTTCTTCCCATGTTATTTGATGATGAGGAAGAAAGTTGTGAGCTTGATGATGATGATGATGACTGGGTGGGAGATTCTGCCAGTGGCAGCGTGGGAAGCCCTGACTTGAGTGAGGATGAGATGGAGACAACATCTACTCATAATAATACTGAGATGAATGAGAGTGTTGAGGAGGGTGGAGATGCATCTCAGCAAGGTATTCATTCATTCATGTGGTCAGGTGGGAGTGATTTTGTCCCACACCTTCATCCCTTCAGTAACACTTTTACTGGGGTGACTGATGAGTGGCCATGTGACGCAAATGCACGAGAATCGGATTATTTTCGAGTATTCTTCAATGGTGCCACTATTGATCTCATTATTTCTGAGACAAACAAGTATTATCAATATGTCACCAACAAATTTACTTTCCCATATCATTCCAGGGTGCACAAATGGATAGATACAACTCAAGAGTTCTATGTTTTCCCAACTCTTATTTTGCTGATGCCTCTCATAAGCAAACATAATATTGCAGATTTCTGGAAAAATGATCCACTAATCCCAACACCTATATTTCCTAAGTTTATGTCTCGAGACAGATTTCTCTTGCTCACTAGATTCCTGCATTTCGCATACAACAACCATCCAGACAAAGAAGATGCTATTTGGAAAATCAGAAACTTCTTCAACATGATTTTGGAACCATTCAGTAAATTTTTCTATCCCTTTCAGAAAGTAGTTATTGATAAGAGTCTCAATATTATTCAAAGGTAGGCTTGTTTTCAAGCAATACATTCCTTCAAAATGTCATCGTTTTGGCATGAAAGTCTTTGTACTATGCGATTGTGAGACTGGTATAGTTCTTGACATGATAATGTACACAGGGACAGATGTTGATATTCCTAATGTAGGTAGAACTGATCCTTTGGCAAAATCAGGGGCAATAGTAAAGAAAATGATGGCTCCCTATCTAGGGAAAGGACACATATTGTATATTGACAACTGGTATACAAGCCCAGCACTATTGCAATTTCTACACGACAATGGTACTGGAGCTTGTGGTACTGCAAAGGCAAAAGAAGGTTCATGCCAAAGTTTGATGGCCCAGTCTCACATTACGATAACCCAAGTGATGGTGATGATGAAGAGGATGCAAACAAAGACGGTAATCAGAGAAAAAAATAAAGTCCAGATCAAAGTGTTATCAGAAAGAGAAATCGGGAAATATATTAGCCATGAAGTGGACAGACAAGAAACCAGTCCACCTGCTTTCTACTATTCATAAAGGGGAAGTTGTGGCCACAAGCAAAGTCCACTACAAAACAAAGAAGACAATCTTCAAACCAGACATTGTGATGGATTACACTGAAAATATGAGACTCATTGATAAGTGTGACAGTCACCACCACACACCCACACGCTCCCAGGAAGAGTGAAATGAAATGGATAGACCGGTAAGAAATAAGTTACCAAATTCAAAATATGCCGATGAGGCCCAGGGAGCAAAACCAAAAGTAACCATTCAAAATATGAGTCCATCTTCAACAGGGCCAACAATGCAAGGTAGATTGGTAATGCTAGAAAAGAAATGTGAGGAGTTGGTGAAGGAATTAAAAGTTCAGAGGAGTGAGGAGCAGGATAGAGAATTCCGCAAGGCTTTGAAGGAAAGATTCAAGAGACTGGAGGAAAATGAAAAACGATTGGTGGATGAGAATGCACACTTGAGAGTGGAGGTTGAAAAATATAAGAGACGGTTGGAGGAGAAAATGGAGAAAGTCGTAAAGGAGAAAGATGACTTTAAGGAAATGATCAGTGAGCAAAGTGAAAGGTTTATAAGGGAGTGGGAACTGAAGAAAACACAATGGACTGAGTTGAGGGAAGCTGAGATGGTTGGATTACAAGAAATAATCAAAGATCAGTTGAATGAAGACAAAAAAGAAAGGTCTAAGGAACTGGTTAGTTATGAAGAATAAGGAAACATTGATAAGAGAAATAGCAGAAAAGAAGAAGAGTGTGTTAATATTTGGGATGAAAGAACAAAATATAACATATAAGCCTAAGAGAATTAAAGAAGAATTAAAAACGGTAAGAGATCTGTTTAAAAATCTAAATGATGATGAAAAAAAAGACTTACAAGAAGAAGTGGAAGAGATCCATAGACTGGGTCCGTATAAGGAGGAGTAAGGAGACCGATTAAAGTAGTACTGAAGTCACAACAATCTGGAGGAACATTTTATATAGAACATCAAAATTAAGAGAGGTAGAAGGTTGCAAACAGGTGTACGTAAGAAAAAATAGAAATGAGGAAGAGAGGAGAAGATATAAGGAATTGTTGGAAGAGGCGAGAAGGAAAAATGATGAACGGTCTGAAGAGGAAAAGAAAAGTTTTTTGGAGAGTTATAGAGAGAGAGTCAGAAAATGGTATGTGGAAAGAAGAATGCGGAGGAACCCCTAGAGGAGCAGTGGGTGGACCGTAATGTATACTAATATAGATGGGATACTGTCAAGTAGATTGGAATTGCAAGACTATATGATGGTGGAGAAGCCTGATATAGTGTGTTTGACTGAGACAAAATTACATGAAAAAAACAAAGGTAAATTTGGATAATAAATATAATATATGGAGAAAGGATAGAGAGAGTAAAGGTGGAGGAGGAGTTATGATTATGACGAAGAAGGAGATAAATGTGGATAAGGTTTGGTATGGGAAGAACAACAGAAGTGATAAGCATAAGGATAAAAAGTGATGGAAAAGAATTAATAATCATGGTGACCTATGTACCTCCTAAAACAAATTCTTGGACATTAAGGAATACGACAATATGATCAAGGATACTTTACAGAGTTTGGAAAGTGTATTAACTGGAAAAAGAAAGGTGATACTAGTAGGAGATTTTAATTGTAAGGAGGTGGATTGGGAAAATCTAGTAAGTGGTGTTGGAGAGGAAGCATGGGAGAGAGATTCTTAATCTAATGATGGAAAATATGATGGAACAGAGGGTGAAAGAAAATACTAGATATAGAGGAGATGATGAACCGGCTAGACTGGATTTGGTGTTAACACGAGAAGTGTACCTATGTGGGGATATACAATATAAATGTCCTTTGGGAAGAGTGATCATGTGGTTATGGAAATGCAGATGGCAACAACACAGCGAAGGAGAGATGAGACATACAGGAGTGGTAGATTGAATTATAGAAAGATGGACACAGAAAGTTTGAAAAATTATTTCAGAACATTAGATTGGGAGGAGATGTTACAAATCAGAGAAGTGCAAAAAAATATGAGATTTTTATGAAATATTATAAAGAAGGAGTTATGAAATTTGTACCAAAGTATAAACCAAGAGAGGAAGGAAGAAAGGATTGGTTTAATGCAACTTGTGTTAAGGCTAAAGAAAAGAGATGTGGCTTGGAAAAGATGGAAAAGAGCAGGAATATACTAAATAAGGAGAATTATAGAGTGGCAAGAAATGAGTATGTGAGGGTAAGGAGGAGGAAGAAAGAAAATTTGAAAAGATATTGTAGACAAGAGTAAGGAACATCCAAAATTGTTTTACAGGTTCATAAATGGTAAACTTAAAAGAGAGAGTCCATTGAAAGATTAAAAGGAGAGCAAGGGATAGTAGATGACCCTAAGAATATATGGAATTGCTAAATAATAGGTTTCAACAAGTATTTACTAAAGAAACAATGTTTGTAAAGCCTCAGAATGTAGAAGGAAATGTGCACATGGATGACATTAAGATACCTAAAAGGAGTTATATAAAATGTTGGAGGAACTTAAAGATGATAAAGCGATGGGACCAGATGAAGTTTCAGGAAAATTATTGAAGGAATGTAGAGAAGAATTGATTGATCCATTATATGATATTATAAGGTGCTCATTAGAAACAGGGAAGTACCAGTAGAGTGGAAAAGAGCTGAAGTGGTGCCCATTTATAAGGGAGGCAGTAAGGAAGAGCCTCTTAACTATAGACCTGTGTCTTTAACAAGTGTGGTCGGTAAGATTTGTGAGAGGGTGATAAAGAAATATTGGATACGGTTCCTGGAGGATCATAAGTTATTATCGGATCATCAATTTGGCTTTAGGAAAGGGAGGTCATGTGTAACAAATCTACTGAGCTTTTATTCAAGAGTGGTTGACAAAATACAAGAGAGAGAGGATGGATGGACTGTATATTTGGATTTAAAAAGCTTTTGACAAGGTACCTCACATGAGACTGCTATGGAAATTAGAGATTTATGGAGGACTGAAGGAAAAGTGTTAAAGTGGATGGAAAACTACTTGAGATGGAGGAGATGAGAACGGTAATAAGGGATGCAAAGTCGGACTGGTTGGTGGTGGAGAGTGGAGTCCCACAAGGTTCAGTGCTGGCACCAATACTTTTCCTTGTCTATATTAATGATATGCCAGAGGAGTAAACAGTTATATTAATTTGTTTGCGGATGATGCGAAGTTGTGTAGGTGTGTGAAGAGTGAAGAAGATTGTGAAATTTTACAGGCAGATCTGGATAGGATTTGGGAGTGGAGCAAGAGGTGGGAGATGGAATTTAATCTGAGCAAAAGTCATGTAATGGAGATGGGGAAGAGTGGAAGACGGCCAAGAGGGTCATATAAGATGGGTGAAGAAGTAGTGTTGAAAAAGGTGGAAAAGGAAAAGGATTTGGGAGTGATAATACAAGACCATGGGCAGTTTGAGGCTCATATTGACAAGATGTTTGGAGAAACATATAATTTGATTAGAAATATTGGATTAGCCTTTCATTATATGGATAAAGATATGATGAAGAAATTAATTAGTACAGTAATTAGACCAAGATTGGAATATGCCGGGGTGGTTTGGTCCCCTTATAAAAAGAAGCATATAAGGAAGTTGGAGAGATTGCAGAGAATGGCAACAAAAATGGTTCCGGAATTGGCAGAAATGACCTATGAGGAGAGATTAAAAGAAATGAATTTGCTTACCTTGGAACAAAGAAGAGAAAGAGGGGATTTAATACAGGTTTATAAACTGTTGAACGGTTTGGATGAAGTGGATAATGAGCAAATGATGTTGAGAGAAGAAAATTTAAATCGAACTACGAGATCGCATAGTAAAAAGATAGCCAAGGGAATATGCTTGAAGGATGTGAAGAAATATAGTTTCCCACAGAGATGTGTGGAGGTGTGGAATAGTTTGAGTGAGGAGGTGGTGTCAGCGAGGAGTGTGCATAGTTTTAAAGGAAAGTTGGATGTGTGTAGATATGGAGACGGGGCCACACGAGTATGATACCCAGGCCCTGTAAAATTACAACTAGGTGGTGAATACACACACACACACACACACAACCAACCAAAATTGTTCTACAGATTCATAAATGGAAAAATAAGACAAAAAGAAACAATAGAAAGGTTAAAAGGAGAAAACGGAATGGTGGAAGACCCAAAAAGTATGGCAGAACTGTTAAATAGTAAATTTCATGAGGTCTTTACTAAGGAATCCAAATTTGAAAGACCACAGGGTAATAGAGAGACTGTCTATATGAAAGAGATTAAAGTAACCAAGCTTGAAATAAAAAAGTTGATGACGGAATTGGATGAGGAAAAGGCAATGGGACCGGATGAAGTCTCAGGCAGAATACTGAAAGAATGTAGGAAAGAACTAGCAAGTCCAATATACATCATAAAATGCTCAATAGAAAATGGAACAGTGCCAGTGGAGTAGAAAAGAGCTGAGGTGGTTCCCATATATAAGAGCGGAAGGAAGGAAGAACCTTTGAATTACAGACCGGTATCACTAACTAGTGTAATATGCAAGATGTGTGAAAAAGTAATAAAGAAGCAATGGATCGGGTTTCTTGAAGACAACAAAATATTATCAAATAGCCAATTTGGTTTTAGAAAAGGTCGGTCATGTGTGACAAATTTATTGAGTTTCTACTCTAGAATAATTGATAAAGTACAAGAGAGAGAGGGATGGGTTGGCTGTATTTATTTAGATCTAAAAAGGCTTTTGATAAAGTGCCACATGAAAGATTACTATGGAAGTTAGAGGAGAAGGGTGGCTTAAAGGAAGCACATTGAGATGGATGAAGAATTACTTAATGGGAGAGAAATAAGGACGATAGTTAAAGATATGAAGTCAAGTGGAGAACAGTAGACAGCGGAGTGCCACAGGGTCAGTATTGGCACCAATACTTTTTCTCGTATATATAAATGACATGCCAGAGGAGTGAACAGCTACATAAATCTGTTTGCGGACGATGCAAAACTGTGCAGAGTCATTAAACAAAAAGAGGATTGTGAAATACTACAGGAAGACTTAAACAAGATCTGGAAATGGAGCAATAAATGGGAGATGGAATTCAATGTGGACAAAAGCCATGTCATGGAAATGGGAAAAAGTGAAAGACGACCAGTGGGAATCTATAAGATGGGAGATGGAGTAGAACTAGAAAAAGTAAAAAAGGAAAAGGACTTGGGAGTGACAATGGAAGAAAATAATCAACCGGTTAGCCATATTGGTAGAATTTTCAGAGAGGCGTATAATTTGCTAAGGAATATTGGAGTAGCATTTCACTATATGGACAAGGAAATGATGAAGAAATTGATAAGTACTAAAATAAGACCTAGATTGGAATATGCAGGAGTTATGTGGACTCCCATAAAAAGAAACACATAAGAAAATTAGAGAGACTACAAAAAATGGCTACAAGAATGGTTCCAGAATTTAAAGGGATTGCATATGAGGAGAGACTAAAGGCAATGGATCTACCAACCTTGGAGCAGAGAAGAGAGAGGGATCTGATACAAGTTTATAAATTGATTAACGGAATGGATGAAGTGGATAATGAGAAACTGATCCTGAGAGAAGAATATGACTTTAGAAGCACAAGATCGCATAGTAAGAAACTAAGGAAGGACGATGTCTGAGAGATGTTAAAAATTTAGTTTCCGCAAAGATGTGTTGAGACTTGGAACAGTTTGAGTGAGGAAGTGGTATCAGCAAAGAGTGTACATAGTTTTAAAGAAAAATTGGATAAGTGTAGATATGGAGACGGGACCACACGAGCATAAAGCCCAGGCCCTGTAAAACTACAACTAGGTAAATACAACTAGGTAAATACACACACACACACACACACACACACACACACACACACACACACACACACACACACACACACACACACGGGACATCGTCGATGGCGGAGGTGGTCGCTGAGCTCCAGAGCAATCATCTATAATTCTACAGTTACCATTGCCTAAGAGTAACCAAGGTGGGAAAGGAGCTGGTAATGTTTGTCCCGTCTCCATATAGTCATGTTAACTGTTGATTAGCAAAATAATGTCCAGTGAAGGTAAATATAAACTGTAGCCTGCGTTTGAGCCATCAGCTGGTTTGTTTACGTCTGCGCAACATGGCGGCCGTGAACTCGAAAGAGGAATCAGACTTCACAGGGTTTCAAGGAATAATGGAGAAGAGCGCTTATGTGAAGAAAATTCTGGAGTTAGAAGGTAAAATTGAAAACTGTTTGAAAAGTATGAGGGCCTGGAAACGAGTTATGACAATGTAAAGAAAGACTGTGCCGATATGAAGAAGGAAAATGCAGCATTGAAAGAGGAAGTTAAGCTAATTAAAGTGAATTGCGAAAAATGTGGAGAATCTCTAGGAAAAGTGATGGAGAAGCAGGCTGAATGGAAAAAAAGTCAGGAAGTGGAAAGAAAGGAGGTAAATTACAAAGTTGCAAGTCTGGAAAAGGAAATCAAAGAGTCAGGGAGAAAACTTTGGGCCTTGCTGAAATTATAGATCAACAGATCATAGAAGAGAAGATAGCTGAGAAAGTGGTGAAGGTTATTAAGTCAAATGAGACATTGGTGAGGAAACTGTAGACAAAAGAGATGTGTGGTGATATTTGGTGTGGAGGAGGATAAGACACCGAGTAAAATGGAGAGAGAAAAACATAAAAAGGTGATAAATAATATCATTAATGTGGTGCAGGAGGAGGAAAAGACCTAGTACAAGAAATAGAGGACTTCCATAGAATTGGAAAGTTCACAAGAGAAGGTATGAGGCCAATAAGAATCAAACTTAAGTCACAAAAGGATGTAGATGAATTGGTGGAGAAGTCATGGAGGCTAGCCCAGCAGGAAACAACAAGGAAGATTTGGTTGAGAAGAGATCTCGGTGAAAAGGAAAGAGAAATGTTAAATGAGTTGAGAAAGGAGGCTTTGAAAAAAATGAAGAGAGGACAGAAGAGGAGAAGAAAGAGTTTTCTGGAGAATCTTGGATATGAGACTGAGGAAGTGGTTCATAACCCAGAAAAGTACAGCAAGAAAGGACTAAAGAAACTTACATATGAGCGAAATGTAATGTATTCCAACATAAATGGAGTGATATCGGGGATTTTAGAACTCAACGATTACTTGAGGGACAAGAACCCAGATATTGTGGGTCTTACTGAAACAAAACTGAGAGAGGAGAAGACCTGATGAAGGTTGGAGAAGGAAATATAACGTTTGGAAAAGAAATAGAGTAGGTAAGATGGGAGGAGGAGTGATGTTGCTGGTTAAAAAAGATATAAAGGTGGATCAAGTGAAAAAAGGTATGGGAAAGGCAGAAGTGCTAAAGATCAGAGCAGAAACTAATGAAGGAAAAAGAGGCACTACATAGTGGTGTACGTACCACCTAAGACAAATGCATGGTCAGTACAGGAATATGAAGAAATGATAAGTGATACAGGAACATGTCTGGAAGAAATGTTGGGTGGCTGTGAACGAACTATAATGATGGGAGATTTTAATTGTAAAGAGGTGTGTTGGGAGGACTGGTCAATGGAAGGATCAGAGACAACATGGGAAATACACTATTGACACTGGCAATGGAAAATGTGTTAACTCAGTGGGTCAAAGAAGATACTAGGTTTGGAGGAGAGGGAGCATCGTCAAGACTGGACTTGGTCTTTAGTACAGAGCCAATGGTCATTGAGGAGATGAGGGTGGAGTGCCCTTTAGCAAAGAGTGATCATGCAGTTTTGGAGTTCAAGGTGATAGACGAAGAGAAATCTAGAAGAAATGAAGAATATAAAGTGGGAAGATGGAATTATGCCAAGACAGATTTTGGAAACCTAAAGAAATTCTTTCAAGAGACAAATTGGATGAAATTCAAGAGTGCTAAGGAGCAAATGAAAAGTGGAAGGAATTTATAAAAATATACAAAGAAGGTGAGAAAAATTTGTACCAATAAGACAACATAGAGAAGTTGGAAAGCAGGACTGGTTTAACGATAGATGTGAAAAGGCTAGAACAAGAAAAGAGGATGCATGGAAGAGGTGGAGAAGGAAAAGACGGATTAAGCAGTGGGAAAGTTACAAAAGAGCAAGAAATGAATATGTGTTGATTAGAAGAGAAGAAAGAAAGAAACAAGAAAAGGATATAATTGATAAATGTAAAGACCAACCAAGGCTTTTTACAGACATGTGAACAACAACATCAAAAATAGAGAAAGTATTGAAAGTTTAGAAGTAAATGGAGTATGCAGTGAAGATCCCAGGAAATGGCAGAGGCTATGAATGGATGCTTTCGGAAGGTATTCACAAAGGAGACTGCTTTTGACAAACCACTGGTAATGGAACAGAAAGGGATTATGAAGGAGTTTCAAGTAACGGTGGAGGAGATCAAGAACATGATGGGGAGTTTAGAAGTGAGAAAAGCTGTGGGACCTGATGGGGTATCAGGATGGATTTTAAGAGAATGCAGGAGCAATTGGCAGAAAAAGTTTGTGAAGTAATTGATGCCTCATTAAGGGAAGGTGTAGTGCCCCAAGACTGGAAAAGAGCTAACATTGTCCCAATCTATAAATCAGGTAACAAGAGAGACCCATTGAACTATAGACCAGTGTCACTTACAAGTGTGGTAGCTAAGATGTGTGAGAGGGTGGTGAAGACTAGATGGACAGACTTCTTGGAGAAAAATGACATACTTTGTGAGTGTCAATTTGGTTTTAGGAAAAGGCGTTCATGCACGACAAACCTGATATGTTACTATTCGAGGGTGATAGATGTAATACAGGAAAGAGATGGTTGGGCTGATGGAATATATCTGGATTTAAAAAGGCCTTTGATAAGGTACCACACCAGAGACTGATCTGGAAACTTGAAATGGTAGGAGGAGTGCATGGCAGTTTACTAAAATGGATGGAAGACTTTTGGTAGGAAGAGAAATGAGAACAATAATTAAGGACAGACCATCAGAATGGGGATTGGTGGAGAGTGGAGTTCCACAGGGATCAGTGTTGGCACCAGTAATGTTCGCAGTCTACATAAATGACATGGTGGATGGGGTGTCCAGTTATGTGAGCCTATTTGCAGACGATGCAAAATTGTTACGAAAAGTGAGATGTGACAAAGATTGCGAACTACTCCAGGAAGACTTGGACAGAATATGGAAATGGAGCTGTACATGGCAAATGGAGTTCAACAAGACAAAATGCAAGAAAATAGAGTTTGGCAAGAGTGAAAGAAGAATCAGGAGTATGTACAAGATAGGAAATGAAGACATAAAACCAGTCATGAAGAAAAAGACCTTGGGGTGACAATTACCAATGACCTATCGCCAGAGAGACATATAAACAAAATAATTGGAGAAGTATTGAACTTATTGAGGAACATAAGAGTGGCGTTCGTATATCTAGATGAAGAAATGATGAAGAAAATAATTACTGCAATGATAAGACCGAGGCTTGAATATGCAACAATACAGTGGGCTCGAACTTAAAGAAACACATAAGGAAACTAGAGAAAGTACAGAGGGCTGCAACAAAATGGTGCCTGACTTAAGAGATTTGACTTATGAAGACAGACTGAAAAGAATGCAACTTCCAACCCTGGAAAACAGAAGAGAAAGGGAGACCTGATAGCAATATACAGAGTGATGATTGGCATGGAAAAATGGATAGGGAAGATCTGTGTATGTGGAATGGAAGAATGTCGAGAGGGCATGGGAAAAACTAAAATGGCCACTTATAGGAGAGATGTGAAAAATATAGCTTCCCTCATAGAAGGGTGGAAGCATGGAATAGTTTAGACGTGGAAGTGGTCAACGCAAGGAATATTCATGATTTTAAGAAAAAGCTGGACATTAATAGATATGGAGACGGGACAACACGAGCATAGCTCTTTTCCCGTATGTTACAATTAGGTAAATACAATTAGGTAAATACATGACACGCATAGGAAGGACGCAATACCGTCGCTCCCGAGCATCAGCTGATCTTCACTAGCTTTGTTTGGGTTTGCAGTGGCCTGAGCAAAAAGTGTGGAGTCATTTTTTTTTTCATGAATACAGTGTTGAATAATAATGAGTGAGAAAGAGATTCCATCTAAATGCAGGTATGTGACAAGGGAAAGAATGAAAGCTGATGATGACAATGTTAGTGAGGGAGAAAGAGAATTTGAAGGCTTTGATACGGCGCAAACTTCACTATTTGATAGAGTCTTGACTATCGAACGTAAATTAGATAAATTGATAAAGGAGAGTATGGGAATGAAAGAGAATGAAGAACAGGATAAAGAGCTCCAGAAGTTGAAAGAAAGGATAAAAAGAGTGGAAGAAAACGAAACTAGGCTAAGAACCGAAAATGAAGAATTAAAAGTCCAAATAGCGAACTACAAGAAATTGATGGAAGAAGGACTGGTAAAGCCAAGAAAGAAAAAGAGAAGCTAAAAGATCTAGTTAACAAAGAAGAAGAAAGAGTACAAGACATGATTAAAAAAGAAGTATAAGCATGGAGAATCCAAGATAAGAAAGACAAGGAATCATTTCAAGAAGTATTTCAAGAACAGTTAAAAGAAAGAGATGAAAATATGACAAGCAAAATGATAGGAGTCCTCAATAAAAAAGAAAATTTAGTAAGAGAAATTGCAGAAAAAAAGGAGTGTAATTATTTTTGGACTGAAAGAAAAAAATGTTAAATATAGACCAAGAAGGGAAAATGACGAAATGAAAGCAGTAAAAGACCTACTAAAACATCTGAATAACGAGGATAGACAGAACTTAGAAGAGAAAGTAGAAGAAATCCATAGAATGGGACCATATCAAGAAGGAACAGTGAGACCAATTAAGATATTACTAAAATCACAAGCAGCAGCAGAAGAAGTACTATATAGAAAAACAAAACTCAGAGAAACAGAAGGTTGCAAAGATATATATATAAAGAAAAATATAAACGAGGGGAAAAGGAAGAGACACAATGAACTGGTGCCAGAAGCAAGAGAAAAAAATGATGAAAGGTCAGAGGAGGAGAAGGCATTTTTTTTTTGAGAATTCTAGGAGACAGGATAAGGAAATGGTATATAAAAGAGAGAGAAGAGAAAAAAATGGAGCAAGTTTAACTAAAAATGATAAGAACAAGAGATTAAAAATGATGTATACAAACATAGATGGGATTTTATCTAGTAAATTAGAATTAAGAGATTATATAAAGAAAGAAGAACCAGATATTGTATGTCTGGTGGAAACAAAGTTAAATGAGGCAATAAAATAGACATAGATAAAAGGTATAATATATGGAGGAGAGACAGAGTGGGTAAAGGAGGAGGAGGAGTCATGATGATGTTAAGGAAGGAGATAGTGGTAAATCAAGTGGAGTTTGGGGAAGGAAAATCAGAAATACTGTATGTTAAGATACATATTAATAAAAAGGAGTTAACAATCATTGGAACATATGTGCCACCAAAAACAAACTCATGGACTAACCAAGAATATAGAGACATGATAGATGACACAATAAGGAGTCTTACAAGAATCATTAAGGAAAGGAGAAAAGTGATATTGGTAGGAGATTTCAACTGTAAGGAGGTAGACTGGGAAAATTATGAAAGTGGTATGGGGGAAGATGCCTGGGGAGATAGATTCCTGAACCTAATGATAGATAATTTGATGGTCCAAAGAGAAAAGGAAAACACAAGATTCAGAGGAAACGAGCCGGCAAGATTAGACCTAGTTTTACAAGGGATATACCAATTAACGATGATATAAGATACAAGTGCCCATTGGGAAAGAGTGACCATGTAATATTAGAAATGGATATAGAAGAAGGAAAGGAAGATAGAGATGAATCATACAAAGGAGACCAATTAAGTTACAGAAAGGCTGATATTGAGAATCTCAAGAACTATTTTAAAACGTAAACTGGGAGGAGATGGAAAACTCATTAACGGTTCAAGAGAAATATAACTTATTTTTGGAAATATACAAAACTGGGGTCAGGAATATGTCCCGAAATATAGACCTAAAGAAGAAGGAAAGAAAGATTGGTTTAATGCAAGATGTGCTAGGGCAAAGGAGAAACGAGATGGAGCATGGAAAAGGTGGAGAAGAAACAGAAATCCAGAAAATAAGGAAAACTTCAAAACAGCAAGAAATGAATATGCTAAGGTGAGAAAGGAAGAAGAAAGGAACTATGAAAAGGACATTGTCGAAAAATGTAAGGAACAACCAAAATTGTTCTACAGATTCATAAATGGAAAAATAAGACAAAAAGAAACAATAGAAAGGTTAAAAGGAGAAAACGGAATGGTGGAAGACCCAAAAAGTATGGCAGAACTGTTAAATAGTAAATTTCATGAGGTCTTTACTAAGGAATCCAAATTTGAAAGACCACAGGGTAATAGAGACTGTCTATATGAAAGAGATTAAAGTAACCAAGCTTGAAATAAAAAAGTTGATGACGGAACTAGATGAGGAAAAGGCAATGGGACCGGATGAAGTCTCAGGCAGAATACTGAAAGAATGTAGGGAAGAACTAGCAAGTCCAATATACAACATCATAAAATGCTCAATTGAAAATGGAACAGTGCCAGTGGAGTGGAAAAGAGCTGAGGTGGTTCCCATATATAAGAGCGGAAGGAAGGAAGAACCTTTAAATTACAGACCGGTATCACTAACTAGTGTAATATGCAAGATGTGTGAAAAAGTAATAAAGAAGCAATGGATTGAGTTTCTTGAAGACAACAAAATATTATCAAATAGCCAATTTGGTTTTAGAAAAGGTCGGTCATGTGTAACAAATTTATTGAGTTTCTACTCTAGAATAGTTGATAAAGTACAAGAGAGAGAGGATGGGTTGACTGTATTTATTTAGATCTAAAAAAGGCGTTTGATAAAGTGCCACATGAAAGATTACTATGGAAGTTAGAGGAGAAGGGTGGCTTAAAAGGAAGCACATTGAGATGGATGAAGAATTACTTAAGGGGGAGAGAAATAAGGACGATAGTTAAAGATATGAAGTCCAAGTGGAGAACAGTAGACAGCGGAGTGCCACAGGGGTCAGTATTGGCGCCAATATTTTTTTCTTGTATATATAAATGACATGCCAGAGGGAGTGAACAGCTACATAAATCTGTTTGCGGACGATGCGAAACTGTGCAGAGTCATTAAACAAAAGAGGATTGTGAAATACTACAGGAAGACTTAAACAAGATCTGGAAATGGAGCAAAAAATGGGAGATGGAATTCAATGTGGACAAAAGCCATGTCATGGAAATGGGAAAAAGTGAAAGACGACCAGTGGGAATCTATAAGATGGGAGATGGAGTAGAACTAGAAAAAGTAAAAAAGGAAAAGGACTTGGGAGTGACAATGGAAGAAAATAATCAACCAGTAAGCCATATTGATAGAATTTTCAGAGAGACGTATAATTTGCTAAGGAATATTGGAGTAGCATTTCACTATATGGACAAGGAAATGATGAAGAAATTGATAAGTACTAAAATAAGACCTAGATTGGAATATGCAGGAGTTGTGTGGACTCCCCATAAAAGAAACACATAAGAAAATTGAGAGACTACAAAAATGGCTACAAGAATGGTTCCAGAATTTAAAGGGATGACATATGAGGAGAGACTAAAGGCTATGGATCTACCAACCTTGGAACAGAGAGAGAGAGAGGGATCTGATACAAGTTTATAAATTGATTAACGGAATGGATGAAGTGGATAATGAGAAACTGATCCTGAGAGAAGAATATGACTTTAGAAGCACAAGATCGCATAGTAAGAAACTAAGGAAGGAAGATGTCTGAGAGATGTTAAAAAATTTAGTTTCCCGCAAAGATGTGTTGAGACTTGGAACAGTTTGAGTGAGGAAGTGGTGTCAGCAAAGAGTGTACATAGTTTTAAAGAAAAATTGGATAAGTGTAGATATGGAGACGGGACCACACGAGCATAAAGCCCAGGCCCTGTAAAACTACAACTAGGTAAATACAACTAGGTAAATAAATACACACACACGAGACACGGTCGAGGAAGGAGTTGATCTTTGCTCCCGACATACCTGTTGTACACTTTTTACAGTGGCCTGGGGGTTTGCAGTGGACTCATTTTTTCATGCAATCAATTATTAAGGAATGATGAGTAAAAAGAGATTCCATAAAAATACAGGTATGAGATTAGAGAAAGAATGAAAGCTGATGATGACTATGCTGGTGGGGAAGATGATTTGAAGGCTTTGAAAAAATAGTGTTGACTATTGAACGTAAATTAGATAAATGGATAAAGGAGACTTCACTAGGAGAATGAAGAAGAGTGTTCCAAATATTGAAATAAACTAGATAAATTGATAAAGGAGAATAGAAAATGAAAGTGAATGAAGAACAGGAAAAAGAGTTTATAAAACTGAGAGAAAGGATAAAAAAGTGGAAGAAAACAAAGCTAGGCTAAGAGCGGAAAACGATTGATTGATTGATTGATTGATTGATACATTTATTGTTGAATTAATAAATAATTACAACAAAGGAGGAGGATGGGCCTTGCTAACCCTCCCCCTGGGCAAAGACTTAAGGTTAAAGTATCACAAAAATAACTCTGGACAGTATACACAACAAGAATACAAGTATTTCAATAAATAAATACACATATTGCACACCTTATTGCCTAAGACATCCTACAGTCTGGGAGCAAACTGAGGATATTCCCTGAGTATATCCCTGAGGGTGGCAGAGTCTAGGAGATTGTCAATGAGGCTGTACAAGTCATGCTGACCTTGTGGCCTAAATTTAGCAATGAGAGGACATTCCATGATATAGTGATGCAGAGTGTATCCCCTTGGTGTAGCACACAGCACACACCAGGAGAAGCACTAACTTCCCAAAAGTATTTGTAGCCTAATCTGAGCCTCACTGCCACCCTGTCATGTGATGCAGTGTGTGTTCCGTAGGTGTAAGCTCAGCTCAGGGAGACACATGCATAGTAAAGACTAGTTCTACTGCCCCTATGGCAACAAAGCTCCAACTGATCACTAATGCTACTTTGTACAAAGTCCTTAATGCTACTCTTAACATAACCCAGAGTGTTTACAGTGCCAGGGTCCACTGTGTCATCTTGTAGGGCACACTGAGCAAGGTGGTCTGCTTTTTCATTTAACGGGATATCCACATGAGAGGGTATCCAGTTGAAATGGACCGTGGCACCAGCACCTTCTAGGGCGTGGATGAGATCAAGACACTTATTAACTAGATCACAGTCCATGGGGGAGGTAGATTGAAGGGCATACAATGCAGCCTGACTGTCAATAAATAAATATACATTCTTATGGAGAGGCACCACAATGTGGAGCACCTCCAGTACAGCATACAGTTCTGCTCTAGTGGAAGACATGGGTGCAGGGAGCTGCCTGGAAACCTCAGTGTCAGTGTAGAGACTGGCAGAGATGTAGTCACGGATGAACAGCCCACATCCAAACCTGCTGCCATTGACTGACCCATTACAATAAACATGAATAGCCTGAACGTGTGGGTACTTGGACAATTTAGTCATGAACATGTCTTGCAGGACATGAGGGAGCCAGTCCTTCTTGGGCTGATGCAGAGATTGAATATCAACACTGACATGGTGAGGGTTCCTGGTGGGTTGTAGCGGTGACATAAAAACATTAATACAAGCCTCGGCTACACCTACACTTGTCAGTACTTCCAAGATCTTCCTGAGGTATGGTGATACAGGGGGTTCAGTGATCCCTTTAGAGAGTCAGAGCCCGTGCATAGCATCCGACTAATTGTGCGACAAGTCATTTCCTGTACCCTACACATAATACTCGGCAGGTGCAGTTCAGCTCTGAGGACTTCAATCCGTGCAGTCCTGGGGCATCCCAAGATTATCCGCATGGCTTCATTCTGTACAAGCTCCAGGGGACGGAGTTGGGTGGCACTAAACTGTATTAAAACAGGGGCGGCATAATCAATAAGGGACCATATGACAGATATATAGAACATTCTTAGGACTGGAATGCCCGCCCCCGCCCCCAGGCCCCTGTTGGCTAGCAGCCAAAGTGGTGCTAGCCGTGGCAGACAGAGGTCTCGAACATAGTGGACGGCTTGAAGAGACTTCCTAAAACTCATCTGAACACCCAGGTACTTGTGTATGTGAACTCTAGGGATGGGAATGTTATTTACAGTGGGCAGCCGAGAGACCTTCCCTTTAGCTTGAAATTTTTTTTTTACATTCATTAATCACTAGTCCCATTTGGACACACAAAGCTGCCAGTTGTGACAAAGCTAACTGGAGAATCCTGGGTGTGGGGCATTGGAGGAGTATGTCATCAGCATAGATGAGGACCTGGGTGCCCTGCGGAAAGGAACAGCGCACAATTTTGTCCATTAAAACATTGAAAAGCATTGGACTAAGGACTCCACCCTGTGGTGTTCCAAGTTCAAAAACTTCCTCAGAGGAGACTGCACCTTGAAACCAAACCTGTGCTGTTCTATTGTAGAAATAGTCCCTGATCCATCCTAATAATCTACCTTTGACACCTTTGAGAATGAGTTCCTCCATAATAACATCTTTGTTGGCCCTGTCGAAGGCACCCTTGAGATCAACGAAAGCTCTGCAGGTAGCATCCTTATTTATAAGACACTCAACAAAACAATGACTTGTAGAGTGACCTTTTAGGAAGCCATGTACATTGCCAGAGAGTACATGGCCCACCTTGTATATAAGCCTGTTCAATATTACCCGTTCCATCATCTTACACAGACAGCTAGTGAGGGAAATAGGGCGAAAGGTGCCATCACCTTTGGGTATTGGGATGACGATGGCTGTTTTCCAAGAGCGGGGAAGCTTGCCTGCAGTGAAAGACATGTTAAATAAATTCAAGATAAGGTTGTCTACCTTTAGCTCCAGGAGAGCATTGAGGATATCATAGGTGATGCCATCCTTGCCAGGAGCTGTTGACTTGCCCAACTTGACTGCTGAGAGGAGTTCGTCATGCGTGATAGGCACATAGGTGTCGTCCAGCAGAGGAATACTGTGGCAAAGCAACTCCATCCGTCGTGGGCTTTGCTGATCAAGCTCCTCCTGGTGTTCCACAGGAAGGCCAGAGAAGGATGAGGCTTCCTTCCACTGCAAGACGAGTTCTCGTGCCCTGCCTGCAGGATCAGGGTCACACACCTGCCGTCTGGACTTGCCCCGGACGCTTTTGACATGGTGCCACACCTCCTGGAGGGACCGGGTCCTGCGCACCTTGTCCAGGAAGGAGACCCAGTACTTCTTCCTTTCCTGCTGCCGCAGATCCGTGAGGTGTCAAGTCACGGTAACCATGGCATCCTGTGACTCTGTGTCTGCTGGATTGAGCTGCCAATGTCTCTGGTAGACAGCGAGTGTCTGTTGGCAGTTCAGAATGACAGGGTTGGTAGCGTAAGTCCAGTGGCGTGGAGCATGGGCCCTTGCTGGAACCCTTGGAGTCGCTATGGATCCCTCGATGGTGTGCAGGAGTCCGTCGTACAGTGCCTCTGCATCAGCAAAGGAGCCCTTCACAGCAGCGTACCACGCCACCACATGAACAACGAGGTCCGTCATCCTGGATGGTGGCGCTGTCAAGCGCTTCCTGTGTACTGCCGGGGCAGACTGCACCGGGAGGGTCGTCTCCAGGGCAAAGTGGTCACTCAGCAATGACCTGACAAGATAAGTTTGGGCAGTATATGTTGGCATATTGATGAGGGCTACATAATCAAGTCTGCCTCCTTGAACATGTGTGGGTGTGTGGTCCCCAGTAAGTACAGCTGTATCTGTGGTGTCAAGGAAAGCCTTCCAGTGCACACCATTGGCATTGGTGGTGAGGTGGCTTCCTAATTCCTTATGCCTGGCATTAAGGTCACCCATGCTCTTCAAGAACATATTCAGGAAAACTTAAAAAGGAAGTACCTAACTACAAAAAGCAGATGGAAGAAGGACTCAGTAAAGCCGAGAAAGAAAAAGAGAAGCTGAAAGATCTAGTAAACAAGGAAGAGGAAAGAGTACAGAACGTGATTAAAAAAGAAGTACAAGCATGGAGAGTCCAAGATAAGAAAGATAAGGCTGATTTTGAGGAGGTGATTCAGGAACAACTTAAAGAAAAAGAAGAAAATATGACAAGCAAAATGATAGGAGTCCTCAAGACAAAAGAAAATTTAGTTAGAGAAATTGCAGAAAGAAAGAAGAGTGTAGTCGTATTTGGAATAAAAGAAAAAATATAAAATATAGACCAAAAAGAGAAAAGAAGAAATGAAATCAGTCAAAGACCTACTGAAGAATCTAAACGACGAAGATAGGCAGAACTTGGAAGAGGAAGTAGAAGAAAAAAACAGAATGTGACCATATCAACAAGGAAAAACGAGACCAATTAAAATACTACTAAAATCACAAGCAGCAACAGAAGAAATATTATATAGAACAACAAAACTTAGAGAAACAGAAGGCTGCAAGGATATCTATATAAAGAAAAATAGAAATGAGGAAGAAAGGAAGAGATACAATGAATTGGCAGCAGCATTAAGGGAAAAGAATAATGAAAGGTCAGAAGAGGAGAAGAAGGCATTTTTTTGGAGAATTCTAGGAGACAGGATAAGGAAATGGTATATAAACGAGAAGGAAGAGAAAAAAGTGGAACAAGTTTAACAAAAAATGATAAAGGCAAAAGACTAAAAATGATGTATACGAACATAGACGTGGTTTTATCAAGTTAACCAGATATTGTATGCCTGGCTGAAACAAAACTAAATAAGGCAATCAAAATAGACTTGGATAACATAACATAACATAACATAAATAATAGGATAACAAAGGGCCACCAGGGCCCATCTAGGTTAATCTGTATCAGTCGCACAGCGACCTCGTCATCAGTACTTAAAGATACACTTACAAGTACACAATACATTGTATACTAATTCTAAATATTTGGCCCATTAACAGGGCTAAGTTCTGCAGCGAAATCCTCTACAATCTGTGATCCCCATACATGGGGATCATGTCTTGTTTAACTATAGTAAATTTCTTATAAAAACTATCATGCAGTGCTATACATAATTATAAATCTAATAAATTTAAGTGCTTATCTAATCTGTTTTTAAACATTGTCAAACTAGTGCTATTTACAAGCCTCTCTGGCAATGCATTCCAGAAGTCTACCACCCTATGACTAAAGAAATATTTTCTTATATCTAACCTGCAGCCTCGCTTTCTAATCTTCCTGCCATGATTTTTAGTCCTATTTCCTTCCTTTAAGGTAAAGAAAGATCTCACATCTATGTAGTTTGTATCTGAGAACATTTTAAATAACTCTATCATATCCCCTCTTATACATCTCTCAAATGAAAACGTTTAATTCCTTTAATCTATCTCTATACTCCAGGCGCTTTAATGCTGGTATCATCCTAGTTGCTCTTCTCTGAACTGCTTCTAACATGTTGATATCCTGCCTATAATGGGGTGACCAGGCCTGTATGCAATACTCTAAATGGGGCCTAACATAGGAATTATATAAGCTACGCACCACTTCCTTACTTTTATAACTAACATTTCTATTTATAAAACCCAGGATCCTATTTGCCCTATTTCTTGATTCTAAACATTGCTTTGAAAATTTCATAGTCCTGTCTATCACTAATCCTAAATCCTTTCCTTCCTCTACTCCCTCTAGCCAACATCCCTCCATCTCATAGCTAAAGTTTGTGTTGTCTTAACCTAAATGCATAACCTGACACTTTTTAGAATTAAATTCCATCTGCCACCTGTCTGCCCATGCTATCAGCCTGTCCAGGTCTCGTTGTATTCTGTAATTGTCCTTTTCACCCTGTACTGCACATGCTATCTTAGTATCATGTGCAAACTTTGATACTTTGCTACTAATTCCTATATTCAAATTGTTAATCCTAGCACTGATCCTTGGGGTACCCCACTAACCACTTCCTTCCACTCAGACATTGCCCCATTTAATACTACTCTCTGTTTCCTATCAGAAAGCCATTCACTAATCCAATCAACTAACCTACCCCCTATCCCATGAAGTCTCAATTTGTACACTAGCCTCCTATGCGGTACCTTATCAAACGCCTTGCTAAAATCTAGATATATAACATCTATGCTATTTCCATCATCTAACTCCTTGGTAATATATTCTAAGATATCGAGCAAATTTGTAAGACAGGACATCCCTGATCTAAAGCCATGTTGGGTATCTCTAATTAATCTATTTTCATTTAAATGCTCCCAAATACTACCCTTAATAATTTTCTCTAGTATCTTCCATACTATACTAGTTAAACTGATCGGTCTATAATTATTCGCATCATCCTTCCTACTTTTTTTTAAATATTGGAGTAACATTAGCTAACTTCCAGTCCTGAGGTATCTCAGCAAACCTAAGTGATCTTTCAAAGATTAACTTAAGTGCTTCAGAAATACTGTCTACATCCTCCCTAAGTACTCTGGCATGTAGCTCATCAGGACCACTAGCTTTCCTATCGTCTAGTTCAAGAATAAATTTCCTAATAATTCCCGGTTTTATATCAATATTTTCTAAAGCTCTTAAACTACTCGTCGCACTGTTTGTAACAGGATTTCCTATTCTTTCCTAGTAAATACTGAAGAAAATTGTTCATTCAATAATTCTACTATGTCTTCATTTTGATCCACTACTACACCATCTTTACTGAGTGGTCCAATCCTATCCTTATTTCTTTTATCACTGACCTTGTAATAACTATATAATTTTTGGGATCTTTACTCCCAGCTCTAGCTAGTTTTATCTCTGCCTGCCTTTTACTTTTTTTATAACCTTACTCAAATCATCCCTGACCTGTCTGTACCTAATCAAATCTACATCTTCCCCACTTTTCTGCAACTCTCTGTATGCCCTCTTCTTCTCTCTGATCTGGCTACCTATCTCATGAGTCCACCATAATGGCTTCCTGTTTCTCTGCCTTATATCTTTGTAAGGGATACACTGCATCACTATACCTTTTACTACAACCTTAAGAATATCCCACATCTCCTGTGCAGTTTTATTTCCAAAACCATCTTCCCAGTTTACTTCTCCTAATAACTGACGTAACCTACCATAATTGACTTTCTGATAGTTTGGGACTCTAGTCTTATTCACTATATTATCCCTACTGGAATTAATGATAAATCTAATTATATGATGGTCACTGTTTGCTAAAGTCTCTCCTACCTCAACTTCCTTTAAACAATGCTCAATATTTGTTAGTACTATGTCTAAAACCTTCCTCCCCCTAGTAGGTTTATCTACCATCTGCACTAAATAGTTATCCTGAAAACTTTCCATAAACTTATTTTCACTAGCATCTCCTACCATCCTCTCCCAGTTTACTGACTTAAGATTAAAATCCCCTAAGATAATTGTCTGACTAGTACACCCCCTATTTATCTCATCTACGATAAGGTTGTCTACATCTGCTGACTGGTTAGGTGGTCTATAAAAAGCTCCTACTTTAATAACCTTACTTTTGTTTACTCTAACATCCAGCCATAAGGACTCTACTCTGTTATCTACCTTAATACCATTAACCTGACTGGAAAAGAAGGATTTTTTTACATAAATAACTACTCCTCCACCTATCCTACCAATTCTCTGGTGTAAATACGTAATGTATCCATCTACTTCATATTCTTTCCTATTTTCCCTAAACTTTTCCTCATTTACATATGCCTCTGTGACACATACAACATCTAAGTCCTCCTCAACTATATAACTAGATAACTCGTCCTTCTTGTTCCTAAGACTCCTGGCATTTACATAAAAACATTTAATTCCTGCTACCTTCTTAGATGCTGTCTCCTTATTTGGAATCCTAATCTTATTCTCTCCTATTTGCACCTGGAAATCTTTCCTAATCTTTTCACTATCTCTGTTTATCCTATCTAATTTATGTCTAACATCTTCTGGAATGCATTTGCTACCTCACCCCCTACACTCCATCCCAACTCCCCCCTCCAGACATCCACTAAGCACATTCACACCCTTCCTACTCAGATGCACACCATCCCTAGCATACAAATCCCTTCGCCCATAGAACGTATCCCATACATCCACAAAGCTGACACCCACATCCTTACACATCCCTTTTACCCGATCATTCACACCAATGGCCCTAGACAACCAAGATTCCTGACACTACACACCTTCTACCACTCTCCCTTATCTTGCCTAACATTTCCCGAAATCTTGCCATTAACTCCTCCGACCCACCTGCTCTGACATCGTTCCCACCTACGTGCAAAACTACTACACCCTCTCTCTCCATCCCCCCAACCCTCTTCTGCACCTCCTCACTCACTGCCTTCACACCTGCACCAGGCATACACACGTTCGTCCTCCTATCCCTGTCTTTCCCACAGAAAGTGCTATCTAAGTACCTAACCTGAGAGTCACTCACCACACACACCTGAGGTGTGCTAGGCACAACCCTCCTCCTCCTCTCCTCTATCCCCTTCTCTCTCCTATCACTTACCACAACCACCTCATTCACTCCACTCTCACTCTCCCCCTCCCCCTCCAACAAACCGAATCTATTTTCACACTCAACAGGTTTAGTCCTATCCTCCCTAACTGCCTCCGCTTTCCTTCCCCTTGCAACCTGCCATCTCTGCCCATCCTGACTACTATCTTTCCCAGTCTGGCTCGCCTGCTTCCTCTTTCCCACTCTGCTCTTCCCAACAGAGGGCCAAGCCACCCTGTCGCCCTCAGAAGGTCCAACCTATGGCCTAACACTGATCTCCTGCCTAATTTTTTTCTCTTAACCTCCTCCTTCAACTCAAAGATGAGAACTTCGTTCGCACATTTCCCCTCACTTAGCTTTTTCATTTCCTCTCGCAATTCTCGGTGCTCAAGAGAAAGAACTAAATTCTCGCTCTTGAGCCTACACACCATACACTCAGAAAAGTCAACGACCTTCCTGTCATGCCCACACATCTCACACACAACAAACTCGCCCAATCCCATCTCAACACTCTCTTTCACGCACTCAATCACACTCTGATATACCTCAGTAGCTACTGCCATACTAATTTACAATCTGTTAACTCACAAACAAATAAAAATACTTGGTGACGGGGGGTGGGGAACCGCGGTGGTAGGGGGCCTAAGTAAGGTCAACTAATCCTCTTTCAAGGTCAACTTGACGGTTACAAGCCTAGTCTCCTCGCTCTACCAAAATACTTTTAACTCACAAACACTGATTCTAACCACTATTTCACTCTAATCTAACACTTGCAGTACACACTTTCACTTCACTAACACTCAAAAGCACCACACACAGACACCAAGCACAAACACCACTCGCTAACTATAAAAACAACAGCCAAAAACGGAGCGCACACACAACACGTCCACTCGCCACCGCAACTACCACCGCAACATATAATAATAGGTATAATGTATGGAGAAGAGACTGAGTAGGTAAAGGAGGAGGTGGAGTCATGATTATGTTCAGGAAGGAGATAGTGATAAACCAAGTGGAATGTGGGGAAGGAAAAGCAGAAGTATTGTATATTAAGATGCATATTAATAAAAAGGAGTTAACAATCATTGTAACATATGTGCCACCAAAAACAAATTTATGGAACAATCAAGAATATAAAGACGATAGATGACACAATAAGGAGTCTAACGAGAATTGTTAAAGAAAGGAGAAAAGTGATATTAGTAGGAGATTTCAACTGTAAAGATGTGGACTGGGAAAATTATGAAAGTGTTATGGGAGAAAAAGCCTGGGGAGAAAGATTCTTGAACCTAATGATAGACAATATGATGGACCAGAGAGTAAAGGAATGCACAAGATTCAGAGGAAACGACGAGCTGGCGAGATTGGACCTAGTTTTTACAAGGGTCATACAAATGAATGATGATATAAGATATAAGTGCCCATTGGGAAAGAGTGACCATGCAATATTAGAAATAGATATAGAAGAGGGAAAGGAAGATACAGACGTTTCATACAAAGGAAACCAATTAAATTACAGAAAGGCTGATATTGAGAATCTCAAGAACTATTTTAAAAACGTAGACTGGGAGGAGATGGAAAACTCAGAGACAATGCAAGACAAATATACCTTATTTTTGGAAATATACAAAACAGGAGTCAGGGAATATGTCCCGAAATATAGACCTAAAGAAGAAGGAAAGAAAGATTGGTTTAATGCAAGGTGTGCTAGGGCAAAGGAGAAAAGAGATGGAGCATGGAAAAGGTGGAGGAGAAATAGAAATCCAGCAAATAAGGAAAACTTCAAGGCAGTGAGAAATGAATATGTTAAGGTGAGGAAGGAAGAAGAAAAGAACTTTGAAAAGGACATTCTCGAAAAATGTAAGGAGCAACCAAAATTGTTCTATACATTCATAAATGGAAAAATTAGGATAAAAGAAACAATAGAAAGGTTAAAAGGAGAGAAAGGAATGGTGGAAGACCCAAAAAGTATGGCAGAACTATTAAATAAAAAATTGCAGGAGGTCTTTACTAAGGAATCCAAATTTGAAAGGCCACAGGATAATAGAGAGACAATCTATATGAAAGAGATTAAAGTAACCAAGCTTGAAATAAAAGAGTTAATGAAGGAACTGGATGAAGAGAAGGCAATGGGACCAGATGAAATCTCAGGCAGAATACTGAAAGAATGTAGGGAAGAACTAGCAGTCCTATATACATCATAAAATGCTCAATAGAAAATGGAACAGTACCAGTAGAATGGAAAAGAGCTGAGGTGGTTCCCATATATAAGAGCGGAAGAAAGAAAGAACCTTTAAATTACAGACCAGTATCACTAACTAGTGTAATATGCAAGATGTGTGAAAGAATAATAAAGAAACAATGGATCAAATTCCTTGAAGACAACAAATTAATATCAAATAACCAATTTGGTTTTAGAAAAAGGCAGTCTTGTGTAACTAATTTATTGAGTTTCTATTCTAGAATAGTTGATAGAGTACAAGAGAGAAAGGGATGGGTTGACTATTTATTTGGATTTAGAAAAGGCGTTTGATAAAGTGCCACATGCAAGATTACTATGGAAGTTAGAGGAGAAGGGTGGCTTAAAAGAAAGCACATTGAGATGGATAGAAAATTATTTGAGGGGGAGAGAAATAAGGACGGTAGTTAAAGATATGAAGTCCAAATAGAGAGCAGTAGAAAGCGGAGTGCCACAGGGGTCAGTATTGGCACCAATACTTTTCCTCATTTATATTAATGACATGCCAGAAGGAGTGAACAGCTACATAGATCTGTTTGCAGATGGTACGAAACTGTGCAGAGTTATAAAGCAAAAAGAGAATTGTGAAATTGTGAAATACTGCAAGAAGACCTAAATAAGATCTGGGAATGGAGTAAAAAGTGGGAAATGGAATTCAATGTGAACAAAACCCATGTCATGGAAATGGGAAAGAATGAAAGATGACCTGTGGGAATCTACAAGATGGGAGATGGAGTAGAACTGGAGAAAGTTAAAAAGTAAAAGGACTTAGGAGTGACGATGGAAGAAAACAATCAACCAGTAAGCCATATTGATAGAATTTTTAGAGAAACATATAATTTGCTAAGGAATATTGGAGTAGCATTTCACTACATGGAGAAAGAAATGATGAAGAAATTGATAAGTACTATAGTAAGACCCAGATTGGAATATGCAGGAGTAGTGTGGACCCCTCATAAAAAGAAACACAAGGAAATTGGAGAGGCTACAAAAAACGGCTACAAGAATGGTTCCAGAATTTGAAGGGATGACATATGAGGAGAGACTAAAGGCTATGGATCTACCAACCCTGGAACAAAGAAGGGAGAGAGGAGACCTGATACAAGTTTATAAATTGATCAACGGAATGGACCAAGTGGATAATGAGAAACTGATCTTGAGAAAAGAATATGACATTCGAAGCACAAGATCGCATAGTAAAAAGCTGAGAAAAGGAAGATGCCTGAGAGATATTAAAAAATATAGTTTCCCGCAGAGATGTTTTGAGACGTGGAACAGTTTAAATGAAGAAGTAGTGTCTGCAACGAGTGTGCATACTTTTAAAGTAAGATTAGATAAGTGTAGATATGGAGACGGGGCCACACGAGCATAAAGCCCAGGCCCTGTAAAACTACAACTAGGTAAATACACACACACACACACACACACTCTCTCTCTCTCTCTCTCTCTCTCTCTCTCTCTCTCTCTCTCTCTCTCTCTCTCTCTCTCTCTCTCTCTCTCTCTCTCTCTCTCTCTCTCTCTCTCTCTCTCTCACACACACACACACACACACACATATAACATAGAGGGGGATGGGTAGATGCTATTTACCTGGACTTGAGAAAGGCCTTAGATAAAGTGCCACACAATAGACTGATGTGGAAACTAAAGAAAATTGGAGGAGTAAGTGATAAACTAGCAAAATGGATGAAAAATGATTTAGTGGGAAGAGAAATACGAACAGTGGTGAAGGGAAGGAAGTCCTAGTGGAAGAAGGTAACCAGTGGAGTTCCACAAGGGTCAGTGCTTGGTCCCATCATGTTTTTGATTCGTGTTAATGATATGCCAGTAGGAATTGACAGTTACATGAGTATGTCTGCGGATGATACCAAAATTATGCGGAGAGTAAAGAATGTGGAAGATTGTAACAAGCTACAGGAAGATCTTGACAAAATATATGAGTGGAGTAAAGAGTGACAGATGGAATTCAATATAAACAAGAGCCATGTTATGAAAATGGGAAGAAGTAGATACAGACCAAACAGGGATTACAGGCTGGGTGGTGAGAAGATTGAAGAGACCAATGAGGAGAAAGACTTAGGAGTAACCGTGTAAAAAACTCTGTCACCGGCAAAACACATTAACAAGATATTTTTGAAAACATATAACATGCTCCAAAATGTTGGCGTTGCATTCCACTACCTAGATGAAAGAAGTGTAGTGTAGGATAATGACTATGATTGGGCTGACTTGCTGTATCTTGATTTATTGATTGATTCAGCCTGCAAATTTAATGTCAACATAAACACAGCATACCTCAATATCATGTAACTCCCTTCAATATCTTGTAACTTCACCCAGTAAACAGAAGAATAAACATAAGATGAACACATATCCCATTCTATTGTTCACTATTGCAATGACACACGATACATATAAAATAGTACTCACAAAATGACCGCCCATCATCAGCCAAGGCAGACTTCACCACATGTCTGATTACAGCATTACCCCAACTATGCTGCAAAGTTACACTTAATCAAATCCTCCTATCAGCACCGCATTTAATATAACACCAACCAATATGCACAATCAGCGGCATAACATAAGTCAAACAAATCAGAGAAATAATGTTATCACAAAACTCACCTCAGTCAAACAACCGCCACTCACCCCTGACAGGCACCAACTGTACCTCTGCCTACCTTACCCCTACAACCTGAGTGCGGTATAATATATATCCGTGTTACATACACAGACCCTAAAAGAAAACTTCCTCTTGACAAACAAATACACATTACTAACCAATACCAAACTTGTTAATAAGTAAGAAAACAATATATGTATCTCAATAATAATTACAATTCTTGTCATATATGCCAATAACAATTATACAGTAACTGGAATACAACCCGTGTCTACACCTCTTTCCAACCAATGACAGCGACACACACTGCCCGCTCCACATTCAAAGGTGCCAACAATGACATTATAATTCTAATATGATGAGAATCATATTACACTCCCCCCACCACAAATCAAAGGCTTCTATACTTCTATTGTTGATCGACTGGGAGCAACACCACCAGTCTATGTACTGATCTTACCATTTGCTTGTCATGTTGGCCCCTGTACTGTTTTCCTGGTTCATTAATTTTATACCTCAACAACACATCTCTGATCTTTCCATCCCTTCCTGGTATACCTTCTACAACTTCCGCTAACTTCCATTCTCCTCTTAATACATTATGATCATTAACAAGTACAATGTCACCCTTCCGAACATTTCTTACACTCACATGCCACTTTTGGCGTACAATTAGAGTAGGAAAGTAGTTCTTCATCCATTTTTTCCAAAATAAATCAATGACCTTAATCTTAAATGCATATGATCTACTTACTTCTCCCGTTCATTCCAAAATCCACAAGGAGCATCAATGGTAGATCGACCCAGTAGTAAGTCATTAGGTCTCAATACAGTCCCTTCATCAAAATCTTCACCTGGTTTGAACCCGATAGGCCGTTCATTCAATACATTGGCCACCTCATACATAACAGACTGTAGTTCTCCAAAGGATATGACTGATTCACCTATGATTCTAGTGAGAGATCTCTTGACTAATCTAATTAACGCTTCACTGCAAGAATTTTCCCAAGGGGCATCTGCTGATCTATTGAATACCCAGATTAAACCATTAAATTTTCCAAAATTGAACACTTCATGCTTATTCCACCGAGTAACCATATCTCTCAATTCCTTGTTTGCAGACACTAACTGTGTACCATTATCTGAATATAATTTTTTGGGAAATCCTCTAAGACAAGTGAATCTCTTCAATACAGTAAGAAAGTTTTGAGTATCATAACCTTCGGAAAGGTCTAAATGTACAGCCCTTGTTGTCATGCAATTGAAAATTACTCCAAACGTTTTTCTTTTCACTCTTCTTTTCACCGTATCACAAACCCAAAGAGGACCGAACAGGTCAACACTTACATTGTAAAATGGTGGACATGGCTCTAGTCTTTCCTTAGGTATTTCACCCATACACTGGGATGTGCAGATCTTATCTATTCTATGGCAAGTTACACATTGTTTTCTAATAGATTTCATTGTCTTCCTCGCACCTAATACCCAGTATTTCACTTGAGCTCTAGCAAGGCCCGCTTCTATTCCACTATGATCTTCCTTGTGTATGTGGGACAGATACAGTTCAGAAAATGGATGCTTTGATGGGAGTAACATGAACTGATCACAATTCCAATTGTCTTTTACCCATTTTGACATTCGACTTCCCACAGTGATAATGCCATCTTCTCTCATCCTTGGTCCTAGACGTTTATATTTCTTTTCCCAGTCTTGTGGCAGGCTTGTTTGAGCGTTCTTAACAAGAAATAATTCTGCTCTCTGTATATCCTCTGCATTAGGATCACATATTATAGCTTTAAATGATCTCTTTCTTACTACATTTATGACTCGAGCCATTACCGACAAAAGCCGTTTCAAATTGCTGAAATTTTGGATGTTGATTAACTCATTAGGTGTAGTAATCTCTCCTGTGTTCATGGTTACCTTTGCAAACACAGTATCAGGGAGATCAGACACTGTATTCTGTTTCACTGGCCATTCTGAGAAGTCACGATAGAGAAATTGTGGACCACTTTGCCATACAGATCCTGTCCCTAACTCTAAGGGACTGCATTCCCTGGTGGTTAAATCAGCATTGTTTTCCTTAGAAGATACCCAATACCATTCTATGGGCTCTGTCTTTGATTGAATCTCTGCAACTCTACTTCCAACAAAGGTGTTAAATCTATGTGATTCCTTTTGGATTTGTGCCCTTACAATCTCACTATCTGTGATGTGGATTATCCTAGAATAGTTATATCTCATTTCTCCTTCAATGGATACTCTCAATCTGCTTGCCAAAACTGCAGCACACAATTCCAGTCTAGGTATATTGATTTGCCTCATAGGAGCAATTCTATTCTTTGAACATAAGAGTTTTACACAATATGTGCCATTCTGCTTCTTCCACCTAATGTAAGCTACAGCTCCATATGCTTTCATGCTACTATCACAAAAGATAATTAACTCTGGATCTGTAGTCACATCTGTAGTCCTTAAGCATCTTCCAAAAGTAAGTTTTTCAATTTCAAGCATTTCCCGAAATAAATCCACTGCTTCTAAATACAAAGTTCCACTGATAGGCTCATCCCATCCCTTAGATTTGTTTTCATTAGCTTCTAGTATAATGGAGCGAATCATTAACTTGGTTTTCAGTGTGAATGGTGTTAACAGTCCCAGAGGATCATAGAGTGTAGCAAACTGCGACAGTACAGTTCTTTTAGTCAACATACACGGGATACGGCTTTCAAAGTCACCATAGCTCACATTTGGTTCTGTCCTGCCCTCTCTTGTTCTTTTCGAGAAGTTGAGTTTAACTTTAAATGAAAATACATCTTGTTTGGGTTTCCATTCTAACCCTAAAACCTTTTCTTGATCAGTGTTCGAGATTATGGCATCATTTCTGTTATCCTCTCCAGAGAGAATCCAATATTTAATCTGAAAACCTCCTGGTCTTAAAACTTCCTCCACTTCTTTGATTCTTTCCATTGCATGATTCGTTGAACCAACACTACTTATAATATCGTCAACATAGGAATCCTCTACAATCATTTTAGAGGCTAATGGGAAGTCACAATTCATTTCTGCTGTTTTACGAAGAGCCAACATTGCTATCGGCCCAGAAGGTTTGTCTCCAAATGTTACCGTCTTCAATTTATAGTGTGAGGGTTCTCTCTCTAGTTGAAAGTTCCTCCATAAAAATCTGTGAGTGTGCATATCTTCATCTGAAAGCTTTACAGTATGATACATTTTTCTAATATCTCCAACCATACCAATCTCCTCCTCTCTGAATCTCAGCAAGATTCCAATTAAGTTGTTTATCACATCTGGCCCCTTTGCAAGCATGTCATTGAGAGAGACCCCTTTGTAGGATGCTGCTGCATTAAACACTATCCTTACTGGGGTTGAAATGGAGTCTACCTTGTAAACTTCGTGATGGGGTAGATAAAACTTTGGACCCTTGTAAGTCATTACTTCCTCCTTTGATAATTTCTCCGCTACTCCTCTATCCAACATGTCTTTTATTTGTTCTTGATACTTTACACACTGGGTTGACCCCATCTTCATTAATCTCTGTTCAGTGGCCTTTAATCTAGCAAATGCCATAGGATAATTATCAGGTAGTTTAGCCGGATCATAAATCCAAGGATACTTAGCTATCCAGCACTGATGTTTCGCGTCATAAGTTAATCCATCTTCAATAAGTTTCTTCTCTCTTTCTTCCTTAATGGTTAAATTTCCTTGGTTGAGCATTTTCCACATTTGCAGCCTCCACACTTAGGATTGCATTCTGTTCCTAAGCTTTCATTCAAAAAATAATTTTCTATCAACTTTCCCACATTAGGTTTAGTCCTGAAATGCCAATCTGTGGTGTCATTACAACTCACGTGATTAATTTGCACGCAATAGCTATGTCCCTTTCCTTTGTCATCCAATCTACCTCTGATACAGAAACCAAACTCATTTGACATTAACTGAACATTATCTATGGTTTTTTTAACTTGTGGCATTAAAGTACAGTGATCAGATCCTATTAGTAGTTCTATACGCCCTTCAGGCCTTTGGATATCCTTTTCTTGCACTTCAAATTTCTTAGCAATTTCCGATAAATTCACCTGTTGATGAGCACCAGTTATTTCGGAAATTCCACAAACTTCAACAAATTTTTCCTTCCCTGTTTGATCCCTCAAGGACATCTTATAAACAAAACTATCCAATTCTTCTGTGTGGTCACCGACCTTTGTCACTGAAAGCTGTATAGGAGTACCTTTGAGTCCTAGTTGCTTTGCCATTCTAAAAGTGATCAGACTGATGTTACTTCCTGCATCATATAATGTGGGAACAGAAACACCTCCACTATCCACAAACCCAGTCATCAAAAATGCACCTTTCTTTGTCAAATGGTTACTCATAACATCCATTGTAGAAGTATAAGGACTGCTAAATATAGGGTGCAAAATTGAATGGTGGTGCTTACCACAAATGTCTCCCTTTACCTTTACTCTACAAGGCATTTGCTTATCACAATCCCTAGATAGGTGCCCTCTTTTGAGACATGCAAAACAAATTCTATTTTGCTTTACAAAATCCATTTGATTTTCAGCTGTCCATCGCTTAAATGTCATACAATCCTGTAAGTGATGAGATTCACTATCATGAACAAGACAATACTTCTCCTTCTGATCACCATTAACTTTTGATGTGTAATTCCTACTGCAATATCTTCCATCTGTTACTTGAGCTATATTAGTTAAACACTCTGACATCTGGTTTTGTAGTTTCTCTTGTCCCACAGCTAACAGTTTTATGACTTCTAATAAGTCATTTTCTTTTGTGTTTGATACGTCAGTGGTATGCACCGTTACCTTTGATGCACCAAGTCTTGACTCATCTTGTAAGTATTCTAAAGTTTTCGATGCTCTGTTAAGAATGCAACCAACTCTTTAAACTTGTCAGTCTTCACTTGTTGTACTTTACTAGCCCATTCCTTTTTCAACATAGAGGGTAACAATTTTTCTACTTGAGTCAGGACAGTAACATTCTCCAACTCCTTTGTTAGGTTCAAGTTGCTTACATCTAACCATACCTTTTCTACAGTATTGATTAGCTTGATTAACCGTTTATCATCACCTTCACTTATTGGCTTATATGACCTAATGTCTCCCAAGATTGAATCAATTAACTTTCCTTCATGACCATATGTTTCATTCAATCTCTCCCACATTCTTTTGTAATCATTTAAATCTTCTACAAGTCTCCTGGGTTCCCCCTCTAGTGACATTCTGAGTACATAGGGATCCTCACCATGTTGTGATTCAACCAGTCTTGTATAATCCCTAATAAACGAGGGAAATGACCTTACAGATCCACCAAATTTAGGAGGCTCAATTTTTTTCATGGCAAGTACAGCCTTAGGTTTTTCTTTTAATGTCTCAAGAAGAGTGCACTTTATAGTTTCCAATTCCATGATATAGTCTTCATACTCTTGGCAAGATGAACTACCATCTAAAAGGTCAATAATTTTCTCATTCACCACATCCACTACTTTGAAAGAATCACAAACTTCACTATACAATACTTGTAGGGTTGCTGTGGAGTTTCTCTCTTGTGTGCATCCTTGAAGAGTCCCACCTTCCTGGTGAATCTCCTCTTGGCATTAGCACGTTCCCTTTTCAAGTCATCCATGGCTGCTCTGCGAATTTTGCTGAATTGTAGTGTAGGATAATGACTATGATTGGGCTGACTTGCTGTATCTTGATTTATTGATTGATTCAGCCTGCAAATTTAATGTCAACATAAACACAGCATACCTCAATATCATGTAACTCCTTCAATATCTTGTAACTTCACCCAGTAAACAGAAGAATAAACATAAGATGAACACATATCCCATTCTATTGTTCACTATTGCAATGACACACGATACATATAAAATAGTACTCACAAAATGACCGCCCATCATCAGCCAAGGCAGACTTCACCACATGTCTGATTACAGCATTACCCCAACTATGCTGCAAAGTTACACTTAATCAAATCCTCCTATCAGCACCGCATTTAATATAACACCAACCAATATGCACAATCACCGGCATAACATAAGTCAAACAAATCAGAGAAATAATGTTATCACAAAACTCACCTCAGTCAAACAACCGCCACTCACCCCTGACAGGCACCAACTGTACCTCTGCCTACCTTACCCCTACAACCTGAGTGCGGTATAATATATATCCGTGTTACATACACAGACCCTAAAAGAAAACTTCCTCTTGACAAACAAATACACATTACTAACCAATACCAAACTTGTTAATAAGTAAGAAAACAATATATGTATCTCAATAATAATTACAATTCTTGTCATATATGCCAATAACAATTATACAGTAACTGGAATACAACCCGTGTCTACACCTCTTTCCAACCAATGACAGCGACACACACTGCCCGCTCCACATTCAAAGGTGCCAACAATGACATTATAATTCTAATATGATGAGAATCATATTACAGGTGACAATGGAAGAAAATAATCAACCGGTTAGCCATATTGATAGAATTTTCAGAGAGACGTATAATTTGCTAAGGAATATTGGAGTAGCATTTCACTATATGGACAAGGAAATGATGAAGAAATTGATAAGTACTAAAATAAGACCTAGATTGGAATATGCAGGAGTTGTGTGGACTCCCATAAAAGAAACACATAAGAAAATTAGAGAGACTGCAAAAATGGCTACAAGAATGGTTCCAGAATTTAAAGGGATGGCATATGAGGAGAGACTAAAGGCAATGGATCTACCAACCTTGGAGCAGAGAAGAGAGAGAGGATCTGATACAAGTTTATAAATTGATTAACGGAATGGATGAAGTGGATAATGAGAAACTGATCCTGAGAGAAGAATATGACTTTAGAAGCACAAGATCGCATAGTAAGAAACTAAGGAAGGGACGATGTCTGAGAGATGTTAAAAATTTAGTTTCCAAAGATGTGTTGAGACTTGGAACAGTTTGAGTGAGGAAGTGGTATCAGCAAAGAGTGTACATAGTTTTAAAGAAAAATTGGATAAGTGTAGATATGGAGACGAGACCACACGAGCATAAAGCCCAGGCCCTGTAAAACTACAACTAGGTAAATACAACTAGGTAAATACACACACACACACACAAATAGGTAAATACACACACACACACACACACAAAGTGCCACACGCAAGATTACTGTGGAAGTTAGAGGAGAAGGGTGGCTTAAAAGGAAGCACATTGAGATGGATAGAAAATGATTTGAGGGGGAGAGAAATAAGGATGGTAGTTAAAGATATGAAGTCCAAGTGGAGAGCAGTAGAAAGCGGAGTGCCACAGGGGTCAGTATTGGCACCAGTACTTTTCCTCATTTATATTAACGACATGCCAGAAGGAGTGAACAGCTACATAAATTTGTTTATGGATGATACGAAACTGTGCAGAGTTATAAAGCAAAAGGAGGATTGTGAAATACTGCAAGAAGACCTAAATAAGATCTGGGAATGGAGTAAGAAGTTGGAAATGGAATTCAATGTGAACAAAAGCCATGTCATGGAAATGGGAAAGAGTGAAAGACGACCTGTGGGAATCTATAAGATGGGAGATGGAGTAGAACTGGAGAAAGTCAAAAAGGAAAAGCACTTAGGAGTGACGATGGAAGAAAACAATCAACCAGTAAGCCATATTGATAGAATTTTAGAGAAACATATAATTTGCTGAGGAATATTGGAGTAGCATTTCACTACATGGACAAAGAAATGATAAAGAAATTGATAAATACTATAATAAGACCCAGATTGGAATATGCAGGAGTAGTGTGGACCCCTCATAAAAGAAACACATAAGGAAATTGGAGGCTACAAAAATGGCTACAAGAATGGTCCCAGAACTTGAAGGGATGACATATGAGGAGAGACTAAAGGCTATGGATCTACCAACCTTGGAACAAAGAAGGGAGAGAGGAGACCTGATACAAGTCTATGAATTGATCAACGGAATGGACCAAGTGGATAATGAGAAACTGATCCTGAGAGAAGAATATGACATCCGAAGCACAAGATCGCATAGTAAAAAGCTGAGAAAGGGAAGATGTCTGAGAGATATTAAAAAATATAGTTTCCCGCAGAGATGTATTGAGACGTGGAACAGTTTAGATGAAGAAGTAGTGTCTGCAACGAGTGTGCACACTTTTAAAGTAAGATTGGATAAGTTTAGTTATGGAGACGGGGTGACACGAGCATAAAGCCCAGGCCCTGTAAAACTACAACTAGGTAAATACAACTAGGTAAACTAGGTAAATACACACACACACACACACACACACACACACACACACACACACACACACACGGGACATCGTCGATGGCGGATGTGGTCGCTGAGCTCCAGAGCAATCATCTTTAATTCTACAGTTACCATTGCCTAAGAGTAACCAAGGTGGGAAAGGAGCTGGTAATGTTTGTCCCGTCTCCATATAGTCATGTTAACTGTTGATTAGCAAAATAATGTCCAGGGAAGGTAAATATAAACTGTAGCCTGCGTTTGAGCCATCAGCTGGTTTGTTTACATCTGCGCAACATGGCGGCCGTGAACTCGAAAGATGAATCAGACTTCACAGGATTTCAAGGAATAATGGAGAAGAGCGCTTATGTGAAGAAAATTCTGGAGTTGGAAGGTAAAATTGAAAACTGTTTGAAAAGTATGGGGGCCTGGAAACGAGTTATGACAATGTAATGAAAGAGTGTGCCGATATGAAGAAGAAAATGAAGCACTGAAAGAGGAAGTTAAGCTAATTAAAGTGAATTGCGAAAAATGTGGAGAATCTCTAGGAAAAGTGATGGAGAAGCAGGCTGAATGGAAAAAGTCAGGAATTGGAAAGAAAGGAGGTAAATTACAAAGTTGCAAGTCTGGAAAAGGAAATCAAAGAGTCTGGGAGAAAACTTTGGGCCTTGCTGAAATTATAGATCAACAGATCATAGAAGAGAAGATTGCTGAGAAAGTGGTGAAGGTTATTAAATCAAATGAGACATTGGTGAGGGAAACTGTAGACAAAAGAGATGTATGGTGATATTTGGTGTGGAGGAGGATAAGACACCGAGTAAAATGGAGAGAGAAAAACATAAAAAGGTGATAAATAATATCATTAATGTGGTGCAGGAGGAGGAAAAGACCTAGTACAAGAAATAGAGGACTTCCATAGAATTGGAAAGTTCACAAGAGAAGGTATGAGGCCAATAAGAATCAAACTTAAGTCACAAAAGGATGTAGATGAATTGGTGGAGAAGTCATGGAGGCTAGCCCAGCAGGAAACAACAAGGAAGATTTGGTTGAGAAGAGATCTCGGTGAAAAGGAAAGAGAAATGTTAAATGAGTTGAGAAAGGAGGCTTTGAAAAAAATGAAGAGAGGACAGAAGAGGAGAAGAAAGAGTTTTTCTGGAGAATCTTGGATATGAGACTGAGGAAGTGGTTCATAACCCAGAAAAGTACAGTAAGAAAGGACTAAAGAAACTAACGTATGAGCGGAATGTAATGTATTCCAACATAAATGGAGTGATATCGGGATTTTAGAACTCAACGATTACTTGAGGGACAAGAACCCAGATATTGTGGGTCTTACTGAAACAAAACTGAGAGAGGGAGAAGACCTGATGATGGTTGGAGAAGGGAAATATAATGTTTGGAAAAGAAATAGAGTAGGTAAGATGGGAGGAGGAGTGATGTTGCTGGTTAAAAAAGATATAAAGGTGGATCAAGTGAAAGAAGGTATGGGAAAGGCAGAAGTGCTAAAGATCAGAGCAGAAACTAATGAAGGAAAAAGAGGCACTACATAGTGGTGTACGTACCACCTAAGACAAATGCATGGTCAGTACAGGAATATGAAGAAATGATAAGTGATACAGGAACATGTCTGGAAGAAATGTTGGGTGGCTGTGAACGAACTATAATGATGGGAGATTTTAATTGTAAAGAGGTGTGTTGGGAGGACTGGTCAATGGAAGGATCAGAGACAACATGGGAAATACACTATTGACACTGGCAATGGAAAATGTGTTAACTCAGTGGGTCAAAGAAGATACTAGGTTTGGAGGAGAGGGAGCATCGTCAAGACTGGACTTGGTCTTTAGTACAGAGCCAATGGTCATTGAGGAGATGAGGGTGGAGTGCCCTTTAGCAAAGAGTGATCATGCAGTTTTGGAGTTCAAGGTGATAGATGAAGAGAAATCTAGAAGAAATGAAGAATATAAAGTGGGAAGATGGAATTATGCCAAGACAGATTTTGGAAACCTAAAGAAATTCTTTCAAGAGACAAATTGGATGAAATTCAAGAGTGCTAAGGGAGCAAATGAAAAGTGGAAGGAATTTATAAAAATATACAAAGAAGGTGAGAAAAAATTTGTACCAATAAGACAACATAGAGAAGTTGGAAAGCAGGACTGGTTTAACGATAGATGTGAAAAGGCTAGAACAGATAGAAGATCTGTGTATGTGGAATGAAAGAATGTCGAGAGGGCATGGGAAAAAACTAAAAATGGCCACTTATAGGAGAGATGTGAAAAAATATAGCTTCCCTCATAGAAGGGTGGAAGCATGGAATAGTTTAGACGTGGAAGTGGTCAACGCAAGGAATATTCATGATTTTAAGAAAAAGCTGGACATTAATAGATATGGAGACAGGACAACACGAGCATAGCTCTTTTCCCGTATGTTACAATTAGGTAAATACAATTAGGTAAATACACACACACACACACACACACACACACACACACGAGACGCAGCAGAGGAAGGACGCGATACCGTCGCTCCCGAGAATCAGCTGATCTTCACTACCTTTGTTTGGGTTTACAGTGGCCTGGGCGATAAGTGTGGACTCATTTTCCTTTCATGAATACAGTGTTAAATAATAATGAGTGAGAAAGATATTCCATCTAAATGCAGGTATGTGACAAGGAAAGAATGAAAGCTGATGATGACAATGTTGGTGAGGAGGAGGAGAATTTGAAGGCTTTGATACGGCGCAAACTTCACTATTTGATAAAGTCTTAACTATCGAACGTAAATTAGATAAATTGATAAAGGAGAGTATGGGAATGAAAGAGAATGAAGAACAGGATAAAGAGCTCCAGAAATTGAAAGAAAGGATAAAAAGAGTGGAAGAAAACGAAACTAGGCTAAGAACCGAAAATGAAGAATTAAAAGTCCAAATACCGAATTATAAGAAATTGATGGAAGAAGGACTCGGTAAAGCCGAGAAAGAAAAAGAAAAGCTAAAAGATCTAGTTAACAAAGAAGAAGAAAGAGTACAAGACGTGATTAAAAAAGAAGTACAAGCATGGAGAATCCAAGATAAGAAAGACAAGGAATCATTTCAAGAAGTATTTCAAGAACAGTTAAAAGAAAGAGATGAAAATATGACAAGCAAAATGATAGGAGTCCTCAAGAAAAAAGTAAATTTAGTAAGAGAAATTGCGGAAAAAAAGAAGAGTGTAATTATTTTTGGACTGAAAGAAAAAAATGTTAAATATAGACCAAGAAGGGAAAAAGACGAAATGAAATCAGTAAAAGACCTACTAAAACATCTGAATGACGAGGATAGACAGAACTTAGAAGAGGAAGTAGAAGAAATCCATAGAATGGGACCATATCAAGAAAGAACAGTCAGACCAATTAAGATATTACTAAAATCACAAGCAGCAGCAGAAGAAGTACTATATAGAAAAACGAAACTCAAAGAAACAGAAGGTTGCAAAGATAAATATATAAAGAAAAATAGAAACGAGGAGGAAAGGAAGAGACACAATGAACTGGTAGCAGAAGCAAGAGAAAAAAATAATGAAAGGTCAGAGGAGGAGAACAAGGCATTTTTTTGGAGAATTATAGGAGACAGGACAAGGAAATGGTATATAAAAGAGAAAGAAAAGGATTATGAAGGAGTTTCAAGTAACTGTGGAGGAGATCAAGAATATGATGGGGAGTTTAGAAGTGAGAAAAGCTGTGGGACCTGATGGGGTATCAGGATGGATTTTAAGAGAATGCAGGGAGCAACTGGCAGAAAAAGTTTGTGAAGTAATTGATGCCTCATTAAGGGAAGGTGTAGTGCCCCAAGACTGGAAAAGAGCTAACATTGTCCCAATCTATAAATCAGGTAACAAGAGAGACCCATTGAACTATAGACCAGTGTCACTTACAAGTGTGGTAGCTAAGATGTGTGAGAGGGTGGTGAAGAATAGATGGACAGACTTCTTGGAGAAAAATGACATACTTTGTGAGTGTCAATTTGGTTTTAGAAAAGGGCGTTCATGCACGACAAACCTGATATGTTACTATTCGAGGGTGATAGATGTAATACAAGAAAGAGATGGTTGGGCTGATGGAATATATCTGGATTTAAAAAAGGCCTTTGATAAGGTACCACACCGGAGACTGATCTGGAAACTTGAAATGGTAGGAGGAGTGCATGGCAGTTTACTAAAATGGATGGAAGACTTTTTGGTAGGAAGAGAAATGAGAACAATAATTAAGGACAGACCATCAGAATGGGGCTTGGTGGAGAGTGGAGTTCCACAGGGATCAGTGTTGGCACCAGTAATGTTCGCGGTCTACATAAATGACATGGTGGATGGGGTGTCCAGTTATGTGAGCCTATTTGCAGACGATGCAAAATTGTTAAGAAAAGTGAGATGTGACAAAGATTGAGAACTACTCCAGGAAGACTTGGACAGAATATGGAAATGGAGCTGTACATGGCAAATGGAGTTCAACACGACAAAATGCAAGAAAATAGAGTTTGGCAAGAGTGAAAGAAGAATCAGGAGTATGTACAAGATAGGAAATGAAGACATAAAACCAGTCATGAAGAAAAAGACCTTGGGGTGACAATTACCAATGACCTATCGCCAGAGAGACATATAAACAAAATAATTGGAGAAGTATTGAACTTATTGAGGAACATAAGAGTGGCGTTCGTATATTTAGATGAAGAAATGATGAAGAAAATAATTACTGCAATGATAAGACCGAGGCTTGAATATGCAACAATACAGTGGGCTCGAACTTAAAGAAACACGTAAGGAAACTAGAGAAAGTACAGAGGGCTGCAACAAAAATGGTGCCTGACTTAAGAGATTTGACTTATGAAGACAGACTGAAAAGAATGCAACTTCCGACCCTGGAAAACAGAAGAGAAAGGGAGACCTGATAGCAATATACAGAGTGATGATTGGCATGGAAAAATGGATAGGGAAGATCTGTGTATGTGGAATGAAAGAATGTCGAGAGGGCATGGGAAAAAACTAAAATGGCCACTTATAGGAGAGATGTGAAAAATATAGCTTCCCTCATAGAAGGGTGGAAGCATGGAATAGTTTAGACGTGGAAGTGGTCAACGCAAGGAATATTCATGATTTTAAGAAAAAGCTGGACATTAATAGATATGGAGACGGGACAACACGAGCATAGCTCTTTTCCCGTATGTTACAATTAGGTAAATACAATTAGGTAAATACACACACACACACACACACACACACACACACACACACACACACGAGACGCAGCAGAGGAAGGACGCGATACCGTCGCTCCCGAGAATCAGCTGATCTTCACTACCTTTGTTTGGGTTTACAGTGGCCTGGGCGATAAGTGTGGACTCATTTTTCCTTTCATGAATACAGTGTTAAATAATAATGAGTGAGAAAGATATTCCATCTAAATGCAGGTATGTGACAAGGAAAGAATGAAAGCTGATGATGACAATGTTGGTGAGGGAGGAGGAGAATTTGAAGGCTTTGATACGGCGCAAACTTCACTATTTGATAGAGTCTTAACTATCGAACGTAAATTAGATAAATTGATAAAGGAGAGTATGGGAATGAAAGAGAATGAAGAACAGGATAAAGAGCTCCAGAAATTGAAAGAAAGGATAAAAGAGTGGAAGAAAACGAAACTAGGCTAAGAACCGAAAATGAAGAATTAAAAGTCCAAATAGCGAACTATAAGAAATTGATGGAAGAAGGACTCGGTAAAGCCGAGAAAGAAAAAGAAAAGCTAAAAGATCTAGTTAACAAAGAAGAAGAAAGAGTACAAGACGTGATTAAAAAAGAAGTACAAGCATGGAGAATCCAAGATAAGAAAGACAAGGAATCATTTCAAGAAGTATTTCAAGAACAGTTAAAAGAAAGAGATGAAAATATGACAAGCAAAATGATAGGAGTCCTCAAGAAAAAAGAAAATTTAGTAAGAGAAATTGCGGAAAAAAAGAAGAGTGTAATTATTTTTGGACTGAAAGAAAAAATGTTAAATATAGACCAAGAAGGGAAAAAGACGAAATGAAATCAGTAAAAGACCTACTAAAACATCTGAATGACGAGGATAGACAGAACTTAGAAGAGGAAGTAGAAGAAATCCATAGAATGGGACCATATCAAGAAGGAACAGTGAGACCAATTAAGATATTACTAAAATCACAAGCAGCAGCAGAAGAAGTACTATATAGAAAAACGAAACTCAGAGAAACAGAAGGTTGCAAAGATATATATATAAAGAAAAATAGAAACGAGGAGGAAAGGAAGAGACACAATGAACTGGTGGCAGAAGCAAGAGAAAAAAATAATGAAAGGTCAGAGGAGGAGAAGAAGGCATTTTTTTGGAGAATTATAGGAGACAGGATAAGGAAATGGTATATAAAAGAGAAAGAAGAGAAAAGAATGGAGCAAGTTTAACTAAAAATGATAAGAACAAGAGATTAAAAATGATGTATACAAACATAGATGGGATTTTATCTAGTAAATTAGAATTAAGAGATTACATAAAGAAAGAAGAACCAGATATTGTATGCCTGGTGGAAACAAAGTTAAATGAGGCAATAAAATAGACATAGATAAAAGGTATAATATGGAGGAGAGAGAGAGTGGGTAAAGGAGGAGGAGGAGTCATGATGATGTTAAGGAAGGAGATAGTGGTAAATCAAGTGGAGTTTGGGGAAGGAAAATCAGAAATACTGTATGTTAAGATGCATATTAACAAAAGGAGTTAACAATCATTGGAACATATGTGCCACCAAAAACAAACTCATGGACTAACCAAGAATATAGAGACATGATAGATGACACAATAAGGAGTCTTACAAGAATCATTAAGGAAAGGAGAAAAGTGATATTGATAGGAGATTTCAACTGTAAGGAGGTAGACTGGGAAAATTATGAAAGTGGTATGGGGAAGATGCCTGGGAGATAGATTCCTGAACCTAATGATAGATAATTTGATGGTCCAAAGAGTAAAGGAAAACACAAGATTCAGAGGAAACGATGAGCCGGCAAGATTAGACCTAGTTTTACAAGGGATATACCAATTAACGATGATATAAGATACAAGTGCCCATTGGGAAAGAGTGACCATGTAATATTAGAGATGGATATAGAAGAAGGAAAGGAAGATAGAGATGAATCATACAAAGGAGACCGATTAAATTACAGAAAGGCTGATATTGAGAATCTCAAGAACTATTTTAAAACGTAAACTGGGAGGAGATGGAAAACTCATTAACGGTTCAAGAGAAATATAACTTATTTTTGGAAATATACAAAACTGGGGTCAGGAATATGTTCCAAAATATAGACCTAAAGAAGAAGGAAAGAAAGATTGGTTTAATGCAAGATGTGCTAGGGCAAAGGAGAAACGAGATGGAGCATGGAAAAGGTGGAGAAGAAACAGAAATCCAGAAAATAAGGAAAACTTCAAAACAGCAAGAAATGAATATGCTAAGGTGAGAAAGGAAGAAGAAAAGAACTATGAAAAGGACATTGTCGAAAAATGTAAGGAACAACCAAAATTGTTCTACAGATTCATAAATGGAAAAATAAGACAAAAAGAAACAATAGAAAGGTTAAAAGGAGAAAACGGAATGGTGGAAGACCCAAAAGTATGGCAGAACTGTTAAATAGTAAATTTCATGAGGTCTTTACTAAGGAATCCAAATTTGAAAGACCACAGGGTAATAGAGAGACTGTCTATATGAAAGAGATTAAAGTAACCAAGCTTGAAATAAAAAGTTGATGACGGAATTGGATGAGGAAAAGGCAATGGGACCGGATGAAGTCTCAGGCAGAATACTGAAAGAATGTAGGGAAGAACTAGCAAGTCCAATATACAACATCATAAAATGCTCAATAGAAAATGGAACAGTGCCAGTGGAGTGGAAAAGAGCTGAGGTGGTTCCCATATATAAGAGCGGAAGGAAGGAAGAACCTTTAAATTACAGGCCGGTATCACTAACTAGTGTAATATGCAAGATGTGTGAAAAAGTAATAAAGAAGCAATGGATCGAGTTTCTTGAAGACAACAAAATATTATCAAATAGCCAATTTGGTTTTAGAAAAGGTCGGTCATGTGTGACAAATTTATTGAGTTTCTACTCTAGAATAGTTGATAAAGTACAAGAGAGAGAGGATGGGTTGACTGTATTTATTTAGATCTAAAAAAGGCTTTTGATAAAGTGCCACATGAAAGATTACTATGGAAGTTAGAGGAGAAGGGTGGCTTAAAAGGAAGCACATTGAGATGGATGAAGAATTACTTAAGGGGGAGAGAAATAAGGACGATAGTTAAAGATATGAAGTCCAAGTGGAGAACAGTAGACAGCGGAGTGCCACAGGGGTCAGTATTGGCACCAATACTTTTTCTCGTATATATAAATGACATGCCAGAGGGAGTGAACAGCTACATAAATCTGTTTGCGGACGATGCGAAACTGTGCAGAGTCATTAAACAAAAGAGGATTGTGAAATACTACAGGAAGACTTAAACAAGATCTGGAAATGGAGCAAAAAATGGGAGATGGAATTCAATGTGGACAAAAGCCATGTCATGGAAATGGGAAAAGTGAAAGACGACCAGTGGGAATCTATAAGATGGGAGATGGAGTAGAACTAGAAAAAGTAAAAAAGGAAAAGGACTTGGGAGTGACAATGGAAGAAAATAATCAACCGGTTAGCCATATTGATAGAATTTTCAGAGAGACGTATAATTTGCTAAGGAATATTGGAGTAGCATTTCACTATATGGACAAGGAAATGATGAAGAAATTGATAAGTACTAAAATAAGACCTAGATTGGAATATGCAGGAGTTGTGTGGACTCCCATAAAAAGAAACACATAAGAAAATTAGAGAGACTACAAAAATGGCTACAAGAATGGTTCCAGAATTTAAAGGGATGGCATATGAGGAGAGACTAAAGGCAATGGATCTACCAACCTTGGAGCAGAGAAGAGAGAGAGGGGATCTGATACAAGTTTATAAATTGATTAACGGAATGGATGAAGTGGATAATGAGAAACTGATCCTGAGAGAAGAATATGACTTTAGAAGCACAAGATCGCATAGTAAGAAACTAAGGAAGGGACGATGTCTGAGAGATGTTAAAAATTTAGTTTCCGCAAAGATGTGTTGAGACTTGGAACAGTTTGAGTGAGGAAGTGGTATCAGCAAAGAGTGTACATAGTTTTAAAGAAAAATTGGATAAGTGTAGATATGGAGACGGGACCACACGAGCATAAAGCCCAGGCCCTGTAAAACTACAACTAGGTAAATACAACTAGGTAAATACACACACACACACACACACACACACACACACACACACACACACACACACACACACACACACACACACACGGATGCACTGGCGCAGTTCTGACGATCAGCTGATCTTCACTACACCTGTTGTATAGTATTTACAGTGGCCTGGGCAGGTAGTGTGGACTTTTTTTTTTTTTTTCTCCATGAAATCAATTATTAAAGAATAATGAGTGAAAAAGATATTCCATCCAAATGCAGACATGAGAATAGAGAAGGGCTGATGATGACTATGACGGTGAGGGAGAACAGCGATTCAAGGGTTCGATACGACGACAACTTCACTACTTAAGAGAGTGTTCAATATTGAATGTAAACTAGATAAACTGATAAAGGAGAAGATGGAAATGAAAGAGAATAAAGAACAGGAAATGGAGTTTATAAGACTGAGAGAAAGGATAAGAAAAGTGGAAGAAAATGAAGCTAGGCTAAGAGCGGAAAACGAAGAACTAAAAAAGGAAGTAGCTAACTACAAGAAGCAGATGGAAGAAGGACTCGGTAAAGCCGAGAAAGAAAAGGAGAAGCTGAAAGATCTAGTAAACAAGGAAGAGGAAAGAGTACAGAACGTGATTAAAAAAGAAGTACAAGCATGGAGAGTCCAAGATAAGAAAGATAAGGCCGATTTTCAGGAGGTGATTCAAGAACAACTTAAAGAAAAAGAAGAAAATATGACAAACAAAATGATAGGAGTCCTCAAGACAAAAGAAAATCTAGTTAGAGAAATTGCAGAAAAAAGAAGAGTGTAGTCGTATTTGGAATAAAAGAAAAAATATAAAATATAGACCAAAAGAGAAAAGAAGAAATGAAATCAGTCAAAGACCTACTGAAGAATCTTAATGACGAAGATAGGCAGAACTTGGAAGAGGAAGTAGAAGAAATAAACAGAATGGGACCATATCAAGAAGGAAAACGAGACCAATTAAAATATTACTAAAATCACAAGCAGCAACAGAAGAAATATTATATAGAACAACAAAACTTAGAGAAACAGAAGGCTGCAAGGATATCTATATAAAGAAAAATAGAAATGAGGAAGAAAGGAAGAGATACAATGAACTGGCAGCAGCAGTAAGGGAAAAGAATAATGAAAGGTCAGAAGAGGAGAAGAAGGCATTTTTGGAGAATTCTAGGAGACAGGATAAGGAAATGGTATATAAACGAGAAGGAAGAGAAAAAAGTGGAACAAGTTTAACTAAAAATGATAAAGGCAAAAGACTAAAAATGATGTATACGAACATAGACGGGTTTTATCAAGTAAATTAGAATTAAGAGATTACATAAGGAAAGAAAATCCAGATATTGTATGCCTGGCTGAAACAAAACTAAATGAGGAAATCAAAATAGTCTTGGATAATAGGTATAATGTATGGAGAAGAGACAGAGTGGGTAAAGGAGGAGGAGGAGTCATGATAATGTTAAGGAAGGAGATAGTGATCAATCAAGTGGAATGTGGGAAGGAAAAGCAGAAGTATTGTATATTAAGATGCATATTAATAAAAAAGAGATAACAATCATTGTAACATATGTGCCACCAAAAACAAATTCATGGACCAATCAAGAATATAAAGACATGATAGATGACACAATAAGGAGTCTAATGAGAATCGTTAAAGAAAGGAGAAAAGTGATATTAGTAGGAGATTTCAACTGTAAAGAAGTGGACTGGGAAAATTATGAAAGTGGTATGGGGGAAGAAGCCTGGGAGAAAGATTCTTAAACCTAATGATAGACAATATGATGGACCAGAGAGTAAAGGAATGCACAAGATTCAGAGGAAACGACGAGCCGGCGAGATTGGACCTAGTTTTTACAAGGGTATACAAATGAATGACGATATAAGATATAAGTGCCCATTGGGAAAGAGTGACCATGCAATATTAGAAATAGATATAGAAGAAGGAAAGGAAGATAGAGACGATTCATACAAAGGAGACCGATTAAATTACAGAAAGGCTGATATTGAGAATCTCAAGAACTATTTTAAAACGTAGACTGGGAGGAGATGGAAAACTCAGAGACAATGCAAGACAAATATAACTTATTTTTGGAAATATACAAAACAGGAGTCAGGAATATGTCCCAAAATATAGACCAAAAGAAGAAGGAAAGAAAGATTGGTTTAATGCAAGGTGTGCTAGGGCAAAGGAGAAAAGAGATGGAGCATGGAAAAGGTGGAGGAGAAATAGGAATCCAACAAACAAGGAAAACTTCAAGGCAGCGAGAAATGAATATGTTAAGGTGAGGAAGGAAGAGGAAAAGAACTTGAAAAGATATTGTCGAAAAATGTAAGGAGCAACCAAAATTGTTCTATAGATTCATAAATGGAAAAATTAGGCAAAAGAAACAATAGAAAGGTTAAAAGGAGAGAACGGGATGGTGGAAGACCCAAAAGTATGGCAGAACTATTAAATAAAAATTCCAGGAGGTCTTTACTAAAGAATCCAAATTTGAGAGGCCACAGGGTAATAGAGAGACAATCTATATGAAAGAGATTAAAGTAACCAAGCTTGAAATAAAAGAGTTAATGAAGGAACTGGATGAAGAGAAGGCAATGGGACCGGATGAAGTCTCAGGCAGAATACTGAAAGAATGTAGGGAAGAACTAGCAAGTCCTATATACAACATCATAAAATGCTCAATAGAAAATGGAACAGTGCCAGTAGAATGGAAAAGAGCTGAGGTGGTTCCCATATATAAGAGTGGAAGGAAGAAGAACCTTTAAATTACAGACCGGTATCACTAACTAGTGTAATATGCAAGATGTGTGAAAGAATAATAAAGAAACAATGGATCGAGTTCCTTGAAGACAACAAATTAATATCAAATAGCCAATTTGGTTTTAGAAAAGGACGGTCTTGTGTAACTAATTTATTGAGTTTCTATTCTAGAATAGTTGATAGAGTACAAGAGAGAGAGGATGGGTTGACTGCATCTATTTGGATTTAAAAAGGCGTTTGACAAAGTGCCACATGCAAGATTACTGTGGAAGTTAGAGGAGAAGGGTGGCTTAAAAGGAAGCACATTGAGATGGATAGAAAATTATTTGAGGGGGAGAGAAATAAGGACGGTAGTTAAAGATATGAAGTCCAAGTGGAGAGCAGTAGAAAGCGGAGTGCCACAGGGGTCAGTATTGGCACCAATACTTTTCCTCATTTATATTAACGACATGCCAGAAGGAGTGAACAGCTACATAAATTTGTTTGCGGATGATACGAAACTGTGCAGAGTTATAAAGCAAAAGGAGGATTGTGAAATACTGCAAGAAGACCTAAATAAGATCTGGGAATGGAGTAAGAAGTGGAAATGGAATTCAATGTGAACAAAAGCCATGTCATGGAAATGGGAAAGAGTGAAAGACGACCTGTGGGAATCTATAAGATGGGAGATGGTGTAGAACTGGAGAAAGTCAAAAGGAAAAGGACTTAGGAGTGACGATGGAAGAAAACAATCAACCAGTAAGCCATATTGATAGAATTTTTAGAGAAACATATAATTTGCTGAGGAATATTGGAGTAGCATTTCACTACATGGACAAAGAAATGATGAAGAAATTGATAAATACTATAATAAGACCTAGATTGGAATATGCAGGAGTAGTGTGGACCCCTCATAAAAAGAAACACATAAGAAAATTGAGAGGCTACAAAAATGGCTACAAGAATGGTCCCAGAACTTGAAGGGATGACATATGAGGAGAGACTAAAGGCTATGGATCTACCAACCTTGGAACAAAGAAGGAGAGAGGAGACCTGATACAAGTCTATAAATTGATCAACGGAATGGACCAAGTGGATAATGAGAAACTGATCCTGAGAGAAGAATATGACACCAAGCACAAGATCGCATAGTAAAAAGCTGAGAAAGGAAGATGTCTGAGAGATATTAAAAATATAGTTTCCGCAGAGATGTATTGAGACGTGGAACAGTTTAGATGAAGAAGTAGTGTCTGCAAAGAGTGTGCACACTTTTAAAGTAAGATTGGATAAGTGTAGATATGGAGACGGGCCACACGAGCATAAAGCCCAGGCCCTGTAAAACTACAACTAGGTAAATACAACTAGGTAAATACACACACACACACACACACACAGAGGAAGGACAACGTCGCTCCCGAGAATCAGCTGATCTTCACTACCTTTGTTTGGGTTTACAGTGGCCTGGGCGAAAAGTGTGGACTCATTTTTTTCATGAATACAGTGTTAAATAATAATGAGTGAGAAAGATATTCCATCTAAATGCAGGTATGTGACAAGGAAAGAATGAAAGCTGATGATGACAATGTTGGTGAGGGAGAAAGAGAATTTGAAGGCTTTGATATGGCAAACTTCACTATTTGATAGAGTCTTGACTATCGAACGTAAATTAGATAAATTGATAAAGGAGAGTATGGGAATGAAAGAGAATGAAGAACAGGATAAAGAGCTCCAGAAATTGAAAGAAAGGATAAAAGAGTGGAAGAAAACGAAACTAGGCTAAGAACCGAAAATGAAGAATTAAAAGTCCAAATAGCGAACTATAAGAAATTGATGGAAGAAGGACTCGGTAAAGCCGAGAAAGAAAAGAAAAGCTAAAAGATCTAGTTAACAAAGAAGAAGAAAGAGTACAAGACGTGATTAAAAAGAAGTACAAGCATGGAGAATCCAAGATAAGAAAGACAAGGAATCATTTCAAGAAGTATTTCAAGAACAGTTAAAAGAAAGAGATGAAAATATGACAAGCAAAATGATAGGAGTCCTCAAGAAAAAGAAAATTTAGTAAGAGAAATTGCGGAAAAAAGAAGAGTGTAATTATTTTTGGACTGAAAGAAAAAATGTTAAATATAGACCAAGAAGGAAAAAGACGAAATGAAATCAGTAAAGACCTACTAAAACATCTGAATGACGAGGATAGACAGAACTTAGAAGAGGAAGTAGAAGAAATCCATAGAATGGGACCATATCAAGAAGGAACAGTGAGACCAATTAAGATATTACTAAAATCACAAGCAGCAGCAGAAGAAGTACTATATAGAAAAACGAAACTCAGAGAAACAGAAGGTTGCAAAGATATATATATATATATATATATATATATATATATATATATATATATATATATAAAGAAAAATAGAAACGAGGAGGAAAGGAAGAGACACAATGAACTGGTGGCAGAAGCAAGAGAAAAAAATAATGAAAGGTCAGAGGAGGAGAAGAAGGCATTTTTGGAGAATTATAGGAGACAGGATAAGGAAATGGTATATAAAAGAGAAAGAAGAGAAAAGAATGGAGCAAGTTTAACTAAAATGATAAGAACAAGAGATTAAAATGATGTATACAAACATAGATGGGATTTTATCTAGTAAATTAGAATTAAGAGATTACATAAAGAAAGAAGAACCAGATATTGTATGCCTGGTGGAAACAAAGTTAAATGAGGCAATAAAATAGACATAGATAAAAGGTATAATATATGGAGGAGAGACAGAGTGGGTAAAGGAGGAGGAGGAGTCATGATGATGTTAAGGAAGGAGATAGTGGTAAATCAAGTGGAGTTTGGGAAGGAAAATCAGAAATACTGTATGTTAAGATGCATATTAACAAAAGGAGTTAACAATCATTGGAACATATGTGCCACCAAAACAAACTCATGGACTAACCAAGAATATAGAGACATGATAGATGACACAATAAGGAGTCTTACAAGAATCATTAAGGAAAGGAGAAAAGTGATATTGGTAGGAGATTTCAACTGTAAGGAGGTAGACTGGGAAAATTATGAAAGTGGTATGGGGAAGATGCCTGGGAGATAGATTCCTGAACCTAATGATAGATAATTTGATGGTCCAAAGAGTAAAGGAAAACACAAGATTCAGAGGAAACGATGAGCCGGCAAGATTAGACCTAGTTTTACAAGGGATATACCAATTAACGATGATATAAGATACAAGTGCCCATTGGGAAAGAGTGACCATGTAATATTAGAAATGGATATAGAAGAAGGAAAGGAAGATAGAGATGAATCATACAAAGGAGACCGATTAAATTACAGAAAGGCTGATATTGAGAATCTCAAGAACTATTTTAAAACGTAAACTGGGAGGAGATGGAAAACTCATTAACGGTTCAAGAGAAATATAACTTATTTTTGGAAATATACAAAACTGGGGTCAGGAATATGTTCCAAATATAGACCTAAAGAAGAAGGAAAGAAAGATTGGTTTAATGCAAGATGTGCTAGGGCAAAGGAGAAACGAGATGGAGCATGGAAAAGGTGGAGAAGAAACAGAAATCCAGAAAATAAGGAAAACTTCAAAACAGCAAGAAATGAATATGCTAAGGTGAGAAAGGAAGAAGAAAAGAACTATGAAAAGGACATTGTCGAAAAATGTAAGGAACAACCAAAATTGTTCTACAGATTCATAAATGGAAAAATAAGACAAAAAGAAACAATAGAAAGGTTAAAAGGAGAAAACGGAATGGTGGAAGACCCAAAAGTATGGCAGAACTGTTAAATAGTAAATTTCATGAGGTCTTTACTAAGGAATCCAAATTTGAAAGACCACAGGGTAATAGAGACTGTCTATATGAAAGAGATTAAAGTAACCAAGCTTGAAATAAAAAGTTGATGACGGAATTGGATGAGGAAAAGGCAATGGGACCGGATGAAGTCTCAGGCAGAATACTGAAAGAATGTAGGGAAGAACTAGCAAGTCCAATATACAACATCATAAAATGCTCAATAGAAAATGGAACAGTGCCAGTGGAGTGGAAAAGAGCTGAGGTGGTTCCCATATATAAGAGCGGAAGGAAGGAAGAACCTTTAAATTACAGACCGGTATCACTAACTAGTGTAATATGCAAGATGTGTGAAAAAGTAATAAAGAAGCAATGGATTGAGTTTCTTGAAGACAACAAAATATTATCAAATAGCCAATTTGGTTTTAGAAAAGGTCGGTCATGTGTGACAAATTTATTGAGTTTCTACTCTAGAATAGTTGATAAAGTACAAGAGAGAGAGGATGGGTTGACTGTATTTATTTAGATCTAAAAAAGGCTTTTGATAAAGTGCCACATGAAAGATTACTATGGAAGTTAGAGGAGAAGGGTGGCTTAAAAGGAAGCACATTGAGATGGATGAAGAATTACTTAAGGGGGAGAGAAATAAGGACGATAGTTAAAGATATGAAGTCCAAGTGGAGAACAGTAGACAGCGGAGTGCCACAGGGGTCAGTATTGGCACCAATACTTTTTCTCGTATATATAAATGACATGCCAGAGGAGTGAACAGCTACATAAATCTGTTTGCGGACGATGCGAAACTGTGCAGAGTCATTAAACAAAAGAGGATTGTGAAATACTACAGGAAGACTTAAACAAGATCTGGAAATGGAGCAAAAATGGGAGATGGAATTCAATGTGGACAAAAGCCATGTCATGGAAATGGGAAAAAGTGAAAGACGACCAGTGGGAATCTATAAGATGGGAGATGGAGTAGAACTAGAAAAAGTAAAAAGGAAAAGGACTTGGGAGTGACAATGGAAGAAAATAATCAACCGGTAAGCCATATTGATAGAATTTTCAGAGAGACGTATAATTTGCTAAGGAATATTGGAGTAGCATTTCACTATATGGACAAGGAAATGATGAAGAAATTGATAAGTACTAAAATAAGACCTAGATTGGAATATGCAGGAGTTGTGTGGACTCCCATAAAAAGAAACACATAAGAAAATTAGAGACTACAAAAATGGCTACAAGAATGGTTCCAGAATTTAAAGGGATGGCATATGAGGAGAGACTAAAGGCAATGGATCTACCAACCTTGGAGCAGAGAAGAGAGAGAGGGGATCTGATACAAGTTTATAAATTGATTAATGGAATGGATGAAGTGGATAATGAGAAACTGATCCTGAGAGAAGAATATGACTTTAGAAGCACAAGATCGCATAGTAAGAAACTAAGGAAGGGACGATGTCTGAGAGATGTTAAAAATTTAGTTTCCGCAAAGATGTGTTGAGACTTGGAACAGTTTGAGTGAGGAAGTGGTGTCAGCAAAGAGTGTACATAGTTTTAAAGAAAAATTGGATAAGTGTAGATATGGAGGCCTTCGTTCTAATTTTCAATCTGTGGAACACCACCTCTCCTCTACTAAACCTCATCTTCTCTTCCTAACTGAAACACAGTTGTCTGTGACTACTGACAGCAGCCCCTTTTCTGTTCCTCCTACTTGCTCTATCCTCATTTTCAATCCAAAGCTGGATGTTGCGCATACGTGCGTAACGACACCACTTGCTCTCGTGCCCACAATCTTGAATCTTCAGAATTTTCTACCATCTGGCTAAGACTTCAATGTCACTCTCTAACTAAATTCATCTGTGCTGTATACCTCTCACCTAATTCCTCTGACTATGTAAAATTCTTTGACTATTTGACTTCCAAGGTGGAGCACATCTTATCTCACTTTCCTTTTGCTGAGATCTCCATTTTAGATTTCAATGTTCACCACCAGCTTTGGCTTTCATCTTCTTTCACTGACCAACCTGGTGAACAAACCTTCAACTTTGCTATCCTTCATGACCTAGAGCAGCTAGTGCAGTTCCCTACCCGTATTCCTGACCGCCTTGGAGACACGCCCAACATTCTTGATCTTTTCCTAACCTCCAACCCTTCTGCTTACTCTGTTAAACTTTCCTCTCCGTTGGGCTCCTCCGACCACAATCTAATTTCCGTTACCTGTTCTATCACTCCAGTGCAGCCTCAGGACCCGCCTAAGCGGAGGTGCTTCTGGCATTTTAACTCTGCTAAGTGGGAGGAACTAAGGCAGTACTATTCTGATTTCCTTGGGATGATTATTGTTTTCATGTCAGAGATCCTTCTCTTTGTGCCGAGCGCATAACAGAGGTGATTATCTCTGGCATGGAGCTATACATTCCTCATACTTTCTCTAACCCTAAAGCTAAAAAGCCTTGGTTTAACTCTGCTTGTTCTCGTGCTGTCAATGATAGAGAGGCGGCTCACAAACGGTTCCGTAGCCATCCAACTGCTGAAACTCATGCCCTATATATTTCTGCCCGTAATCATGCCAAATCTATTCTCCAACTTACTAAAACTCTTTCATCAATAGAAAATGTCAAAGTCTTTCCAATTCTAACTCCTCTCGAGATTTCTGGCATCTAGCCAATAATATCTCTAACAACTTTACTTCTTCGTCTTTCCTCCTTTACTTCATCCAGATGGCTCTACAGCTGTCTCTTCTTTTCTAAAGCTGAACTCTTCGCTCAAACCTTTGCTACCAACTCAACTTTGGATGATTCTGGGCATATTCCTCCTACTCCTCCACCCTCTGACTACTTCATCCCTAAAATTAAAATTCTTTATAAAGACGTTTTCCTGGCCCTCTCTGGCCTTGATTCTCGGAAGGCTTACGGTCCGGATGGAGTCCCTCCTGTTGTTCTCAAAACTGTGCTTGAACTCGCTCACTGCCTGGTCAAACTCTTTCATCTGTGTCTCTACTTCTATTTATCCTTCTTGCTGGAAGTTTGCTCACATTCAACCTGTCCCTAAAAAGGTGACCACTCCAATCCTTCTAACTACCGCCCTATAGCTTTGATTTCCTGCCTTTCTAAAGCCTTTGAGTCTATCCTTAATAGGAAGATAATGAGGCATCTATCAGCTCACAACCTTCTCTCTGATTGCCAGTATGGTTTCCGTAAAGGCAGATCTACTGGTGATCTTCTTACTTTCCTAACTGAATCTTGGTCATCCTCTTTAGGGACTTCGGTGAAACCTTTGCTGTCGGCCTTGACATATCGAAAGCCTTCGATAGAGTCTGGCACAAATCTTTAATTTCTAAACTACCCTCCTACGGATTCTATCCTTCTCTCTGTACCTTCATCTCCAGTTTCCTTTCCGATCGTTCTATTGCTGCTGTAGTAGACGGTCACTGTTCTTCCCTAAAACTATCAACAGTGGTGTTCCACAGGGTTCTGTCCTATCACCCACTCTCTTTCTATTATTCATCAATGATCTCCTAAATCTGACTCAATGCCCTATCCACTCCTATGCTGATGATACCACCTGCATTATTCAACAGCGTTCAACAGACGCCCAACCCAACAACAATTAAATGACTCAAGGCGAGATGCTATAGGACGCCTAACTTCTGATCTTTCACTTGTTTCTGATTGGGGCAGAGAAAACCTGGTTTTGTTCAATGCCTCAAAACTCAATTTCTACAACTATCTACTCGACATAACCTTCCAGACAACTATCCTCTCTTCTTCAATAACACTCAACTTCCCTCTCCTCTACATTAAACACACTCGGTCTATCCTTCACTAAAAATCTAAACTGGAAATTTCACATCTCTACTCTTGCTAAATCAGCTTCCAAGAAGTTAGGTGTCCTATGGCGTCTTCGTCCATTTTTCTCCCTCCCAGCTGCTTGCTCTGTACAAGGGCCTTATCCGCCCGTGTATGGAGTATGGCTCTCATGTCTGGGGATCCACACACAGCTTTACTAAACAAGGTGGAATCTAAAGCTTTTCGTCTTATCAACTCTTCTCCTCTAACTGACTGTCTTGATTCTTTAAGTCACCGCCGCAATGTTGCATCTTTATCTGTCTTCTACCGCTGTTTTCATGCTGTCTGCTCTTCTGAACTTGCTAACTGCATGCCTTCCCCTCCTGCGGCCTCGCTGCACAAGACTCTCTACTTCTTCTCATCCCTATTCTGTCCATCTTCCTAATGCAAGAGTTAACCAGTATCTTCACTCCTTCATTCCCTACACTGGTAAACTCTGGAACTCTCTACCTGTGTCTGTATTTCCACCTGCCTATGACTTAAACTCTTTCAAAAGAGGAGTGTCAAGACACCTCTTACGTTAACTGGACCCTCCTTTTAGATTTTTTTGTTTTTTCTCTTTCTCCTACTTTCCTCTTAACAGGGCCTGGCAACCAGCGGGATTTTTTTTTTCCAACACTTTGTTTTCCTTGGCCAGTGCCCTTGTAATGTAAAAAAAAAAAAAAAAAACAATAGGTATAATGTATGGAGAAGAGACAGAGTGGGTAAAGGAGGAGGAGGAGTCATGATTATGTAAAGGAAAGAAATAGTGATAAATTAAATGGAATGTGGGGAAGGAAAAGCAGAAGTATTGTATATTAAGATGCATATTAATAAAAAAGAGATAACAATCTTTGTAACATATGTGCCACCAAAAACAAATTCATGGAACAATCAAGAATATAAAGACATGAAAGATCACACAATAAGGAGTCTAATGAGAATCGTTAAAGAAAGGAGAAAAGTGATATTAGTAGGAGATTTCAACTGTAAAGAAGTGGACTGGGAAAATTATGAAAGTGGTATCGGGAAGAAGCCTGGGGAGAAAGGTTCTTGAACCTAATGATAGACAATATGATGGACCAGAGAGTAAAGGAATTCACAAGATTCAGAGGTAACGACGAGCCGGCGAGATTGGACCTAGTTTTTACAAGGGGTATACAAGTGAATGATGATATAAGATATAAGTGCCCATTGGGAAAGAGTGACCATGCAATATTAGAAATAGATATAGAAGAGGGAAAGGAAGATAGAGACGATTCATACAAAGACCGATTAAATTAAAGAGGCTGATATTGAGAATCTTAAGAACTATTTTAAAAAGGTAGACTGGGAGAAGATGGAAAACTCAGAGACAATGCAAGACAAATATAACTTATTTTTGGAAATATACAAAACAGGAGTCAGGGAATATGTCCCAAAATATAGACCTAAAGAAGAAGGAAAGAAAGATTGGTTTAATGCAAGGTGTGCCAAGGCAAAGGAGAAAAGAGATGGAGCATGGAATAGGTGGAGGAGAAATAGGAATCCAGCAAATAAGGAAAACTTCAAAGCAGCAAGAAATATATATGTTAAGGTGAGGAAGGAAGAGGAAAAGAACTTCAAAAAAAACATTGTCGAAAAATGTAAGGAGCAACCAAAATATTTCTATAGATTCATAAATGGAAAAATTAGGCAAAAAGAAACAATAGAAAGGTTAAAAGGAGAGAACGGGATGGTGGAAGACCCAAAAAGTATGGCAGAACTATTAAATAAAAAATTCCAGGAGGTCTTTACTAAGGAATCCAAATTCGAAACGCCACAGAGTAATAGAGAGACAATCTATATGAAAGAGATTAAAGTAACCAAGCTTGAAATAAAAGAGTTAATGAAGGAACTGGAAGAAGAGAAGGCAATGGGACCGAATGCAGAATACTGAAACAATGTAGGGAAGAACTAGCAAGTCCTATATACATCATCAAATGCTCAATAGAAAATGGAACAGTGCCAGTAGAATGGAAAAGAGCTGAGGTGGTTCCCATATATAAGAGTGGAAGGAAGGAAGAACCTTTAAATTATAGACCAGTATCACTAACTAGTGTAATATGCAAGATGTGTGAAAGAATAATAAAGAAAAAATGGATCGAGTTCCTCGAAGACAAATTAATATCAAGTAGCCAATTTGGTTTTAGAAAAGGACGGTCTTGTGTAACTAATTTATTGAGTTTCTATTCTAGAATAGTTGATAGAGTACAAGAGAGAGAGGGATGGGTTTACTGCATTCATTTGGATTAAAAAAAGGCATTTGACAAAGTGCCACATGCAAGATTACTGTGGAAGTTAGAGGAGAAGGGTGGCTTAAAACGAAGCACATTGAGATGGATAGAAAATTATTTGAGGGGGAGAGAAATAAGGACGGTAGTTAAAGATATGAAGTCAAAGTGGAGAGCAGTAGAAAGCGGAGTGACACAGGGGTCAGTATTGGCACAAATACTTTTCCTCATTTATATTAATGACATGCCAGGAGTGAACAGCTACATAAATTTGTTTGCGGACGATATGAAACTGTGCAAAGTTATAAAGCAAAAGGAGGATTGTGAAATACTGCAAGAAGACCTAAATAAGATCTGGGAATTGAGTAAGAAGTGGGAAATGGAATTCAATGTGAACAAAAGCCATGTCATGGAAATGGGAAAGAGTGAAAGACGACCTGTGGGAATCTATAAGATGGGAGATGGAGTAGAACTGGAGAAAGTAAAAAAAGGAAAAGGACTTAGGAGTGATGATGGAAGAAAACAATCAACCAGTAAGCCATATTGATAGAATTTTTAGAGAAACATATAATTTGCTAAGGAATATTGGAGTAGCATTTTACTACATTGACAAAGAAATGATGAAGAAATTGATAAGTACTATAATAAGACCCAGATTGGAATATGCAGGAGTAGTGTGGACCCCTCATAAAAAGAAACACATAAGGAAATTGGAGAGGCTACAAAAAATAGCTACAAGAATGGTTCCAGAATTTGAAGGGATGACATATGAGGAGAGACTAAAGGCTATGGATCTACCAACCCTGGAACAAAGATGGGAGAGAGGAGACCTGATACAAGTTTATAAATTGATCAACGGAATGGACCAAGTGGATATTGAGAAACTGATCCTGAGAGAAGAATATGACATCCGAAGCACAAGATCGCATAGTAAAAAACTGAGAAAAGGAAGATGTCTGAGAGATATTAAAAAATATAGTTTCCCGCAGAGATGTATTGAGACATGGATCAGTTTAGATGAAGAAGTAGTGTCTGCAACGAGTGTGCACACTTTTAAAGTAAGATTGGATAAGTGTAGTTATGGAGACGGGGTCACACGAGCATAAAGCCCAGGCCCTGTAAAACTACAACTAGGTAAATACAACTAGGTAAATACACACACACACACACACACACAGGCTGAATGGAAAAAAAGTCAGGAAGTGGAAAGAAAGGAGGTAAATTACAAAGTTGCAAGTCTGGAAAAGGAAATCAAAGAGTCTGGGGAGAAAACTTTAGGCCTTGCTGAAATTATAGATCAACAGATCATAGAAGAGAAGATTGCTGAGAAAGTGGTAAAGGTTATTAAGTCAAATGAGACATTGGTGAGGGAAACTGTAGACAAAAGAGATGTGTGGTGATATTTGGTGTGGAGGAGGATAAGACACCGAGTAAAATGGAGAGAGAGAAAACATAAAAAGGTGATAAATAATATCATTAATGTGGTGCAGGAGGAGGAAAAGACCTAGTACAAGAAATAGAGGACTTCCATAGAATTGGAAAGTTCACAAGAGAAGGTATGAGGCCAATAAGAATCAAACTTAAGTCACAAAAGGATGTAGATGAATTGGTGGAGAAGTCATGGAGGCTAGCCCAGCAGGAAACAACAAGGAAGATTTGGTTGAGAAGAGATCTCGGTGAAAAGGAAAGAGAAATGTTAAATGAGTTGAGAAAGGAGGCTTTGAAAAAATGAAGAGAGGACAGAAGAGGAGAAGAAAGAGTTTTTCTGGAGAATCTTGGATATGAGACTGAGGAAGTGGTTCATAACCCAGAAAAGTACAGCAAGAAAGGACTAAAGAAACTTACATATGAGCGGAATGTAATGTATTCCAACATAAATGGAGTGATATCGGGGATTTTAGAACTCAACGATTACTTGAGGGACAAGAACCCAGATATTGTGGGTCTTACTGAAACAAAACTGAGAGAGGGAGAAGACCTGATGATGGTTGGAGAAGGGAAATATAATGTTTGGAAAAGAAATAGAGTAGGTAAGATGGGAGGAGTGATGTTGCTGGTTAAAAAAGATATAAAGGTGGATCAAGTGAAAGAAGGTATGGGAAAGGCAGAAGTGCTAAAGATCAGAGCAGAAACTAATGAAGGAAAAAAGAGGCACTACATAGTGGTGTACGTACCACCTAAGACAAATGCATGGTCAGTACAGGAATATGAAGAAATGATAAGTGATACAGGAACATGTCTGGAAGAAATGTTGGGTGGCTGTGAACGAACTATAATGATGGGAGATTTTAATTGTAAAGAGGTGTGTTGGGAGGACTGGTCAATGGAAGGATCAGAGACAACATGGGGAAATACACTATTGACACTGGCAATGGAAAATGTGTTAACTCAGTGGGTCAAAGAAGATACTAGGTTTGGAGGAGAGGGAGCATCGTCAAGACTGGACTTGGTCTTTAGTACAGAGCCAATGGTCATTGAGGAGATGAGGGTGGAGTGCCCTTTAGCAAAGAGTGATCATGCAGTTTTGGAGTTCAAGGTGATAGATGAAGAGAAATCTAGAAGAAATGAAGAATATAAAGTGGGAAGATGGAATTATGCCAAGACAGATTTTGGAAACCTAAAGAAATTCTTTCAAGAGACAAATTGGATGAAATTCAAGAGTGCTAAGGAGCAAATGAAAAGTGGAAGGAATTTATAAAAATATACAAAGAAGGTGAGAAAAATTTGTACCAATAAGACAACATAGAGAAGTTGGAAAGCAGGACTGGTTTAACGATAGATGTGAAAAGGCTAGAACAAGAAAAGAGGATGCATGGAAGAGGTGGAGAAGGAAAAGACGGATTAAGCAGTGGGAAAGTTACAAAAGAGCAAGAAATGAATATGTGTTGATTAGAAGAGAAGAAAGAAAGAAACAAGAAAAGGATATAATTGATAAATGTAAAGACCAACCAAGGCTTTTTACAGACATGTGAACAACAACATCAAAAATAGAGAAAGTATTGAAAGTTTAGAAGTAAATGGAGTATGCAGTGAAGATCCCAGGAAATGGCAGAGGCTATGAATGGATGCTTTCGGAAGGTATTCACAAAGGAGACTGCTTTTGACAAACCACTGGTAATGGAACAGAAAGGGATTATGAAGGAGTTTCAAGTAACTGTGGAGGAGATCAAGAATATGATGGGGAGTTTAGAAGTGAGAAAAGCTGTGGGACCTGATGGGGTATCAGGATGGATTTTAAGAGAATGCAGGAGCAACTGGCAGAAAAAGTTTGTGAAGTAATTGATGCCTCATTAAGGGAAGGTGTAGTGCCCCAAGACTGGAAAAGAGCTAACATTGTCCCAATCTATAAATCAGGTAACAAGAGAGACCCATTGAACTATAGACCAGTGTCACTTACAAGTGTGGTAGCTAAGATGTGTGAGAGGGTGGTGAAGAATAGATGGACAGACTTCTTGGAGAAAATGACATACTTTGTGAGTGTCAATTTGGTTTTAGAAAAGGGCGTTCATGCACGACAAACCTGATATGTTACTATTCGAGGGTGATAGATGTAATACAGGAAAGAGATGGTTGGGCTGATGGAATATATCTGGATTTAAAAAAGGCCTTTGATAAGGTACCACACCGGAGACTGATCTGGAAACTTGAAATGGTAGGAGGAGTGCATGGCAGTTTACTAAAATGGATGGAAGACTTTTGGTAGGAAGAGAAATGAGAACAATAATTAAGGACAGACCATCAGAATGGGGCTTGGTGGAGAGTGGAGTTCCACAGGGATCAGTGTTGGCACCAGTAATGTTCGCGGTCTACATAAATGACATGGTGGATGGGGTGTCCAGTTATGTGAGCCTATTTGCAGACGATGCAAAATTGTTAAGAAAAGTGAGATGTGACAAAGATTGCGAACTACTCCAGGAAGACTTGGACAGAATATGGAAATGGAGCTGTACATGGCAAATGGAGTTCAACACGACAAAATGCAAGAAAATAGAGTTTGGCAAGAGTGAAAGAAGAATCAGGAGTATGTACAAGATAGGAAATGAAGACATAAAACCAGTCATGAAGAAAAGACCTTGGGGTGACAATTACCAATGACCTATCGCCAGAGAGACATATAAACAAAATAATTGGAGAAGTATTGAACTTATTGAGGAACATAAGAGTGGCGTTCGATATTTAGATGAAGAAATGATGAAGAAAATAATTACTGCAATGATAAGACCGAGGCTTGAATATGCAACAATACAGTGGGCTCCGAACTTAAAGAAACACATAAGGAAACTAGAGAAAGTACAGAGGGCTGCAACAAAAATGGTGCCTGACTTAAGAGATTTGACTTATGAAGACAGACTGAAAAGAATGCAACTTCCGACCCTGGAAAACAGAAGAGAAAGGGGAGACCTGATAGCAATATACAGAGTGATGATTGGCATGGAAAAATGGATAGGGAAGATCTGTGTATGTGGAATGAAAGAATGTCGAGAGGGCATGGGAAAAACTAAAATGGCCACTTATAGGAGAGATGTGAAAAATATAGCTTCCTCATAGAAGGGTGGAAGCATGGAATAGTTTAGACATGGAAGTGGTCAACGCAAGGAATATTCATGATTTTAAGAAAAAGCTGGACATTAATAGATATGGAGACGGGACAACACGAGCATAGCTCTTTTCCCGTATGTTACAATTAGGTAAATACAATTAGGTAAATACACACACACGCACACACAATGGCAACAAAAATGGTTCCGGAATTGGCAGAAATGACCTATGAGGAGAGATTAAAAGAAATTAATTTTTTTATCTTGGAACAAAGAAGAGAAAGAGAAGATTTAATACAGGTTTATAAACTGTTGAACGGTGTGGATGAAGTGGATAATGAGCAAATGATGTTGAGAGAGGAAAATTTAAATAGAACTATGAGATTGCATAGTAAAAAGATAGCCAAGGGAATATGCTTGAAGGATGTGAAGAAATATAGTTTCCCACAAAGATTTGTGGAGGTGTGGAATAGTTTGAGTGAGGAGGTGGTGTCAGCGAGGAGTGTGCATAGTTTTAATGGAAGGTTGGATGTGTGTGGATATGGAGACGGGGCCACACGAGTATGATACCCAGGCCCTGTAAAATTTAAAAAATATACGAGACTTACCGTAGGTCAGTTGAAGTATGCTTGTAATTTTACGAAGGTTGTTTCTGCTGACAGGGGAGCGTTCACATGAGATATGCGGGAACCCAACCAAACACCAGACTTTAAAGACTACGAACACCACATGAAAAAATAAAATTGAGTGAAGAAATTATGGCATAAATCCCCAGAACATAAATTGAAAACTAGGGCGGGAGAGGAGGGTTGTGAATTGTCAGTCAGAGAGAGAAAATTACAAGCATACTTCAACTGACCGTAAGTCTGATACTTTTTAAATTTTAGAGTGCTCTGCTGACATGGGGCTCACATGAGGTTTTAAAACCATGTGGGTTTCGTAGTAAATTGCAAACTATGATGCCAAAATGGAAAATATGGAGATTTAAGGGACTTGATAGCAAATTTAATAATTGTGAAGGCCACAGAACATTTGAGATGGGAAATTTTACAGATAAAAAATGAAGCATAAGTACAGCATAGTCATCTATAAAACAAAAGAACAACACTACAATTTCATTTAACCAAATGAAAATGAAGAATATACATGATGACTCAAAGAGTTCAAACATAAAGAATTCAATGGTACAATTGCATGTAATATCTCTTTAGTGGTATCTTTATCTAAAACTCACCAATAATACAAATTCATTTGATAACTAAAAATTTGAAAATTTGAAAACCCAAAACTTTAACCATAAATATTAATCTACGTGCAAAACTGCATCCTGTAAAGGATCGGAAATGCCTACAATATGTCATAAAATCTAGCAAAGGTTGATGAGAATACTTTGATGATAGTAGATGGGGACAGCTAGAGTGGCCTTTGAAGGTGATCTGACACTTCCTGCAGTAAACACATTAGTATCAATAGAAATGAAGAACAGTCTTAAATCTGGAAATGGTTTCTTTAGACACAAGTTTATAAGGTTTGACAAAACTAATGAGAAGTCTATTTTCTGCATTTGGAAAACATCTAAGATTATTAGTCCTGGTAATGTACTCTCTCAGAGTCTTACAAACACAAAGTCTTGCATCCATGTCAAAAGAACAAAGGTGACAAACTGAGTGTTAAAATTTGGCCTACATTGTTTAATGTTGTAACGGAATTGTAATGGAACAATCTTCAATGTTGATGCCTGGAAGCATGAGTAAGTGCAACGTTTGGATGCATGCAGTGCGTGAGTGCCATCAGCATAACCAGTTTAAGGAATTTCTTTTAAACTAAGTGTGTTCAATGGGTATAAGGATCTCAAAAATTTACAACAGGCTGGACATCAGTCTTTGTATACCATGGTTTAGGGGTGAGGTAAAAAACACCTTTCAGAAATCTGATGACGATGGGATGGCTGAGATACAATCTACCATAATAAAGGCGGAAAGGGCATCGAGGTGTTAATGGAGCTATAATACATGTTGAAAGACACCGTTAAAAAGTTTATGATGTCATTCACATTTGGATTAAAGGGATTGATGTAACAAAAAGCTTGATCACTTGAGATGTGACTGGTACTGTTTTCCTGTACCTGGAAGAGATGATGATGTGGATTCCTTCTGTATGCCTCGATCTGAGGGAGTCCTGGAAAGAAGGCAGATCAAGAGTGTGTGAAGATAGAGTGTGTTTCTGCTGAGCAGGGATGCATCAAAATGTTCTTTGATTTCCTGAGCAGTCTGGGGTGATATATCAGATATGGAGCCAGTGATCCAAGGTTGTGATCTAGAGTGGGAATATCCAACTTGACCTACTCTGATCTTCTGCAAACACCTAGAGATCAAGGAAAAGGGAGGAAAAAGATAAGGAAGAGTAAAATTTGTCCAGTTAAGAGAGAAAGCATCAAAATAAGTTGCCTCAGGGTCAGGTTTCCATGAGCAAAAAATAGGTATCTGTTGGTTAAGCCTAGATGCAAACAGGTCAATAGAGGGGGTACCAAAAATGGAACAGAGAGAACTAAAAACATTGACATCCAATTTACTCATGAAGAATTGAAAGTGTGAGAAGCCTCATCTGCCTCATAGTTAGCTTTCCCGGGATGTGTGAACATGTGATCCATACTTCATTATCAACACACCAGTCCCAAATGAGTATAGAAAGATCATTGCAGGAGAGAGATTTGGTACCTCCCATTTCATTCACATAAGTAACAGCTGTAGAATTGTCACAAAAAATTTAATATGTTTTCCCTTAACTGTCGAAATGCCTGCAGAGTAAATAAAATTGCTTTAAGTTCAAGAGCATTGATGTGTAATGAAGTTTCCTCCAAAGACCAACTACCTGTAGAAACCTGGTTAAGGCTGCCACCCCAACCAATATTGGAAGCATCTGTGAACAATTCAAGTTCTGCAGGACCTGAAAATAATATCCTGTACTGCTGCATTTTGCAGCCAGAGTAATTCTTGTTTCATCTCCTCAGAAATAGGCATCATAGCATCAAAATTCTCATGAGAGTGATGTAAAGCATGAATCTTGGCCCTTTCAAGAACTCTATAATGCAGTTTTAGAAGACCGCAAGGTGGCAGGAAAAATACCTATCACCCGTGCAATATGTCTAATCTGGGCAACCGACTTATGCATAAGATCCTCACAAGCAAGACGAATTTTAGAAACTCTTCTTTGAAAGAAATTTTCATAGTGTCAGTGTTGATAATGTTGCCTAAGTATTCAATAGACTTAGTAGGAGTAAGAATGGACTTTTCCTCAATGATACAAAAACCCAGTCTCCTGAAAAGGGAAACAGTGTCCTGCACACAAGCGAGGCAACCTGCTTGTGAGCTGTTGCAGATAAGTGAATCATCTATGTAACTGGTGATAGTATAACCTTTGTTCCTCAAATGTGAAAAAACTGGCTTCATAAGTTTTGTGAAAATTCTAGGCCTGGTGACAATTAGGCAAACAATTGAATTAGTAACAATTGCCATGTGAAACAGAAAAATCTTTGCTGTTCCTCTGCTATCTTGATTGAGTAATAGGCATGTCTTAAATCCACTGACGCCAAGAAGTCACCTGCATGAATGAGCTTGATCGCAAGTTCAAAATCCTCCATTTTAAAGTGGATATATGGAATGTGTAAATTAAGTTTCTCTAAATTCAAAACTATCCTATATCCACCATTCTTTTTCTTCCTTAGAAATATAGGAGAAATAATTTGTCCATATTGCCACTCAGTGACAGAAATTACCTTAAGAAGAAGTAATTTTTTAATTTCAGTAGAGATACCATCCTGTTCTAAAGAATTAAACCTGTATTCAACCTTCTGAAAAAATAAGTGTTTGACATTCTCCACATTAATATCCAAATGGCAGTGTTGAACAAAATCTAATATACAAGGATCAGAAGTAATTTCCTTCCATTCATGGACAAAGTGGTGAAGTCTACCACCCACAAAACAGTCACTTGCCTGATTCAGTGCCGGGGCTTGGAGTAGCCCCGGCCCCTGGCATTTTTTGGGTCTGGGTAGCGTGGAGCCTGGGACGATCTCTGATAAGACTTGAAGGCCGACCTCTTAAACCTGTAGGGCTGGAACCTAGACGAGAAACCTCTAGTTCTGCCAGGAAGACGCCACGGGAAAACCTGCCTCTTGGCTGTGATGGTGGACCGTAACTTTGCCGATTCTTCAATCTGTTTTACACTTTTGGAGATTTCATCACCAAACAAAAATCTGGACATGGGAACTTTTCTGTGCAGAGGTGAGAAAACTTGTGATTCAATTCACGCTTCATCACAAATCTCCTATTGAGGTTCCTAACATTGGCATGACCTAACAAGGCCAGTGCACCATTTATCAGGTTTGTTTCCTGCGCCACCACATGGTGCTGCTCATCACGGGCCACTTTGTCTAAGTTTACTAAAGATTTGATAATTATAGAAGCAGCCCTCAAAATGTCCTTGTTTACCTCCCTCAGCCGAAAATCCACTCTCCTGGCCTCCGGCCTCAGTGCCTCCAACACTTGAGGGTTGCAGTCCACTGCAGAGAGGGCAGGGCAGTTAGCAGGTCTCAAAACACAGTCATCCTCACATAAGGCTTTATAGTCGTCCTCTCGAATGCCCTTATCAAACATAAAATTTATCATATCAGCCACCTTACCGTCCACTTCGGCCGAAAACACGTCTGTCAGCCCAAATACAGGCAACCCCCGTTTAACGAAGGGGTTACGTTCCTAAAAAACACTTCGTTAAGCGAAACTTCATTAAGCGAACCGATTATAACAAGTTTAACCCCTGATTTGAACTTCCATTGAGAGTAAGCAAAGCGAGAGTGCATCATAGTACAGTAAAAGGTTTAATGAAAGTAAGAATTATGATGTTAAACATTTAGGTAGTTTAATTTAAGTCATTATAATGTACACTAATGTATGTATGTATGTAACTTTATAATGTTGATGATCTTAACTTTATGAAGGGAGGAAGAGTGAAACAGGAAAGACACTAACCGGCAACCTGTAAAATGTAAACAAAGTGCGCATCATTGTGCTGCATACAAAACTTATGTACCAGATTTCCACAAGGCTTTCCATTTTATCCATTGTGGAGTCACGAGTTCAGGTGGTTCTTTTAGCTTGCAAGAAAGATACGGTCTCACCAGCCTCCTTAATAGAGTCTGCTGACTTGAAAATAGAGACAGTATAATATGGAGTCAAGATAGTGGCCAGCACTGCTATAGTTTTCTGGCCTCTCTCATGTCTGTGAATAATATCTAGTTTCATTTGGAGAGTAAGAGACTTCCTGGTCTTCTTACGAACACTAGGCCAATTGCAGGGCGTTTTGGTGGTAAGTTGAGCTAGGGAAGACAAGCTGCTGCTGAGGCTGTTATGTTTTGACTGGGGAGTGAGTGTTGCGCATGTTGTCCACGAGATGCTTGATCTTGATCTTGATCTTTATTCTATAGGTGTCCCAGGATTTTTCCTGAGGCAGGCCTTAGTACCAGCAGCTCCTGGTGTATTCAAAAGCCTGTCAGCTTGCGTGATATGGTGGGGCTTTCAAATTTGGAAAAAAATTACCTGGATAAAACTTCGTTAAAGCGAGTTTGGTGTTCGTTAAACGAGCAGATGGTAGTAAATGAAACCTTCGTTGTAGCGAAATTTTGTTGTGTGAACCTCGTTAAACGGGGTTGCCTGTATATATATATATATATATATATATATATATATATATATATATATATATATATATATATATATATATATATATATATATATATATATATATATATATATATATATATATATATATATATATATATATATATATATATATATATATATATATATATATATATATATATATATGTATATATATATATATATATATATATATATATATATATATATATATATATATATATATATATACTTGAACACCCTGAAGAAGGAGACTCACACAGTGGAGGGCTCACCAACGGAATCATCATCACTGCTTTCTGCAGGGAATCCCGAGAAGGAAGGAGGAGATGGCGAGCAAGCCTGCCCATGAGAAGGCCCAGCACCCTCATTAATCCTGGTGGTGCGGGCAGTGGACGAGGCCCCCGCATTCACAGGATTAGGTGAAACCGGGGGAAGCTCCCACGGTCCCTCTTGAGACGGTCAGTTTCAGACCTCATCTCAGCCAGGGCGTCTAAAACAGCATTCCACTGCCCGGGTGGGGGGGCCGAAGGTAGAGTTGAAGGGGGCAGAGTCAAACACGTCGGAACCGTGAACCGAACGTGACTGGCGCTCGATCCCGGCATGACGACTCCTGGAAGAGTCACTGCCCCTGCCACTGTGGTCCAAATCATGGGCACTGGGTGCCCAATTGGCCAGGGAGGGTCCAACAGGGGCACCAGCCCCATCATCACTGGAGCCGGGAGACTCCATCACACAACCTGGTCATCGAAGGAAGATCAAAACAAAGCCGTAAGCTTGTATATAGCCCCCCGCCAACAAAAAGCCATCTTGTAAGGCACTAACCGCCCTTAAACAAGTAACGGATAGTAGGCACTGTACCTGCGTAACAAGTACCGTGGCCTGCTGAAAGAAAAAGCACCAAATGGACCAGCGGGTCCACGGCACGTCCGTCCAGTGTGGTCAAGCGTGCGCAACTGGTGTTTGGTTAGGCGCCCCATGTCAGCAGAGACGACGGCTGACGTAAAATTACAACTAGGTGAATGCACACACCGTCGCCGAGAGAGGACGGCTCGTCTCCGGCTATGGATGGGAAGAGGAGAAACTACCTATGGTGTTACAGAGCCCAGGTATCTGTGTTAATGTCCTATTAATGTCCTACTGTCGCATAGTGTAGAAAGTGGGCCATTTTCAAGCGGGATATGGAAAGTGGTTCCTGAGCAGAGAGTGTGGGCGGTGATTCTTTTGGCGTAATCAGCTGACGATAACAATCATGGTGTCCACGCCTCGACAAGCCTGGGACTTTGAAGGGTTCGTGACTACTCCAAGAGGACTGGAGAAATTAGATATGGATGCAAGAATTCAGGCATTAGAAAGTAAGTTCCTAAACATTTTACCCATAGAAGAAAAACTGGATAGAGTCATAGCGGAGAATGATTCCTTCAAAAAAGAGATCTATTTGTTAATGATAGAGAACAAAGAGCTATTGAGGGAAAAAGTAGAAATGGAGAAAAAAAACATCAACTAAGGAAACAATGTGAAGAGATGAAGGCTAAACTCCTAGAAATGGAGAAGAAAATATCCGAACGGAACTTGAGGAAGGAGGCCTTAACCTAATTGATGCCAGGATGAAAGAAGTGAACCATGAACATCAGGAGGTACAAAGGTCCTTTAGGGAGATAATGAAAATGCAGGAAGAGGAAAATAAAGTGATTATGCAGAGTGAAATGGTAAAGGCACTAAAGGAAAATGAGTATGTGGTGAGAGATATTGCTGAAAAGAAAAAAATGCGTGATCATAACAGGAACTGGCAGGATAGGAGGGATAAGGAAAATGACAGGATTAAGTCTTTACTGAATAAGATCTCAGTAGAGGAAGAGAACCTATATGCTGAGGTAGAAGAAAGTGTGAGATTAGGAGCTTTTGAGGAAGGCAAGAATAGACCATTAAAATTGAAATTAAAGTCTCAGGTGGCAGCTGAGGCCTTGCTGAGGAGGGCTTGGAAACTTAAGGACTCTGAGGAAACCAAAACAATTTACATAAGAAGAAATATGTCACAGGATGAACGAATGAAAATGAAAGAGCTTGTAACTGAAGTGGGAGAGAGGAATGATGAAAGAACAGAGGAGGAAAAGACCAAGTTTTTTTGGAGGATGAGAAATGGGAGGCTAAAGAAGTGCTGGATAAAACAGACGGAATAGACATTACATTGAAGAAAGAGACTAGGAATGGAATACAAGTGACTTACATGAATATAGATGGATTTCTGTCTAAGAGGCTAGAATGTATGGATTACCTAAGAAATAATGAACTGGACATAATGTGTGTGGTGGAAACAAAGCTAAGGCCCGAAATAAAGCTAGATTGGTTTGTTGTAAAACACTACAAAGTATGGAGAAATGGTAGAAAAAATAAAGGTGGTGGTGGTATAATGGTTCTTTCTAAGGAAGATCTGATAGTGAAGGAGGTGAACTATAGTAAGAGAAATGAGGAAGTGATAAGTATGCTTATAACAGATGGCAAGATGGACATTAGTATTATAACAGTATACATACCACCCAGAACCAGTGCTTGGGAATATGAACAGTATCAAATGGTGATGAGAAATACTCTAGACAGAATGAAGCAAGAACTCATCAGAAAGGATAGAGTGATGATAGTCGGGGACCTTAATTGTAAAGAAATAGTGTGGGAGGACTACGAAGTGGTGAACGGTGGTGAGTGGGCAGAGGAATTGGTAAATGTAGCAACAAATAACTTGATGACACAGTGGGTGAGATCACCAACAAGGTGCAGGGGATAAGATGTTGCAGCAAGGTTGGATTTGGTATTTACCAGGGGCATCTCTCTAAAAGAGGAAATTGAACATGAATGTCCCTTGGGGAAAAGTGATCATGATGTCCTAAGCTTTGAGCTGGATACGGAATTAAGCATGAATAAGATTGTGGAACGCAGGGAGGAAAAATTAAATTATATTAGGGCAAATTATAACCATATAAGGGAGTTCTTTAATGAAACTGACTGGTCCGTGGTATACCAGGAAAGGGATATGCAATTGAAATATGATAGATTTATGGATTTATATAACTTTGCTGTGAAAAAGTTTGTGCCATATCATAGAAAGAGGACTTTAAATAATAAACAGTGGTTTAATAGAAATTGTGAAGAAGCAAAAAAGAACAAAGAAAAGGCATGGAAGAAACTTAAGAAAAACAGTGATGTATTATCAAGAGAAGTTTACAAAATAGCAAGGAATAGATATGTTGAAGTAAGGAGAACAGCACAAAAGGAATATGAACAGAGGGTGGCAGAAAACTGTGATGGTGACCCAAAATGTTTTACAAATTCATAAATGGAAAACTAAATATAAGGGAGGCAATAGAAAAGGTAAAAATGGGAAGAAGTATATGAGGATGCTAGAGATATAGCTGAAATTTTGAACGACAACTTTTGCAAAGTGTTTACAAAGGAGGAGCATTTTATGGGAGAAGGCCTACGGAAATAAAGCAAATGCAGGACATCATGGTTACTAAGGAAGATGTAAGGAAAATTATAAGCAATTTGGATATTAATAAATCCAGATGGCATATCTGGGAGGTTGCTAAAAGAATGTAAGGATCAATTGTTGAACCCCGTATTTGATATTGTGGAAACCTCCATACGAACAGGAATAGTCCCAAAAGAGTGGAAAAGAGCTGACATTGTGCCTATATATAAGAATGGTAGTAGAATGGAACCGCTAAATTATAGACCAGTATCGTTGACTAGTATATTGTGCAAGGTATGTGAAGAAGTAATTAAAGCTAAGTGGAGTGAGTATCTAGAAAGTGAAAACATTCTGAGTGAAAGGCAGTTTGGTTTAAGAAAAGGAAGATCGTGTATCCAATTTATTATGTTTTTATTCAAGAGTGACTGACATACTACAACATAGAGAGGGATGGGTGGATGCTATCTACCTGGACTTGAGAAAGGCCTTTGATAAGTACCACACAATAGACTGATGTGGAAACAAAAGAAGATTGGAGGAGTAAATGATAAACTAGCAAAATGGATGGAAAATTACTTAATGGAAAAAGAAATGAGAACAGTGGTGAGAGGAAGGAAGTCCGAGTGGAAGGAGATAACCAGTGGAGTTCCACAAGGGTCAGTGCTTGGTCCCATCATGTTTTTGATTTATGTTAATGATATGCCAGTAGGAATTGACAGTTACATGAACATGTTTGCAGACGATACTAAAATTATGAGAGTAAAGAATGTGGAAGATTGTAACAAGTTACAGGAAGATCTTGATTAAATATATGAGTGGAGTAAAGAGTGGCAGATGGAATTTTATATAGACAAGAGCCATGTTATGAAAATGGGAAGAAGTAGATACAGACCAAACAGGGATTACAGGCTGGGTGATGAGAAAATTAAAGAGACCAATGAGGAGAAAGACTTAGGAGTAACCGTGCAAAACACTTTGTCACCGGAGAAATACATTAACAAGATATATGGGAAAACATATAACATGCTTCAAAATGTTGGCCTTACATTCCACTACCTAGATGAAGGAATGATGAAGAAGATATTATGTACCTTAATAAGACCCCAGTTAGAATATGCAGCTTGTGTCTGGTCACCGCATATGAAGAAAAATGTGAAGAAGGTGGAAAGGGTACAGAGGCTGGCAACAAGGATGGTACCAGGACTCAGGAGTTAGACTATGAGGAAAGACTGAGGAAACTGGGGCTGACCACATTAGATGAGAGAAGAACAAGAGGAGACATGATAACTATGTATAAATTGGTAAACAAGATTGACATATTGGACAGAGAGTTGATAAAGGTGACCACAAGTAATCATCTCCGGGGACATGGAAAAAAATTAATAAAGGACATCTGTCTAAATGACGTGAGAAAATACAGTTTCCCGCATCGTAGTATTGATAAGTGGAATAAACTGAGCAGTGATGCCGTTGATGCGGTGTGTGTCAATCAGATGAAAGAGAGATATGACAGGAGTGGACAAGGAGACAGGACACAGAGAGCTTAGCTCGGGCCCTGTAATACACAGATAGGTAAATACAAATAGGTAAATACACATGTGAAGAAGTGATCAAAAGCAAGTGGTGTGAGTTCCTGGAAAACAAAGAATTACTAAGTGAGAAACATTTTGGCTTTAGAAAAGGGAAATCATGTGTATCAAATTTGCTATGTTTCTACTCAAGAGTGGTCGATATTTTACAAGAGAGGGATGGATGGGTTGATTGTTTATACCTAGACTTAAAAAAAACATTTGATAAAGTACCACATAACAGAATGATGTGGAAGTTAAGTAGTATCGGAGGAATAAGGGGAAATCTGACGGAGTGGATGAGAAATTATTTGACAGGTAGAGAAATGAGGACGGTAGTGAAGGGAGTGAAGTCAGAGTGGAGGAAGGTAACCAATGGAGTTCCCCAAGGTTTGGTGCTTGGTCCCATCATGTTCCTGATCTATATAAATGACATGCCAGAGGGAGTGAGAAGTTATATGAATATGTTTGCAGATGATGCAAAGATTATGAGGAGAGTGAGGAATATGCATGACTGTAATATACTGCAGAAGGACTTGGACAAAATATATGAATGGAGCAGGACGTGGCAAATGGAATTCAATACCAACAAAAGCTGTGTAATGAGAATGGGTAGAAGTAAATATAGACCACATAAAGACTACCAGCAGGGGGGAAGACTGTAATTGAAGTCAGTGAAGAAAAAGACTTGGGAGTGACTGTACAGATTAATCTGTCTGCAGAAAAGCACATTAATAGAATATTTGGAAAAACGTACAGCATGCTCCAAAGTATAGGATGGGCATTTAATTACCTGGACGGGAACATGATAAAGAAAATATTGACCACCCTGATTAGGCCACAGTTGGAATATGCATCAGTAATTTGGTCACCATACATGAAGAAACATGTCAAGAAACTGGAAAGAGTGCAGAGGTTAGCAACAAGAATGATACCAGACTTTAAGGAGGTACCGTTTGAGGAGAGGTTAAATAGGTTGGAAAAAAGAAGAGTCAGAGGGGATATGATAACAATGTTCAAAATAGTACATGGAGTGGACATATTGGATAGGGAGAACCTGATCACGATGGCATCCAGTAATTACCTAAGAGGACACCCAAAGTAAATACTGAAGAACTCCTGCACGAGCAACATCAAGAAGTATAGCTTCCCATATCGGAGCATTGATGCATGGAACAAACTGAGCGTGGATGTGGTGTCAATGTCAGTCAAATGAAGGAAAAATTGGACAAGTGTGGACAAAGAGACAGGACATAGAGAGCTACGGCTCGGGCCCTGTAATCACAAATAGGTAAATACAAATAGGTAAATACACACAAATACAAGAGAGAGAGGGATGGATTGACTGTATTTATTTAGATTTTAAAAAGGCGTTTGATAAAGTGCCACATGGAAGATTACTATGGAAGTTAGAGGAGAAGGGATGAAAAATTACTTGAGGGGGAGAGAAATAAGGACGATAGTTCAAGATATGAGGTCCAAGTGGAGAACAGTAGACAGCAGAGTGCCACAGGGGTCAGTATTGGGGCCAATACTTTTTCTCGTATATATAAACGACATGCCAGAGGGAGTGAACAGCTACATAAATCTGTTTGCGGACGATGTGAAACTGTGCAGAGTCATTAAACAAAAAGAGGATTGTGAAATACTACAGGAAGACTTAAACAAGATCTGGAAATGGAGTAAAAATGGAGATGGAATTCAATGTGGACAAAAGCCATGTCATGGAAATAGGAAAAAGTGAAAGATGACCAGTGGGAATCTATAAGATGGGAGATGGAGTAGAACTAGTAAAAGTAAAAAAGGAAAAGGACTTGGGAGTGACAATGGAAGAAAACAATCAACCGGTAAGCCATATTGATAGAATTTTCAGAGAGACGTATAATTTGCTAAGAAATATTGGATTAACATTTCACTATATGGACAAAGAAATGATGAAGAAATTGATAAGTACTAAAATAAGACCTAGATTGGAATATGCAGGAGTTGTGTGGACCCCCCATTAAAAGAAACACATAAGGAAATTGGAGAGACTACAAAAAATGGCTACAAGAATGGTTCCAGAATTTAATGGGATGACATATGGGGAGAGACTAAAAGCTATGGATCTACCAACCATGGAACAGAGAAGAGAGAGAGGGGATCTGATACAAGTTTATAAATTGATTAACGCAATGGATCAAGTGGATAATGAGAAACTAATCCTGAGAGAAGAATATGACATTAGAAGCACAAGATCGCATAGTATGAAACTGAGGAAGGGAAGATGTCTGAGAGATGTTAAAAAATTTAGTTTCCCGCAAAGATGTGTTGAGACTTGGAACAGTTTGAGTGAGGAAGTGGTGTCAGCAAAGAGTGTACATAGTTTTAAAGAAAAATTGGATAAGTGTAGATATGGAGACGGGGCCACAGGAGCATAAAGCCCAGGCCCTGTAAAACTACAACTAGGTAAATACAACTAGGTAAATACACACACACACACACACATATAAAGACATGATAGATGACACAATAAGGAGTCTAATGAGAATCGTTAAAGAAAGGAGAAAAGTGATATTAGTAGGAGATTTCAACTGTAAAGAAGTGGACTGGGAAAATTATGAAAGTGGTATGGGGGAAGAAGCCTGGGGAGAAAGATTCTTAAACCTAATGATAGACAATATGATGGACCAGAGAGTAAAGGAATGCACAAGATTCAGAGGAAATGACGAGCGATATTGGACCTAGTTTTTACAAGGGTATACAAATGAATGACGATATAAGATATAAGTGCCCATTGGGAAAGAGTGACCATGCAATATTAGAAATAGATATAGAAGAAGGAAAGGAAGATAGAGACGATTCATACAAAGGAGACCGATTAAATTACAGAAAGGCTGATATTGAGAATCTCAAGAACTATTTTAAAAACGTAGACTGGGAGGAGATGGAAAACTCAGAGACAATGCAAGACAAATATAACTTATTTTTGGAAATATACAAAACAGGAGTCAGGAATATGTCCCAAAATATAGACCAAAAGAAGAAGGAAAGAAAGATTGGTTTAAAGCAAGGTGTGCTAGGGCAAAGGAGAAAAGAGATGGAGCATGGAAGAGGTGGAGGAGAAATAGGAATCCAACAAACAAGGAAAACTTCAAGGCAGCGAGAAATGAATATGTTAAGGTGAGGAAGGAAGAGGAAAAGAACTTCAAAAAAGATATTGTCGAGAAATGTAAGGAGCAACCAAAATTGTTCTATAGATTCATAAACGGAAAAATTAGGCAAAAAGAAACAATAGAAAGGTTAAAAGGAGAGAACGGGATGGTGGAAGACCCAAAAGTATGGCAGAACTATTAAATAAAAATTCAGGAGGTCTTTACTAAAGAATCCAAATTTGAGAGCCCACAGGGTAATAGAGAGACAATCTATATGAAAGAGATTAAAGTAACCAAGCTTGAAATAAAAGAGTTAATGAAGGAACTGGATGAAGAGAAGGCAATGGGACCGGGTGAAGTCTCAGGCAGAATACTGAAAGAATGTAGGGAAGAACTAGCAAGTCCTATATACAACATCATAAAATGCTCAATAGAAAATGGAACAGTGCCAGTAGAATGGAAAAGAGCTGAGGTGGTTCCCATATATAAGAGTGGAAGGAAAGAAGAACCTTTAAATTACAGACCGGTATCACTAACTAGTGTAATATGCAAGATGTGTGTGAAAGAATAATAAAGAAAAAATGGATTGAGTTCCTTGAAGACAACAAATTAATATCAAATAGCCAATTTGGTTTTTTAGAAAAGGACGGTCTTGTGTAACTAATTTATTGAGCTTCTATTCTAGAATAGTTGATAGAGTACAAGAGAGAGAGGGATGGGTTGACTGCATCTACTTGGATTTAAAAAAGGCGTTTGACAAAGTGCCACACGCAAGATTACTGTGGAAGTTAGAGGAGAAGGGTGGCTTAAAAGGAAGCACATTGAGATGGATAGAAAATTATTTGAGGGGGAGAGAAATAAGGACGGTAGTTAAAGATATGAAATCCAAGTGGAGAGTAGTAGAAAGCGGAGTGCCACAGGGGTCAGTATTGGCACCAGTACTTTTCCTCATTTATATTAATGACATGCCAGAAGGAGTGAACAGCTACATAAATTTGTTTGCGGATGATACGAAACTGTGCAGAGTTATAAAGCAAAAGGAGGATTGTGAAATACTGCAAGAAGACCTAAATAAGATCTGGGAATGGAGTAAGAAGTGGGAAATGGAATTCAATGTGAACAAAAGCCATGTCATGGAAATGGGAAAGAGTGAAAGACGACCTGTGGGAATCTATAAGATGGGAGATGGTGTAGAACTGGAGAAAGTCAAAAGGAAAAGGACTTAGGAGTGACGATGGAAGAAAACAATCAACCAGTAAGCCATATTGATAGAATTTTAGAGAAACATATAATTTGCTGAGGAATATTGGAGTAGCATTTCACTACATGGACAAAGAAATGATGAAGAAATTGATAAATACTATAATAAGACCTAGATTGGAATATGCAGGAGTAGTGGACCCCTCATAAAAAGAAACACATAAGAAAATTGGAGAGGCTACAAAAATTGGCTACAAGAATGGTCCCAGAACTTGAAGGGATGACATATGAGGAGAGACTAAAGGCTATGGATCTACCAACCTTGGAACAAAGAAGGAGAGAGGAGACCTGATACAAGTCTATAAATTGATCAACGGAATGGACCAAGTGGATAATGAGAAACTGATCTTGAGAGAAGAATATGACATCCGAAGCACAAGATCGCATAGTAAAAAGCTGAGAAAGGGAAGATGTCTGAGAGATATTAAAAAATATAGTTTCCCGCAAAGATGTATTGAGACGTGGAACAGTTTAGATGAAGAAGAAGTGTCTGCAACGAGTGTGCACACTTTTAAAGTAAGATTGGATAAGTGCAGATATGGAGACGGGGCCACACGAGCATAAAGCCCAGGCCCTGTAAAACTACAACTAGGTAAATACACATACACACACACACAGATATATAGCATGATATGTATATCATTGTGGCTTACATGGAACTAATATTTCGTTACTTTATTTATTGTGAACCAAGCAAAGAGTATTTTTGTTTCACTTATTTATTTTGAACAAAGTGTGTGAGAGAGAGAAAAAAAAATTGTAAAATAATAGGAGGCCATGTTTATGTCTGATCTAGAGCAATATTTCGCATTGCCATTACCAGTGCATATGCATTTTTATTTGACCAATTTATCCATTCCATATGTATGTTGTTTACTCCATATACTTTGATGCCATTTACTTTATTTGTGATTCAAAATTTTAGTGTCAGAATAATGGAAAGAATATTACTTATATGGAAATTGTCATTATAGAAATAAAATACTTTTGTTTTATCATTTATTTCTCTTGAAGCAAGCAAGAGAGAGAGAGAGAGAGAGAGAGACAACATTGAATCTTTGTATTAGTTCAATTTCGAGCATTGACAACACTGTCCCGTTGATGAACATTGGCAACAAGCAGTCTGTGTGTATCCCCCCTGCCGCCTCCCCGTATCTCCCTCTTCCCATCCCGCTCTCCACAATGCCTCCAGATACTGCCAGAAATCCATTTTTGTGGCAAAAAATACTTAGAAATATGGTAGCTACAGTAAATTTTGAGTTACAGAATTGTGAAATGAAATATTTGTGACACATCTTTATAAAGTATATATCATTCTTTTTTTTTTTTTTTACTATCGCTCTATTACAAGGGCACTGGCCAAGGGACCAAACAAAGTGTTGGAAAAAAAAATCCGCTGGTTGCCAGGCCCTGTTAAGAGGAAAGTAGAAAGAAAAACAAAAAATCTAAAAGGAGGGTCCAGTTAACGTAAGAGGTGTCTTGACACTCCTCTTTTGAAAGAGTTTAAGTCATAGGCAGGTGGAAATACAGACACAGGTAGAGAGTTCCAGAGTTTACCAGTGTAGGGAATGAAGGAGTGAAGATACTGGTTAACTCTTGCATTAGGAAGATGGACAGAATAGGGATGAGAAGAAGTAGAGAGTCTTGTGCAGCGAGGCCGCAGGAGGGGAAGGCATGCAGTTAGCAAGTTCAGAAGAGCAGACAGCATGAAAACAGCGGTAGAAGACAGATAAAGATGCAACATTGCGGCGGTGACTTAAAGAATCAAGACAGTCAGTTAGAGGAGAAGAGTTGATAAGACGAAAAGCTTTAGATTCCACCTTGTTTAGTAAAGCTGTGTGTGGATCCCCCAGACATGAGAGCCATACTCCATACACGGGCGGATAAGGCCCTGTACAGAGCAAGCAGCTGGGAGGAGAGAAAATGGACGAAGACGCCACAGGACACCTAACTTCTTGGAAGCTGATTTAGCAAGAGTAGAGATGTGAAATTTCCAGTTTAGATTTTTAGTGAAGGATAGACCGAGTGTGTTTAATGTAGAGGAGAGGGAAGTTGAGTGTTATTGAAGAAGAGAGGATAGTTGTCTGGAAGGTTATGTCGAGTAGATAGTTGTAGAAATTGAGTTTTGAGGCATTGAACAAAACCAGGTTTCTCTGCCCCAATCAGAAACAAGTGAAAGATCAGAAGTTAGGCGTCCTATAGCATCTCGCCTTGAGTCATTTAATTGTTGTTGGGTTGGGCGTCTGTTGAACGCTGTTGAATAATGCAAGGTGGTATCATCAGCATAGGAGTGGATAGGGCATTGAGTCAGATTTAGGAGATCATTGATGAATAATAGAAAGAGAGTGGGTGATAGGACAGAACCCTGTGGAACACCACTGTTGATAGTTTTAGGGAAGAACAGTGACCGTCTACTACAGCAGCAATAGAACGATCGGAAAGGAAACTGGAGATGAAGGTACAGAGAGAAGGATAGAATCCGTAGGAGGGTAGTTTAGAAATTAAAGATTTGTGCCAGACTCTATCGAAGGCTTTCGATATGTCAAGGCCGACAGCAAAGGTTTCACCGAAGTCCCTAAAGAGGATGACCAAGATTCAGTTAGGAAAGTAAGAAGATCACCAGTAGATCTGCCTTTACGGAAACCATACTGGCAATCAGAGAGAAGGTTGTGAGCTGATAGATGCCTCATTATCTTCCTATTAAGGATAGACTCAAAGGCTTTAGAAAGGCAGGAAATCAAAGCTATAGGGCGGTAGTTAGAAGGATTGGAGTGGTCACCTTTTTAGGGACAGGTTGAATGTGAGCAAACTTCCAGCAAGAAGGATAAATAGAAGTAGAGACACAGATGAAAGAGTTTGACCAGGCAGTGAGCGAGTTCGGAAGCACAGTTTTGAGAACAACAGGAGGGACTCCATCCGGACCGTAAGCCTTCCGAGAATCAAGGCCAGAGAGGGCCAGGAAAACGTCTTTATAAAGAATTTTAATTTTAGGGATGAAGTAGTCAGAGGGTGGAGGAGTAGGAGGAATATGCCCAGAATCATCCAAAGTTGAGTTGGTAGCAAAGGTTTGAGCGAAGAGTTCAGCTTTAGAAAAAGAAGAGACAGCTGTAGAGCCATCTGGATGAAGTAAAGGAGGGAAAGACGAAGAAGTAAAGTTGTTAGAGATATTATTGGCTAGATGCCAGAAATCTCGAGAGGAGTTAGAATTGGAAAGACTTTGACATTTTCTATTGATGAAAGAGTTTTAGTAAGTTGGAGAATAGATTTGGCATGATTACGGGCAGAAATATATAGGGCATGAGTTTCAGCAGTTGGATGGCTACGGAACCGTTTGTGAGCCGCCTCTCTATCATTGACAGCACGAGAACAAGCAGAGTTAAACCAAGGCTTTTTAGCTTTAGGGTTAGAGAAAGTATGAGGAATGTATAGCTCCATGCCAGAGATAATCACCTCTGTTATGCGCTCGGCACAAAGAGAAGGATCTCTGACATGAAAACAATAATCATCCCAAGGAAATCAGAATAGTACTGCCTTAGTTCCTCCCACTTAGCAGAGTTAAAATGCCAGAAGCACCTCCGCTTAGGCGGGTCCTGAGGCTGCACTGGAGTGATAGAACAGGTAACGGAAATTAGATTGTGGTCGGAGGAGCCCAACGGAGAGGAAAGTTTAACAGAGTAAGCAGAAGGGTTGGAGGTTAGGAAAAGATCAAGAATGTTGGGCGTGTCTCCAAGGCGGTCAGGAATACGGGTAGGGAACTGCACTAGCTGCTCTAGGTCATGAAGGATAGCAAAGTTGAAGGTTTGTTCACCAGGTTGGTCAGTGAAAGAAGATGAAAGCCAAAGCTGGTGGTGAACATTGAAATCCCTAAAATGGAGATCTCAGCAAAGGAAAGTGAGATAAGATGTGCTCCACCTTGGAAGTCAAATAGTCAAAGAATTTTACATAGTCAGAGGAATTAGGTGAGAGGTATACAGCACAGATGAATTTAGTTAGAGAGTGACATTGAAGTCTTAGCCAGATGGTAGAAAATTCTGAAGATTCAAGATTGTGGGCACGAGAGCAAGTGGTGTCGTTACGCACGTATGCGCAACATCCAGCTTTGGATTGAAAATGAGGATAGAGCAAGTAGGAGGGAACAGAAAAGGGCTGCTGTCAGTAGTCACAGACAACTGTGTTTCGGTTAGGAAGAGAAGATGAGGTTTAGTAGAGGAGAGGTGGTGTTCCACAGATTGAAAATTAGAACGAAGGCCACGAATGTTGCAGAAATTGATAGTGAAAGTATTAGATGAAGTGTCAAGACACCCAAGGTCGACAGCAGAGGGCAGTCCGACCTGGGGACATTTATGGTCCCTCCCAGAGGGGACTCCGAGGCAGGGCGTGGTGAAGCCATTATTAAATTTTGATTTGAAGAGAGTGTAAAAGTGTAAGGTGTTGTAGTGTAGTGTAGGAAGTAGTAGAAGTTGTCTTTAGAGGGCAGGCTGCAGCTGCTCAATTGTATAAATGAGACCACAAAGGGAACCGGGAAGAGAGGACACGGGGAATCACTCAGTCTGCAGCACTGCCTACATCCCCGTAAGTACCTCTCCTGGAGTATTCCACCGGGCGGCAGGTGACTACTGCCTACTTTTGGGACTCATGATATATATATATATATATATATATATATATATATATATATATATATATATATATATATATATATATATATCATGAGTCCCAAAAGTAAAAGTTTAGCAAGAAATACACAAAATAGTATATATATATATATATATATATATATATATATATATATATATATATATATATATATATATATATATATATATATATATATATATATATATATATATATATATATATATATATATATATATATATATATATATATATATATATATATATATATATATATATATATATATATATATATATGTCTTGAGTTCACAAAACTTAAGAAAAAATACACACTGCCGAGGAGCACAAACACATACATGCACAAAGGATTTTATTTGATTTGATAAGTTTATTGTTGAAAAAAAAAGTACAACAAAGGAGATGGGAGGAGCCTGCCACCCATCCCCCAAACAAATGTTCATAGAAAACTAATGTATTGCAGTACAAAAATAAATAACCTTAAGTATATTTACATTATTTACAAAGGTGGAGCAAAAAGTGGGAAATCCTTGAGGATGGCAGGGATGATGTCATTGTTGAAGAACCAGCTTATCATTGGGGGCAGGTCCCAGTTCCCCTGTGGGTGGAAATGCACCAGGAAGGGACACTTCATGACATAGTGGGCAAGTGTGTGCCCTGCAGGACTGTGACACAGCTTACAGGGCACAACAGCAGCCCCACTGACCTCCCAACAGTACCTGTAACCCATCCTGAGACGCATAGCAACAAGGTCATGGGCGGCATTCTTCCTGCCATAGGTGACACTGCTGGTGTGGGAGACATGTACATAATGGACTTAACTGGGACTGCCTTTCCCATAACAAGTGTCAAGGTTATGAGCAATGGTGCTGCAAACATGACGTTTAAGCTGACCCTTGATGTTATTATAAGTGTGTTCAACAGGACAGTCAGCAATGTCCTCAGTAAGGGAGTGACAGGCAAGAACATCAGCTTTTTCATTATGGGAAATGCCAACATGAGAAGGCACCCAGGTGAAACATACTCTGAGATTATCTCTCCAAGAGATCAATGACACCAAGACACTTGTTGATGAGATCACAATCAGCAGGGGAAGGAGACAACAATGAATATAAGGCACCCTGACTATCAACAAAGAAGTAAACATCTTTCCCCAAAGGAAGGACAATTTGTAAACCTTCTAGCATGGCATATAGTTCTGCCCTTGTAGAGGACAGGTTGTCAGGAAGCCTCTTGGACACCTCAGTGTCAATGTATTCAGAGGGAGAGGTGTAGTTGCGGATGAACAGGCCACATCCAGATTTGCTGCCATCCACTGAACCATCACAGTAAACATGTACAGCCTGCACCCTTGAGTAGTTAGACAATATATGCATAAAAAGATCTTTAAGTTCATGTGGGAACCAGTTATATTTAGGAGCAGCAAGTTTTTCTATATCTACACTGACTTTGTGAGGTCTCCAAGAGGGGGAACCAGAGGTGGTAACAACATTGAGGTAGAAGTCAAGGACATCAAATTTGGTTAGTGATGTTAAAAGCTGTCTCAAGTAAGAGTTAGCAGGGGCCCTGGGGTTAGCATGAAGGTGGGCAAGGAAGCAAGGGTTGGCTGGCACCATTACATGCCATCCGACACAGTGCACGGCAAGTGATTTCCTGTATTCGACAAACAATGGTGGGGAGGTCCAATTCTGCTCGGAGAACTTCAAGCTTTGCAGTCTTGGGGCAGCCTAAGATTACTTTCATGCTCTCATTCTGAATGTACTCGAGGGGTTTCAGCTGTGTTGGACTATACCGAAACAAGACTGGAGCAGCATAGTCTATTAAAGCCCTGATAACAGAAATGTAGAACATCCTAAGCACTGGGATACCCACACCATAGCCCCTGTGAGCTAGCACTCGTAGGGGAGCAAGCCGTAACAAACATTAATTGCAAACATAGGTAATACAGTGAGAATCCTTAGTAAAACCGAGCTGAGCTGCCAAGTATTTATAGCACTGCACACGACTGATTTTTATGGAATTTATGCTTGGTGGTCTGCAAACTCTGGGAGTTGCTTGAAATTTAGTTTTAGTTTCATTGATGACAAGGCCCATGTCAGTACACAGGGACTCAAGATGGCTTAAGGCCGAGGTAAGGGTCCGAGGAGCATTACACTGTAGCAAGATGTCGTCAGCATAGACAATTACCTCTGTGCCCTGGGGAAAAGGATATCTGGCAATTTTATCCATAAGTATATTGAAAAGCATGGGGCTGAACAATGATACACAACATGGGCTGAATGTTCAGGTGGACGCGGGTAGCCGAGCAGTAGCTGCACCACCTACCGTTGGATGTTCATATCCTAAAAATATCATCTTATTTCAATGCGTAATTTATATGAAATTTTTCTTTGTATATCAAAAATATCTTATGTTGGGGTGATGGTATCTTGAGGTATATATATATATATATATATATATATATATATATATATATATATATATATATATATATATATATATATATATATATATATATATATATATATATATATATATATATATATATATATATATATATATATATATATATATATATATATATATATATATATATATATATATATATATATATATATATATATATATATATATATATATATATATATATATATATATATATATATATATATATATATATATATATATATATATATATATATATATATATATATATATATATATATATATATATATATATATATATATATATATATATATATATATATATATATATATATATATGCCTCAAGATACCATCACAACATACGATATTTTGATATACAAAGAAAAAATTCATATAAATTACGCATTGAAATAAGATTATATTTTTAGGATATGAATATATATATATATATATATATATATATATATATATATATATATATATATATATATATATATATATATATACACAGTATGAATGGTCATCTCGCGTAATATAGTCTCGCAAATTTAGCATCTCGCGCCTATTTCAAATTTCACGCCTTCTAACATCTAGCGGTGGTAAATGAACATCTCACGCATGCGCATAGCCTGGCGCGCCAGTTTAATGGTTGGCTTGGGTCGGTCACACCAGGGCAGAAGCTGGGTCAACAACAATTTTGCGATTTTGTTGTGTTGTGGTGCATATTTACTTTTGTTGTTAAAGTGAAAACATTCTAGTGGCATTACAATAACTTGAAATAACAAGGAACATGAGTTCTGTGAGTGGTAGTGGCGGAAATCATGGTGGAAACTCTGGTGAAAAACGTGGTGGACGTGAGAAGTGTGAATATCGAAAGGGAGTGAAGGTCAGAAAATATACTCTCCAGGAAAAGAAAGAAATGGTTCAGATGATGAACAATGGTGCAAGAACATGTGACATAATGTGTAAGTTTAACTGTCCTGAATCAACAGTACGATCAGTGCACAAAAATAAAGAAACTTGGCTGCTTCCGTGTAGGTGTTTTCTCGGTTTCCCTCAGCACGCACACTGGCTGATACTTCACAGCGCAACAGATTGCTTGCAATCATGGAACATTACCTAAATGAATGGGTAATCAGAAGGGATTGAGAGAAGGGTGATCTTTCTGGCCCTGCAATAAGATCACAAGCACGGCTATACTTTGATTCATTGTGCCGTAAGAAAAATGTTAACCCTCCACCCTATTTTGCAGCTTCTGTAGGCTGGCTAGCAGCATTTAAGAAAAGATATGAAGTTAAGTATGCCCTGAAGCATGGTGAAAGCAGATCAGCAGATGAGGAAGCAGCCAGAACTTACCCAGAGATTTTTCAACGTCTTGTGACTGAAGGCGGTTACAGCCATGACCAGATTTTTAACTGTGATGAAACTGGGATTTACTGGAAGCGGGCACCAAAATCAACCCTCATCACCAAGAATGAAAGACAAGCTAGGGGTGAGAAGCCTTCCAAGGACCGCATTACTGTTTTATTCACAGCTAATGCAAGTGGCGACTGTTTGATGAAGCCCCAAGTCATCTATCGCTCTGCTAAGCCTAGAGCATACAGGAATTGCAATATGAACCAGCTTAATGTTTATTGGGCCAGTAATAAGAAGGCTTGGGTCACGTCGGCACTGTGTACTGACTGGTTCGACAATCATTTTGTCCCTGATGCCCAGAGTTATTGCAAGAGGAAGAATTTAGATTTCAAGGTGCTGCTATGTATGGATAATGCTCCGGGGCATGGTAAATTCCTAATAGGGCATCATCCTAATGTAGAAGTTGTCTTCCTCCCGCCTAATACAACATCACTTCTACAGCCTCTTGATAAAGAGTTCATCTGCAACGTCAAGCTCTTTTATTAATTATCAGTCTCTTTATGATGACATGCGTGTCAGTCTATGATGACATGCGTGTCAAGACTGACTCGCTGCAAGAACTAGAGAGGATTGAGGCTGAGGTAAGTACGTGACCAGGATGAGCCTGATGAACCGATCGCCAGCACCAGTTCAGACCCACCACCATCTCAGACCCAAGAAGTGTTAACTGTGAACCAGTTTTGGAAAAACTACAACATTAAGGATGCTGTTGACCGCATTGTGAAGACCTGGCAGAAAATAAACAAAGCTACAGTGTTACACGCTTGAAAGTTTTTGTTAGGTGAGGTCGGAACAGCTGTGCATGAGCGCCAGCAGGAAGCCACCACACTCTCGCAGACTGTAGAAGCTGCACGTCTGATCCCTGCACCTGGCTTTTCGGCTGGGGAGGCCAGTGACTTGCAAGAAATTATTGGTATCCATCAAGAGGAGGCTACTATTGAGGAGATGCTTGAGGAAGATGAAGCTCAAGATGATCCTGTAGAGGATGGACAGCAGGAGCAAAATGTTCAGCCAGGCGAACCGACAACTGGGCAACTGACGGAGATTCTCACCGCCTTCTCACGGCTGACTGAACAACTGGAGGAATATGACAGGCGCCCATATCCACACAGCATATTACAGCCATCTCTTGATCAAGTGATAAACATTTATAAAGACCTCTACATGTCTCGTGTTAATGCTCGCCACCAGTCACTGATCACAGGATACTTCAGTCAATCACAGGCTGCCAATGCTCTGGCTAACGTAACAGCTGAACCAGGTGAAGATGAAGAGGATGTCGACGACCTGCTGGGCCTTTTACAGAAAGATGACATCGCTCTGGATTTTGATGGCTTTGAAGCTGAGGTTGCACTCAGTGCTGGGGGTGATGCACAAACAGTGGAGGAGGGAGCAAGTAGCCAGTAGTCACGACTCCCCACCACTATCACGCCAGGCCACTCAAGCCAGTCACAGACTCTCGTAACGTAAGTAGAAAAATATTCTAACCTTTATTATTATGTTGAAAAGTGTTTAATATTGTTTATTAACATACAGATTATGCATAACCTCGTTTATGTGAACAATTTTCAGCAAAATATTTTGTGTTTTTGGACGCTTATTTGGAGTTATAGGATGATCATGTACCACACCTAAGAACCAATTATCCTATTTACATGTATTTCAATATCGCTCATCTCGCGATTTTTCATCTCGCGGCCGATAGTCTAGTACCAATTTACCGCGAGATGACCAATCTTACTGTGTGTATATATATATATATATATATATATATATATATATATATATATATATATATATATATATATATATATATATACAGTAAAGTCCCGGGTTACGTCGGTCTCGAGTTACGTCAAACTTGTAGTTACGTCAGTCCACTATAAGGCAATTTAAGATTAAAAAAATTGAAAATTTATAAATCGTAAAGTGCGGGATTTATTGTTATTGTTGGTGGTTGCCCGCCACACCGCCTGCCTCACGCTTGAATACAATAACACCCTGCCTCAGTTCCACCACACCATCGCCCCTGGCAAGAGTGTTATCCTACTTCTGCGTTTACTGACTCAAGTTCTTAGTATCTTGCTCAATGGCACCAAAGAGAAAACTTCTTAGTGACAGCAGTGATGCTAAGAAAAGGAAAACCATTATGCTACAAGAAAAAGAGGACATAATTAAAAGACATGAGAAGGGAGGCAGCAGCTGTGTGTGAGGGAGAGAAGAAAATGGGAAGCCCATTACCATGACAACGGGGAGGTTGATGACCTTGAAGCTCGCACACCCATCACAACAATAACAACTCCGGAGCCTTCGCCTGGGCCACACGACACTCACAGCTCACTTGCACCGTCTGCGCCTGTCTGCTGATCCCTATTGCCCTTTCCTATTGCATTTCCTGCCCCGCTGCCCGCGCTTCTATTCCCACCGCACTGCACTACGCTCCCAGCCGTCCCCCCTGGGCGTCACAACATTCAACCTGCCCACCCTCCTGGCAGCCTCAGGCGTCCACCCCTCTCGGCAACTTGCAGTCCTTCGCGTTCGTGGCCCTAATCACCAACAAAAACAAACTTGTGTTTCATATTCCTACGTAGTTGTAAATAATATAACAATATAACCTTTAACTTACCTCAATGATCATAAACAATGATTGGTTGAAAACTCGATAATATGCTTTGAAATGTACGGAAACTCGAGTTACATACAAAATCGACTTACGTACAAAATCAACTTACGTCATGTTTCAGGAATGTAACTCTGACGTAAACTGAGACCTTACTGTATAGGTATGTCTCGATTTACGCAATAGATGCATTCCAAGAGGCATCGCGTATATAAAAATTCACAAAAAATAAACATGTAGTTCTCATAAGAAACAATAGATAATATGGGGGGATGTGGGATGTGGTCCCAAAAAATCTTTACAAAATACTCTATTTATTTGGCTAAATTAACATGTTTATTATTTGCCATTCTAAATACTAGAAGTGTATTTAAAGTAAAGGAAAAAGGAAGAAATAATAAGAGAAAGCAAAAAATAATAAGAGAAAATAACAAAACAAAGAATACGTAAACAAAACACTCACTGCGTCGCTGCCTTCACCACTCACATCACAGTCAGTCACCATCTTTCTCGGAGTTTTACCACTTTATCAAAAGTCCACTTATCAAAAATAACCCCACATGCAGAAGAAGATGAAGGACATTTTGGGGCCATCTTAGTGAATTTTAGGCAGATTGAAGAGATTCTGTCTGTACTCAGTGCTTGCAGACTGCACATGAGGCACGAGAAGAGCGGGAGCTGGATGCAAGACTCTTTAAAAACGTCAGAGCAACCTCCTGCAGCGAAATGGCATCCATGAACGCTTGGAGGGACGGTAACAAGGTTGCTATGAGGTTGCTGGTAACACCACCTCTCCAGGTGGTGTTACTGTTGTATATATGCATTTATGTTCACAAAACATTTCTATTAGCTTTTTACAAACCTTGGCCCCAAGAAAGGATTGTTTTGTAATGCATGGAATACCTAAAAATAAAGCAGAGATGAGATCGGCCACAGACGAGGCAGAGACTTGCGGCGACTTGGCCGCTTCTTCTTCTTGTGACCCTTTTAGCTTGCGTGTTGTTTTTCACCATGATATTCATGTTTCCACTCCTCTATTGCCTGTTATAATGGATATCATATCTTAGTATTCATATATGCTCATGCCATGAGGATAACCTCTACTCCATGGCATTGAGTGGTAGTGAATTACTAATGAAAATACGAGTGGAAACATGAATATAGGCAACCCCCACGTAATGAAGGTTCACACAACGAAATTTCACTACAACGAAGACTTCATTCTACTACTATCTGCTCGTTTAACGAACACCAATCTCACTTTAATGAAGTTTTGTCCAAGTAATTTTTTCCAAGTTTGAAAGCACCGCCATATCACGCAAGCCGACAAGCTTTTGAATACACCAACGCCTCTCGTGGACAACACGCACACCACTCACTCTCCCTATTCAAAACAATAACATCGTCAACAGCAGCTTGTCTTTCTTCACTCAACTTACCACCAAAATGCCCTGCAATGTCGCCTAGCATTGCTAAGATGACCAGGAAGTCTCTTACTCTCGAAGTGAAGCTGGATATTATTCACAGACACAAGAGAGGCAAGAAAACTAATAGCATTGCTCGCCACCATCTTGACTCCATCTACTGTCTCTATTATTTCTTAAAGTCAGCAGACTGTATTAAGAAGGCTCGTGAGATAGTATCTTCCTTGCAAGCTGAACTCATGACTCTACAATGGATAAAATGGAAAGCCTTGTGGAAATGTGGTACATAAGTTTTGTATGTGATACAATGATACGCCCTTTGTTTACATTCCACAGGTTGCAGGTTGTGTCTTTCCCGTTTCACTCTCCTTCCCTTCATAAATTTAAGATCATCAACATTATAAAGTTACTTACATACATACATTAGTGTACAAATTATACTGCCTAAATGTTTAACTTCATAATTTTTACTTTCATTAAACTTTTCACTGTACTCTCACTTTGTTTACTCTCAATGGAAGCTCAAGTCAGGGGTTAAACTGGTTATAATCAGTTCGGTTAACGAAGTTTCACTTAACGAAGGTTTTTTTAGGAACGTAACCCCTTTGTTAGGGGGGTTGCCTGTATCATGGTGAAAGACAACACGCAAGCTAAAAGAGTCAGAAGAAGAAGAAGAAGAAGCGGCCGAGTCACCGCAAGATTCCACCTCATTTGTGGCCGATCTCATCTCTGATTTATTTTTTGGTATTCCATGTAAGATTTCACTTTATGCATTACAAAACAATCCTTTCTTGGGGACAAGGTTTGTAAAAATCTAATAGAAATGTTGTTTTGTGAACATACGAGCATATATAAGACAATAACACCACCTGGAGAGGTGGTGTTACCAGCAACCTGAGAGCAACCTCGTTATTGTCCCTCCAAGTGTTCATGGATGCCATTTCGCAGCAGGAGGTTGCTCTGACATTGCTAAAGTTTCTTGGATCCAGCTCCTGGCAGCCAATGAGCACTTTTAGGTGGGCTGCCAACTTCCACCCGCCAACAGCAACGAATCTTTGTGGATGCTATTTTATGAAGGTTGGTACGTGAGCAGGAGGTTGTCTGTACCAACATAGACAATAACCTGCTTCTTGGGTCCAGCCCCAGAGCTCCCATCAATCAGCCTGCTGCTGAACTCTCTGGTGCACAGTTTGAAATTGCGTCTGGTGCTCAGTTTGAAAATGCGGTTGGGCCAAATCGCGTATAAGCAAACCGATCACGCAAGTTAGATTAATTGTAATATTTTTTTCAGTCGCGTTTTAACAAAAACACGTAAATCAAACATATAAATATATATATATATATATATATATATATATATATATATATATATATATATATATATATATATATATATATATACACACACACACACACAGTCCGCGCCAAAAGTTTGTGCGGCTCCGACGCAACAAGCGTAAAACAAATGAGAGTGAGTGATTAACCTTTGTATTGAACTTTTTTTGTGTCATAGAAGCATCCTTTAACTGTCCAACAATCTTACAGAAGTTTTCCCTATAATATGGCTTCTCCGTTTTCTCTATATTAGTGAACGATACTCTACGTAATGTATTGCCTGGTATCGCGTGACGAGGCAATGGTGAGGACCACGGATGATTATGATCTTCATATCCAACTTTATGCATATATTAATTGATCGAACATGACTCACTAAGATGGCATTTTTCAAACTTATGACAGACAAAAGATAGATATGTCTGTTCTCATTATAATAACGAAGGTTAATGGACAGCTGAAATAGCCCTTTATCTGTGAATTACGTTTTATGGTAACGTGATTCACCGATAGAGATAGTGTGTCGAGTCTCTCTCATAGCCAGGTGATAATGACATCGTATATCAGGCAGTGTCAGTGCAATGCTCTGCTACTGTAACCGCCTTGGGGTATGTTTCACTGGCTCCAAGCTGGCAGTTTTTTTCAAACGGTCTGCGAGTAAGGTGACCTTGACACAGTCTCATTGTTCCCTACACGGAGTACATGGAAAATCACAGGCATTCTACAAAGGAGCAGCTGGCAAGCATTGTGTCCCTCTACAGGTCAGGGCAGTCTGTGAAGGATATTTCTAAAATTGTAGGATTGGCAGAACGAACTGTTCAAAATTGGGTCAAGCGCTACAAGGATGGTGGCGCCGTGGATTTATCGGAGCATGGACACCGCTCTGGGAGGCCATTAAAAGTTACACAATGGACTGCTAATATAATCAGGCGGCAAGTCGAGGGTAACCCACAGATTTCAGCAAGTGAAATAAAGGAAAATAACCCATTCCTGCTGGCTGATGTCTCCAAGAGGATGGTGCAGCGTACCCTCCACAACAGGCTATGATACCGCAGCTGTCGCCCTCGCCGCAAGCCTCATCTCACTCAGCAGCAAGTGAAGAACAGGATATTTAGAGTGGGATGCAGCAAAGTGGCGGCGGGTCCTGTGGAGTGATGAATCACTTTTTTCTGTGGCTGGGAACAGAGGTGGGAATGTCTTCTGTCGCAGTGGCAGCGATCCGCTTGACCCATGCTACACGCACCTGACTGAAAAATTCCCTGACAGTGTTATGGTGTGGGGTGCTTTTGGGTACCATGGCCAGGGACAATTAGTTGTGCTGCCGAGGAATGAAAACCTCAATAAAAACACCTACCTGGAGCTTTTGTGTGACCACCTGCCTGAGTGTTTTGAGGCTTGCCAGACTGACATTTTTATGTAGGATGGGGCACCATGTTATACTGCCCGTGATGTACAGCAGTGGCTAAAAGACTGTCAGGTAGACTTTATTGTAGACTGGCCAGGAAATTCTCCAGATTTAAATCCCATCGAAAACCTGTGGGCCATCATTAAAAGGGATCTAAGGCAGCACGACACACGCACCATCCCACAGCTGATCAAGGCAGTGCAGCAGGCGTGGAGGAATATCGACGCAGAACATCTAAAAAACTTAGCTGATTCTGTACCTAAACATCTCAAGGAGTGCCTGAAGAAGAAAGGAAGACCATTGAAATACTAGCCATTTGTAAGTATCCATTATATTACTGTTAATGTACTGTTTGATGCCGCTTACGGTTATTGTGTTGGTGCCGCACGAACTTTTGGCGCGGTCTGTGTATATATATATATATATATATATATATATATATATATATATATATATATATATATATATATATATATATATATATATATATATATATATATATATATATATATATATATATATATATATATATATATATATAGCTGCGGTGGCGAGTGGATGTGTTGTGTGTGCGCTCCGTTTTTGGCTGTTGTTTTTATAGTTAGCGAGTGGTGTTTGTGCTTGGTGTCTGTGTGTGGTGCTTTTGAGTGTTAGTGAAGTGAAAGTGTGTACTGCAAGTGTTAGATTAGAGTGAAATAGTGGTTAGAATCAGTGTTTGTGAGTTAAAAGTATTTTGGTAAAGCGAGGAGACTAGGCTTGTAACCGTCAAGTTGACCTTGAAAGAGGAATACGAGTAGTTGACCTTACTTATGCCCCCACCACCGCGGTTCCCCCACCCCGCCGTCACCAAGTATTTCTATTTGTTTGTTAGCTACGTATAGTGTTCTTGTGAGTTAACAGATTGTAATTTGGTATGGCGGTGTGTGAAAGAGAGTGTTGAGGTGGGATTGGGCAAGTTTGTTGTGTGTGAGATGTGTGGGCATGACAGGAAGGTCGTTGACTTTTCTGAGTGTATGGTGTGTAGGCTCAAGAGCGAGAATTTAGTTCTTTCTCTTGAGCACCGAGAATTGCGAGAGGAAATGAGAAAGCTAAGTGAGGGGAAAAGTGCGAACAAAGTTCTCATCTTTGAGTTGAAGGAGGAGGTTAAGAGGCTTGGGGAGGCAGTGGAAAAAATTAGGCAGGAGATCAGTGTTAGGCCAAAGGTTGGACCTTCTGAGGGCGACAGGGTGGCTTGGCCTTTCTGTCGGGAAGAGCAGAGTGGGGAAGAGGGAGCAGGCAAGCCAGACTGGGAAAGATAGTAGTCAGGATGGGCAGAGATGGCAGGTTGCAAGGGGAAGGAAAGCGGAGGCAGTTAGGGAGGATAGGACTAAACCTGTTGAGTGTGAAAATAGGTTCAGTTTGTTGGAGGGGGAGGGGGAGAGTGAGAGTGGAGTGAATGAGGTGGTTGTGGTGAGTGAAAGGAGAGAGAAGGGGGTAGAGGAGAGGAGGAGGAGGGCTGTGCCTAGCACACCTCAGGTGTGTGTGGTGGGTGACTCTCAGGTATATAGATAGCACTTTCTGTGGGAAAGACAGAGATAGGAGGACGAACGTGTGTATGCCTGGTGCAGGTGTGAAGGCAGTGAGTGAGGAGGTGCAGAAGAGAGTTGAGGGGATGGAGAGGGAGGGTGTAGTAGTTTTGTACATAGGTGGGAATGATGTCAGAGTAGGTGGGTTGGAGGAGTTAGTGGCAAGATTTTGGGAAATGTTAGGCAAGATAAGGGAGAGTGGTAGGAGGTGTGTAGTGTCAGAAATCTTGCCTCGTGTGTATGTTAGCAGGGAATGGTTGTCTAGGGCCATTGGTGTAAATGATTGGATAAAAGGGATGTGTAAGGATGGGGGTGTCAGCTTTGTGGATGTATGGGATAGGTTCTATGGGCGAAGGGATTTGTATGCTAGGGATGGTGTGCATCTGAGTAGGAAGGGTGTGGATGTGCTGAGTGAATGTCTGGAGGGGGAGTTGGGATGGAGTATAGGGGGTGAGGTAGCAAATGCATTCCAGAAGAAAGATATTAGACATAAATTAGATAAGATAAACAGAGATAGTGAAAAGATTAGGAAAGATTTCCAGGTGCAAATAGGAGAGAAGATTAGGATTCCAAATAAGGAGACAGCATCTAGGAAGGTAGCAGGACTTAAATGTTTTTATGTAAATGCCAGGAGTCTTAGGAACAAGAAGGACGAGTTATCTAGTTATATAGTTGAGGAGGACTTAGATGTTGTATGTGTCACAGAGGCATGGGTAAATGAGGAAAAGTTTAGGGAAAATAGGAAAGAATATGAAGTAGATGGATACATTATGTATTTACACCAGAGAATTGGTAGGATAGGCGGAGGAGTAGTTATTTATGTAAAAAAATCCTTCTTTTCCAGTCAGGTTAATGGTATTAAGGTAGATAACAGAGTAGAGTCCTTATGGCTGGATGTTAGAGTAAACAAAAGTAAGGTTATTAGAGTAGGAGCTTTTTATAGACCACCTAACCAGTCAGCAGATGTAGACAACCTTATGGTAGATGAGATAAATAGGGGGTGTACTAGTCAGACAATTATCTTAGGGGATTTTAATCTTAAGTCAGTAAACTGGGAGAGGATGGTAGGAGATGCTAGTGAAAATAAGTTTATGGAAAGTTTTCAGGATAACTATATAGAACAGATGGTAGATAAACCTACTAGGGGGAGGAAGGTTTTAGACATAGTACTAACAAATATTGGGCATTGTTTAAAGGAAGTTGAGGTAGGAGAGACTTTAGCAAACAGTGACCATCATATAATTAGATTTATCATTAATTCCAGTAGGGATAATATAGTGAATAAGACTAGAATCCCATACTATCAGAAAGGCAATTATGGTAGGTTACGTCAGTTATTAGGAGAGGTAAACTGGGAAGATAGTTTTGGAAATAAAACTGCACAGGAGATGTGGGATATTTTTAAGGTTGTAGTAAAGGGTATAGTGATGCAGTGTATCCCTTACAAAGATATAAGGCAGAGAAACAGGAAGCCATTATGGTGGACTCACGAAATAGGTAGACAGATCAGAGAGAAGAAGAGGGCATATAGAGAGTTGCAGAAAAGTGGGAAAGATGTAGATTTGATTGGGTACAGACACTATTATTTTTGTTCATCTTCAAATATACCTAAATTTCATATATTGTTAATCTTATTAATACAAAAATGCATCAGACATTTTTATTTGTTCAAATCATTGTAACTGGGTTAATTTTAGTCCATATGAGTTTCACCACTATGTTGCAGTTGGCATGCCTGCACAAAGTCAGGATGAGAGGCAAATGAGTCATAACTTTGCCGTCTATGTCGTGTCATAGCTACAATAGATTAATTCTTAAAGTACGGTGATCGTATATGTACGATTTTAGCTTCGCGTGCGGAGAGGCGGGGATCGTACGTGTAATCATGATTTTTCCGTGCTAAACGTTTGAATCTCTCCCCTCACTATTGGTCATAGGGCAAGTGGAGGTATCTGGCATCTTTTCTCGCTCACCTTCTTGAGCCTTGAGACATATGTTCTCCCTACTATAGGTCATCTTTTCCCATTTTGAGGCAACATCTGGCAACTCCTGTGACCCAGAGGGAGGAAACGGTACTCCGAGTGATATTATATCAGTGTTACTCGGTAATGACATTGAGGAGTGATGAAAATGAAGACAGTGATTTTTTTATTGATACAGAAGAAAGTGAAGATTCCAGTAGTGATTCTGATAGTGATCTGGGAGACAGAGACAAACCCTCATAGTGACGTTCATAAACCTCCTCACGTAGCCTATTCCCCTCCAGCAATGCGCTGGTGTGTGTCACCTATGGTTGCCTCTACAGGACTGTGCTTTGTCGGCCAAGTCACGGTAAATCCCATTGCTAATAAGAGTTGCCACATTCCAGTTATTATAAAAATCCACAATACTTGTAATATGTGGTTTCTTTTTCTTTTCCTATTTTGTACATCATTTCATATATCTGAGTTCACATTTTCTTGACATGAAAGTGCAAAAGTTCCTACTTTTACATCAAATTCAAATGCCCAGAGAGAGAGAGAGAGAGAGCGCAGTGTTATTGGAGTTTGGGGGTATTTCTTAGTGGCGGGTTCTGCCATGAATTTTTTTTATATGCAATAACTTTGGTCTCAGAGGTCATAACATGTTGAAAACTATATCGTTGTACTCAGAATAACACAAAGAAATGTTTTTATAAGGAAAAAAATATTTTTAGCGTTTTTGACAGGTGTGATTTTACCCTGTTGTAAAAGATGGAAAGTAAATCAACCCCCCATACTTTAAGGGTTAAAGTCATGACTTACGGCTCTCTTACAAAAGTTTTATAAATACGGCCCCTGTGCCCATATTTATAAAACTATGGTTTGACATAAGTGAAACATAAGTCCACAAGATGGCAGACACCATGACTTACATGAAGCATAAGTCTTATGTCTAACGTAAATTAATCATAAACTCCCGTTCCCGTTATGTTTGGATGGAAGCAGGAATAGCGTCGCTATGTCAAATCATAAGAGTCAACATGGAGGCAGTGGTACAGCGACGAGGCCAACTGAGAAGTTTTCGTGATCGTAGAGATGTGTTGGCTAAACTAAGTGACTCAGAACTGATAAGGGGTATCAGTTAGACCGTGCAGACAAGATATATGGGACTGACATGCAAGGATTCTTAGGGAGAGTGAACTCTACCAGGGGTTTGAGAGGGGGACAGTGACAGCTGGATGCCACCTTGAGGGTGACAGTGGTTACCCCAGTAAAAAGTGGCTTCTGACACTATATCTTTGACCACACTCCAGCTTCAATAGGTAAGTTTTACAACATTAATATTTTTCTTATCAGATGCTTTGTTTCATTCATTCCATATTGCACGTACTTATACTATGCATTGTTTTTGGTTAATTTTCACAATTGTCACTTCACTCTCAATGAGTGTAGTGGGTTAGATTAGGGTGCTGTTACATATCATGGCATAAACAAAAAGTTCTCAGCAAACTACTGGTCACATTATTATGCAGTGTTACATATCTTTACCACTGGAAATTGTTAGCTCCTAAGATATTAGTTTTACCAAATTTATCATTAAGGTAAATCAGGTTAGGTTTAGTTACGTTAGTTTAGATTAGAGAAGTATATAGTTGGTTTGATTAGATTTAGTTCATTGTTAAGATGGATTTAGATATGTTTAGTTTGGTTACAGTAGGTTTAATTTATTTTGCTTACCAAACTTATCATCAAGGCTAGGTAAGGTTTAGTTAATTTCCTGTCAAATTTGTTAAGATGGGTCAGGTTAGATTTAGTTAAGTTAGGTATATCCAAGTTTGGTTTATTTATTTATTTATTTATTTATTTTATTTATTTTATTTTTTTGTTATTGTCATGTGTGAATTTTTATTTTGATAATTTTGATGTGGTTTGAATGTATCTAGTAACCATTTTCATTGCAAATCAATGTTTTACATGTCTGGGGTGATTAAGGAAATAGAAAAAAAGATCTTCCTCCCTCCCAAAGAGTAGTTTCATTAGAAAATGTTAGATAGGTGCACTATATACTGTATATATATATATATATATATATATATATATATATATATATATATATATATATATATATATATATATATATATATATTATTTTACTTGTTTTTTTTATTTATTAACTTTTTCTTTCTTTCAGAGATGGTGCTCAACCTCTACAACCTGCTGCTGCATCATTTACCGAGAGGGTGGACGTATCGGCACCAGCAGGAGGTTCAGCTGTGTTAAGCGTTGGAAGTCCTACAGTAGCAATTTCATCTGTACTGTTATGACCAATGACAACAAATATTAGTTAAACCATCACAAGCATATTTATTGCAGATCGATCTCACTATCTATATGAGAGGTGAACAATTCTCTCAAGGAGGAAGTATCCTCGCCATACGCCTCATGCACAGTGTAAGTGTATATGGTGTGTGTGTGGTTGCCTCATTTTTGCTGTCCTCCTCCTGAAGGGTGTTGGCTTTGTCTATACATATATAGATAGTTAATGTCCTTACTCTTCAGTTTTAAAGATATTTTGTATGCTCTTATTGATATTTTCAGCAGGAAAGTAAAGTAATGTTATTGTGTTGCAGACAGGTACAGAGTGCACTTGTCATTAAGACACTTTCGTGTGTGATGCATTCCCTCTGAGCTGCCATTTCAACCCATATACACACCTTTCATAATTGAATAGGAACATTGGAAATTCTTCATATCAATGAGACCCATCAATTTGATTAGGTTAAGTTACTGAAGTTATACTCTGTTAGTTTAGGGTTAAAGTTAGTTATGTGTAAGCTGGCAGAAGTTGTCCATAACATCTGGAAGCATTGAATATAATAAATGGATAGTTTGTTGCCTGTATTTCTCCAAACCTAAGCAGGGTGTTTATAAGGGAAGGCAGGTGGGCATTACTGAGTGTTGGAGGGAGAGTGAATGCGAGGTATAGAAGGGTATGAAAGAAGTGGTGTGGTTTGCGACAAATGAAAAAAGCAAAGGAGTGGAGAAAAAGGGTGTGTTCTCTTAATCCATAAACTGCACCAGACATCTTAAGATGACAAGTTTTCTAAGCTGCATTTCAAAAGTTCCCGCACAGCCACCGTAAAATCCAATGAACATCATGTGGCAACATTATCCCTCTTTTGCTCCATATAGCAGTGCTTCCATTTTAGGGTAGAATATCCTAAACTAGGGTAATTGGACCCTTCTTAGGGTAGTGTTTAGGGTAATGCATAAACTAGGGTAATCTGCCATCCTATGGATAGGTGCTTGGAATGGTGCCAATCTGGTGGCAGGCTGGTTCTCTTTCATGTTCGATTCATGTACAGAATCATCCCCGTGACTTGTATCATCCCTTCATCCCCCCACCCCATCCCCTTTCTCCCCAGTCTCCACTCACCCGTCTACTACGCGTACACGTTTTGGACCTTCGGACGGTTAGATCTCAGTTCACACACAGACTCAGTCACTTATGAGGACGAGTTCACACAGAGCAGCCACTGTAGTGGCTGTAGTGTGCAGTCCTGTGTGTGTGTGTGTTTGGGGATGGGGGGGGGCAATATTTAAACTTATGTATGATAAGAGTGCATTAATTAACAATTAATGGGCAACTTCGACAATCTAGGGTAAAACACTCGAATCTAGGGTAAAATTGACAAAAATCTAGGGTAAGATTTCATCAACTCATGGAAGCACTGCCATATAGGCATTATTATCTGATTTATCTCAGTCAGCCGTAGGCAGTCATGGAAGACATCCGATGCTGGCCAGCCTCCTGGCTCCCACATTCATGGTCATGGGAGAGGCAGAAGATGTCGTAAAAAGAAGGAGATAGTAAAAAGAAAGCTTGCACTAGGCCCTGATGATGTAGATTATTTACAGCAATCAACTTCTGGTGCTGTGAGAAAGCCCAAGAGATGCCGTAAACACCCTCCTGCCTCTCAAGAGTTATTTAAAATGTTCTCAGATACAAACTACATAGATGCGAGATCTTTCTTTACCTTAGAGGAGGGAAGTAGGACTAGAAATCATGGCAGGAAGATTAGAAAGCAAGGCTGCAGGTTAGATATAAGAAAATATTTCTTTAGTCATAGGGTGGTAGACTTCTGGAATGCATTGCCAGAGAGGGTTGTAAATAGCACTAGTTTGACAATGTTTAAAAACAGATTAGATAAGCACTTAAATTTATTAGATTTATAATTATGTATAGCACTGCATGATAGTTTTTATAAGAAATTTACTATAGTTAAACAAGACATGATCCCCATGTATGGGGATCACAGATTGTAGAGGAGTTCGCTGCAAGACTTAGCCCTGTTAATGGGCCAAATATTTAGAATTAGTATATAATGTATTGTGTACTTGTAAGTGTATCTTTAAGTACTGATGACAAGGTCGCTGTGCGACTGATACAGGATAACCTAGATGGGCCCTGGTGGCCCTTTGTTATCCTATTATTTATGTTATGTTATGTTAAGGTCACGAACGCGCTGCCGCTCCCTCGCTGAAGAATGTCAAGTACCAACGTGTGCTGTACCTTGTTTCACTGAGTATCATACACTGAAACAATACTGAATAACACCATGCTGCAAACTATAAATAGTTTCGGATAAAGGGAGAAAAATCAAACATGATTGGGAAGTGCAGTATGATCTCTTTGTCACCCTCCCGGCTGCCCTGTCACTGGCCCCCACTTCCCATAGAACTTCAGCCAGCCATCACTGCCACACAATGTATTTTTTTTTTTCATTTATTTTGTTTCACTTTTCAGTGCTCTACTTGTCTCCTTTGAGTTTCATAAGATCAAAGATAGTTGTCAAGCAAGTTGATTTTTTGCCATTTTTTTGCGCACCCTGCAGCTGTCCTGAAATCATAATTGCGCAGTTTATGTTTTAATGTCACCTAGGATGTGGGAGGATATAGATATACAAGGGTGGAATGGTTAATACTTTTCAAAACCAACATGATCCATATGTGTATATTCCGGAATGATTTACTCACTCAAATTCTTGTCTATGTTATCAAGGGGTTTTGGAGGTGGACTGCCTCCTAGATCAAATAGACCCATTAGTAAAGTGGCCACTAATGTTTAATGTTTTACTACTAGCTTTCATAAAGCATAGCAGTGTAGACTTTCCTATCCAAAAATGGAGGGAAAAAATAACGCCTTGCAGGCGTAGTTTATTACTTAACACTGCTGCCATATTGTGCTTGCCTAAATATTTCCTTTTACTTAAGTACGTACCTTATTAAATAGGCTTGTGCAAGAAAACCCAGTTTTACAAGTGCACATTACAAGTGCCATTACAGATTGTTACACCTTATCTTCGTGAATATTTCTATCACTAGACACACCTTCCATACTTGAATATCAACACTGGAAATTATTCTTCAATTCAGTGTATCTTAAGTGACATTGTTAATTTAGGATAAGTTAGGTCATTGGTAATTATTCTTCAAATCAATGTATCTTAAGTGACATTGTTAGTTTAGGATGAGTTAGGTCACTTAAGGTTGCTAGGTTGATGTTAACAAAGCAAGTTGTGTGCTGACACAACAGTTGCTGCTTCGTTTCCTCTTCTGTGGTGGCTGTAGTACATCCATCATGTCAGTAACAACCAACAACAAAACGAAGTAGTAGTATATGCGACTACACCTGCGTGAGTTACATGCTGTTTGTATACATCGGGTGAAGTGGAGTCAGTGGACAGAGACACTATTATTAATTATGTTTGTCTTCAAATATACCTAAATTTCATATATTGTGAATCTTATTAATACAAAAATGCATCAAAATTTTTATTTGTTCAAATCATTGTAACTGGGTTAATTTCAGTCCATAAGTTTCACTGTTATGTTGCAGGTGGCATCCCTGCACTAAGTCGAGCTAATGATGAGAGGCTAGCAAGTCATAACTTTGCCATCTATGTCGCATCATAGCTATGATAGATTAAGTCATGACTTCTGGCTCGCTTACAAAAGTTTTATAAATACAGCCCCTGGTGCTACTACTATTACTACCGGTGCTACTTTTCATATTTTTATTAATAACAATGACCATAACTACTACTACTACTACTACTATTACTAGTATCTCTCTCTCTCTCTCTCTCTCTCTCTCTCTCTGAGAATTTATTTATTGCAGAACTCATAATAGTAATAATAATAATAATAACAACAACAACAATGATAATGATGATAATGATAATAATTATAACTATTATTACTGCTGTTGTGATTATAAGATGGACTAAGAAGACCAGGGGGCGGATGTTCGAAGGATTGTAACTTTCCGCCATTAAGATCTTAGTCGTCCTCTCGTAGCCGACATTTTTTATCGTGGGCTACGACCACCGCTAAGATGTATTTTCAAACACCCGTCCGAACGCTCGTAGCTCACGATGATGCGATCGTAAAACTTTGTGCGTTCCGTCCCGCTGTCCAGGAGTGAAACTCGGCTGATTGCCGCTCAGCCAACCAGAAGAGGCGTATTAACAGCCTTTGAGAGTTATAGCCAATGATATTGCACCGTGAAACGTAAACAAATACACGCACTTGCATGTGGAGACGTCAGTGTTACATGTGTAGATCCTCGCAGCCCAGACAGCAAGAAGAGAAGAAGTGTTGTATGTAATCAGCAGTAAGCAGTGGTGGAAAGGAAAGCAGACATGGCAAGTGAGGTGCCGCCCACCAAACGCCTTCGTCGTGCAAACTTTTCGGATGAAGAAATGCTGACAATAATACAGGTAATGTGTTAAACAGGTCATACCTCAGCTTAGTATATGCTTTGTCACACAATCTTATTTAGAATTCCTTATTAGAATTTCCAGGTTAGTGTATGAGTGCACCATAACTACATAAATAGGTATTTATTTCTGATCACATCAGCCAATAATGAATTTTCACCCCAGTAATTACTTTAAGGTTAACTCTATTATAGGAGGTTGTGATTGAAATCATTTCATGAAATCCTTAATAGGTATCAAATTTGCTAAATGCATTTTTTTATTATGATATGTATAACCTAGCCTTACCTATCGTAATCTACCCTAACCTACCTTGGTCTCAGGAAAGAGGGCTAGGGTGAGAGTTATAGTTATGTAGTAGCAAAAATATTAAAGGAGTAATTTGTGACAAAGTTAACAGAGGAAAAGAAAATAATAAATGAGTAATTTGTGACAAAGTGAACAGAAGAAAAGTGTCTTAGAAAAATGTGTACTTCCTAGCAGTGTATTCCTTTAAGTGTTTGTGAGACTTGTGCCTTTATGAGTACACCCTATCTTAAGCTAGCCTAACCAACTCTGATTAACCTAGTCTAACCCACCTCACCTAACCTAACTTTACTCAGCATAACCTAACCTAATTAAAATAACATAATATGAACATTTTTGTAAGGTTAGGTTAGTGTTAGTTTAGGGTTAAGTTACATTAGGCTCTATAACTTGGTAAAATAAAAAAAAATAGCATATTTATTGAGGATCTCATGAAATGACTGACTGTTTCACACTTTCCTTGTAACATATGGAGGCCAGTTTAAAGTAATTTTGTCCACAAGTATTAACTAACTACTGAATGTACATACAAATCATACAAATCATATAGTAGTACAAATATAATTAAAACCCCTATACTGGCTATTATCACAATCAATATGCTACATACAAGTTATTAATGTGGGCAAAATTACTGGATATGTACATGTTTTTTATTAAACTTTTACCACACACTAAATGATCTGTTAGAAACTTTTTTGACCTTTCCAAACTTCTGTAGGGAACTAACTAGAGTTTGTTATTAGGAGCTTGGAAATGAGCAATTTGCACTTAAAAATGCTTTCATGTAACATAATTACAACCATTGTGTTTTGTTGTAGTGTTAGACCACTGTCACCGCTTGATATTTTCTCACATGTAAAAAACCATGTTTTCTGGTAGATTTAGGTACTCTTAATTATTTAATGTGTTGGGTAATTTTGTCAAACATTTTTTTTTTATCCTCACAGTTTAATAATTAATGAAATATGAAATGAGGGAAACATCAGTATGTTAGGTATATACCTATGTACTCAATAGCATACTACTACACCAAAACCTACAAGAAAATAATTTCATCCTCATATTATACACTCATAAAAGACTGTAATGTGGCAATGTGGCTTGGTGAGGAACCTAATCAAACTAACCTAATCCATCCTAGTAATCTATGTAAGTGGAGAGTTATTTTCTTCTTGGTTTTGGTGTACTAAGTTATGAAGTACCTACTTTATTAATCTATAAGTTATCTCATTATTCATTAATTTCTGAGAATAAAAAACTGGTTTCCAACAAATTTAACCAACAGATTAATTAAAGCATTTATTTATATGGCAAATATTATAACTTTACAATCACTTTTGATTCTAGGGTTGGCTGGACAGAAAAACTGTCTTGCAGGAGAAGTTCAGCCATCAAATAACTGCAGAGAGAAAAAGAAAGGCATGGGAAGAAATAACTTGTGCTGTCAATGCAGTTTCTCCTGTAGTAAGAGAGAGAGAGAGGAAGTGAAGAAAACATTTATTGACTTCAAGTCATCAGTAAAGAAGAAACATGCTGCTCTCAAGCGTCAACAGGAAAAGACTGGTAAGGAAAATTATTTCATTTTGTGGGGAAAGGAGCCATCTACAATAATGCACACAAAAGCACATACACACAAAAGCTAGAGGACCTGGGTTCGATTTCCCAGGCAGGTGGAAATAATTTGAGTGTGTCTCCTTTCATGTGTAGCTCCTGTTCACCTAGCAGTGAGTAGGTGCAGGATGTAAGTCAAGGATGTGTGACCTTGTTGTCCTAGTGTGATGTGTGTGACTGGTCTCGGACCTATTGGAAATAACTCAGAGCTCACTCTGTAGGATAAGGTCTTTCTGTCTCATCAGAGACTGCGAGACTGCAGCAGATCTAACAGTGAAATACACACACACACACACACACACACACACACACACACACACACACACACACACACACACACGACAATATGAATACGACAATATGATCAAAGATACCTTACAGAGTTAAGGTGGTTATTCGATGACTCGATATCAATATCGGTTTTTTGGCTCTCCCATTGCTATTTTTTCACCGAATTCAATAATATTTATACACAAGGTGTATGTTTATGGTGTACGTCTTCAGTGTTAATTTGGTACACAAATGTGGCGTAGTTTTTTTGCAATAAATATTTTTTCGGCGATAAGAAAATAATTCAAAATACCATTATAAAATCAAAACTAATAACAGTGTGGCAATTTCCTCTTAACCACATATAATATACATAACAACAAATAAATGTAAGCATCGGCATACACATAACCTATGTTATAACAATTTCATTACACGCCATATTGTTACCTTTTTTTATAAGCCTGTTGTAAATTTATTTGAGTAAGTTCATGCATTATCATGCTTGCATTTGTTAAGATGAGGTTGTTGATCATTTTGCTGCAAAAATTTTTGAAATTGACCAATTACTGAAAAAGTTATTCAACAGTATATGCTGAAAAACTGAAAGTCGAGAAAAACGCATTTTTCAGTGACCATCTTCAAAACCCCCACATAACTCGCTTCCTCACTCGGGGCAACGGTTTCCTAGCGGGTGGGCTTTAAGATAGGAGGTACCTAAAAATATCCCTTTAGCCCATAAATTCCGTGAAAAGCCCACATGGTATAAAAAAAATAAATAACTCACTCCAATATGTACCAAACTCAGATATGTACTTACATAATCCCTTGACAACTGCTTGGAGGCTGGTAGTGGCTGTTTAGATAGTTTCAGGCCATGTTACATCATGGCTTTACACGTGGCATTGTCACAATTTGGGAACCCAACACGTGTAAAATACGATCAACAGGTAGGCTACACGCACGCGCACTCCCTAAGGCTGTATCAATTGGTACTGAGGGAGTAGCGTCTTCCTCACCCTCACTGCCTGATCCTAAACTATCGTACATCACGCAAAAAAAAAATAAAACAGCTCAAAAAAGGAAATAAATACAAGCAAAATACGCTTGGGTATTTAAAGGGCTGGCCCTTTAAACCCGCCATTACCAGGTAAGCAGTGCGTTATGCGCCTGGCAACTTCGGCCATGGCTTCCCTCTCTAGAGACGAACCCAAGTACCAAGTTTCCAATTTTTCAATTTTTTTGACCAAATTAACGAATTACCCCCTTAAGAAAATGTATTATCTGGAAAAAGAAAGGTGATACTAGTAGGAGATTTTAATTGTAAGGAGGTGGATTGGGAAAATCTAGTAAGTGGTGTTGGAGAGGAAGCATGGGGAGAGAGATTTCTTAATCTAATGATGGAAAATATGATGGAACAGAGGGTGTAAGAAAATACTAGATATAGAGGAGATGATGAACTGGCTAGACTGGATTTGGTGTTAACAAGAGAAGTGTACCTATGTGGAGATATACAATGCAAATGTCCTTTGGGAAAGAGTGATCATGTGGTTATGGAAATGCAGATAGCAACAACACAGTGAAGGAGAGACGAGACATACAGGAGTGTGTTACGGCCCGCCCGTAACATACATTACTACCATCACCTCCTCCGCTTGTTACCTCGTTCGCCACCTCTCCGCCTCCCCTTCCACGTCACCGTCTCATGAACCTTCCACGCCAGCGTTTCATGAACCCTCCACATCACCGTTTCATGAAGCCTCGCTACTGTCCCGAAGTTGGATTCACGCGGCCCCTTTCGACTCAACTGGAAGTGTTGAACCAGCTCTTGGTTTTCTGAAAAGCAAGTTGAGATCCAAGCCTCAACCAGTGAACACAACGCCTCTTGGGTCTACTGTATGATCAACCATCACCCAGCACTTCACCACTGCGACACCGCATAAGTATCACTTCCCCTCGTCCGTGTTTTCCACATTGCCTCTATATAGGATTAGGATTATTGTTAGGTATTAAGTTGGGTTCTTTATTGTTGTATTTATTACTGTGTTATATGTATATGTGTATGTCATTTTCCTGTGTTTCATGTTATATATCTGTGTTTCATGTTTCATGTTATATCTATGTGTGTCAATATCATTATGGGTTATTAAAATAGCTTTTTAAAGTGCCCCCTTTGCATTTCCTCACCACTTGAACCTGCAGTGTTTTTTTTTTTTTTATTGTTATTGTTCACCGGCTCCCCGATGCCAATCTTACCAGTTTAACTGGTGAATGTAACATTATATCATTATAACCCATGTTCAGTGTTCCATTTTTCCAGTGACTTGTTTTTCTGTGATTGCTTGTGTTTCTGTGGTGTTGTGACTTTGATGTGCCTTTTTTTCTGTGACTTACTCTGCGTGTGGTTTAAATTTACCTTTGTGCGATCAAGTAGCTCCTTTTGGGTTAAACGTGCTTCGTGACTTTCATTGGTATCGCATAGCAGTGGTAGAGCAGGAAACCAGGTAGAAAGGCGTGTTCACCGATAGCACTTATCTCTATTTTTGCACATAGGCAGGTGTGTAATAAGTGTTATCCAAGTGTTGGGATCATCATATGTTCATGCGAACCCTCAATCCCCTCACTTCGCGGATCATTTTTCTCGCTAGTTAGAATCGGCCATTTTAACTAGTCTCTCAGACTAATCCGCCTCCTTATCAATAACAAGTCTCAGTACAACCGCTCCTCACTCTCAAGTCTCGTAACTAGAGTAATCCGGATCCTCTTAATGCCGTAACTCTCTAGTTTACCCTCATTAGTGATTGTACTCATAAGTGTTTGCTTAAGTATAATCTAGGTAATTTCCAAGGTTGCCTTTATTATCACTCTGCCAAGTTCCTCACTTAAGTAATTCGCTTATCATTTTTTTTTTATGTGGTTTAACATGTATTTAATATGGCTTCCGCTCAGTTTAACGTTGAAGTTTTTTGTGCCGACCCTTCTCTGGAACAACTTAAAGATGCTAATATCAAGAAGGACCAATGGAAGACCATCGCTAAACATTTTGATGTTCCCATCACGTCTCAGATGACTAAAGAGGTCATTAAGAATGTAGTTGTTGAACATCTAGTGCAAGAAGGTCAGTTGCTAGGAAATGCCATAGAAGAGTTAACTCCCATGTCAGCCTCTACGAGGACTATAATACACAGTCCCCAGGAAGAACAGGATAAGAGTAGGATAAGTCAGTGGGAAATTGAGAAGCTTAGACTAGAATACAGGATGCATGAAAAACAAATGCAACTACAGGCAGAAAAGGAAGTGAAAGAAATGCAACTACAGGCAGAAAAAGAAGCTAGAGAGAGAGAACAAGAAAGACAAATGCAACTACAGGAAAAACAAATGCAACTACAGGCAGAAAAGGAAGAGAGAGAATTTCAGTTACAACTTAAAAGGCAGGAGAAAGAGTCAGAAATTCAGGAGTTAGCTCTACGAAATGACGCTAAGTTTAGAGGGGAAGAAATAGATATAAAGAAAAGTTAGCAAGCTTTAATCCTGCTACAGCTGCTCCGCTAGTTCCCCCTTTTGATGAATCTGATGTTGACGGGTCATTTCGCGCTTTTGAGAGCATTGCTAATAGGAATAAATGGCCCAAGGATCAGTGGGTGTCTCTCCTTGTCCCTAAGCTAGTAGGAAAAGCTTATAGGGTATACAACGGCCTTAGTGATGAGGTAGAATATGAAGAGATCAAAGGTAACATTCTAGACGCCTACTCTATCACTTCTGATGGATACAGACAACAGTTTCGAAAGTATGTGAAACCAGAGTCTCACACCTATGTTGAATTCGCTAGTGAGAAACTAAGACAATTTAAGAAATGGTTAGCCACCCTTAACATTACCACCTTTTCGGAGTTGCTCAATCTAATGGTCCTGGAAGAATGGAAGAACAAGTTACCCTTTAATATTCTGAGGCATGTGGAAGAACGGGGAGAGTGATCTTATGTCTGCCGCTAAAGTGGCTGATGCGTTTGCTTTGTTGATGGGATCCCTGGGTAGTAGAGGTCGTGGTTCACTATCTAATGTTAGGTCCTCCTTTGGGGAAGGTTTTGGGGGCGCAGGTGGTAAGCCAACCGGATTCTCGCCAAATGCATATAATTCCCCCTGGTGTACATACTGTAAGAAGCCAGGACACACGATCCAAAAATGTAGACACCCAAATTGCAAGGCCTCTCAACGTCAACTTTCTTTTGTGGCCCCTAAACCTAACACATTTGAGAACAAGAAACCAGTGGCCCTAGCTAACCCTGTCAACTCTCCTCTAGAACTTTATGACTCGTACATGTATCAAGGTAAAGTGTCCCTGACTGATGGTAAAGACAAGGCAATAAATATCAAGGTTCTGCATGATACAGGTGCTGCCCAATCCATCTTAAGGGAAGATGTCATCCCTAACATCAAACAGGCTTTCACTAGGGAGAAGGTGATCCTTACAGGTCTCGAATCACAGCTCTCCTATCCTTTGGCTAATATTAGCTTACAGTGCCCGTTCATTTCAGGAGAGGTTGAGGTAGCCATTAAACCTGGTGAACTGCCAGTACCGAGGGTACATCTTGTACTGGGTAATGATCTTGCGGGTAACTTGGCTGTTCCAAACTTAATTGTTCTTGATTCTCCCTTAACAGAAAGTCCCACTAAGACCCTGGACGAAACATCCCTCACTTCTTCCCAGTGTGTGCAGTCACCAGGTCTCAGTCCAAGTCCCCTGCCCTTTCATCACCTCCTCCACCAATGATTGCCTCTACTGACAACTTGTATAATAACATCATTTCAAAGGAGAATTTGATTAATGCTCAGGAACAGGATCTCACTTTGGCTAAGATCAGACATGTTGCCAGTGAGACAAAGGATATGTCTAAATTGCCTTGTTTTTATTATCAGGAAGGAGTCCTGATGCGTGCCTACAGACCTCCTGAACTGAAACAACTAGACACCTGGTCAGAAACACATCAAGTTGTCATCCCTTGTCTGTAAGACCAGCCATTATAGAACTAGCTCATGATGGATTGTCAGGTCATCTAGGCATCCAAAAAACCTACAAGAAGGCTCTTCAACATTTTTTTGGCCAGGAATGAAAAAGGATGTGTCACACTATGTAAAACATGTCACATATGTCAAATTGTGGGTAAGCCTAACGAACGCCTTGTGCCAGCTCCTCTGACGCCTATTCCAGTTCAGACGGAGCCCTTCGAAAAAATCATTCTAGACTGCGTAGGGCCCTTACCCAAAACCAAACGAGGGAATCAGTATTTGTTAACCCTCATGGATCCCACTACCAGGTACCCTGAAGCATTCCTCTTAAGAACATCACATCAAAGACCATTGTAAAACATCTAATACATTTTTCACCTCGGTAGGAATTCCAAAACAAATTCAGTCTGACAAGGGTAGCAATTTCACTAGCCATTTTTTCCAACAGATAGTGAATGAGCTAAACATCGACCATGTTACCTCCTCGGCTTACCACCCCAATCCCAAGGCTGTCTGGAGCGGTTTCACCAAACATTAAAATCCATGATGAAGAAGTATTGCTTGGAGCATCAAGGAGACTGGGATGAAAGTATTTCTTTCCTTCTCTTCGCTTTAAGAGAATCTCCTCAAGATTCTTTAGGTTACTCCCTTTGAATTACTCTATGGTAGACAGATCAGGGGCCTCTCAAAATATTAAAGGATCAATGGTTTACTCAAAATACTCCTTCAAGCCCCAGTGTGTCTGACTACATCAGTAACCTTAAGAATAAAATCAGTGAAGTCAGATCTTTTGCTAAATCAAACTTCCTCAAATCTCAAACTAAAATGCAACAAAATTCTCTTCCCAAATCTGTCATGAGAAGTTTCAAACCAGGAGACAAGGTTTTACTTTTTCTCCGCACTCCAGGCAATGCTCTTCACAGTAAGTTCATGGGACCTTATGTTGTGGCTCAAAACTAAGTCCATTAAATTATGTGGTCCACACTCCTGACCGTCGTAAGGATTCCCAACTAGTTCATATTAATCTAATGAAACCTTACCACTCCAGAGAACCAGAGGATGACTTGTCTCGCACTGTACCTGTATGTCTGGTAGGGAAGGAGTCTGGTCCTGTGCCCCCCGAGGAAGAGTCCGACATCGAATTCCTCTTCTCGTCACCTAAAGGACGCCCCTCAAACAGCCAAATCATGTCCAACCTTGATGAGGTGTTTCTTTCCTTAACACCTTCACAACAGTCTGATCTTAAAAAGTTATTGCTAGACTTTTCTGAAATCACAGGTGACCTTCCAGGAGTTTGTAATATTATCCAACATGACATAACATTAATATCTAATGACATCAAGCCTATAAGACAACCAGCCTATCGCATTTCACCCATTAAAAGAGACTTGATGAAAAAAAGAGGTAGACTATCTGCTCTGTCATCACCTTGCAGAACCTAGTATATCTCCTGGGCTTCTCCTGCCTGTTAACATATAAGCCAGATGGTAGTAGTCGATTTTGCACCAACTACAGGAAATTAAATAAAGTGACGGTGCCAGACTCCTACCCATTGCCCTTGATAGAGGACCTTATAGATAGTATAGGAGTAGCCAAATTTGTAACCACTATAGACTTACTTAAAGGTTACTACCAGATTCCCTCTCGGACGAGGCCCAAATAATATCCGCCTTCATCACCCCCTTCGGACTATACCAATACACAGTGATGCCCTTTGGCTTGTCTAATGCTCCCGCCACCTTCCAGAGGGCTATAAATTACATCACTCAGGACTTGGAGGGAACATCTGCATATCTGGACGACCTGGTGGTGACTGCGGACGACTGGGCGACACATCTGACCCGTCTTCGGAGGCTGATGGGTCGGTTGCAGGAAGCCGGGCTTACAATTAACCTGGCCAAGTCCACCTTCGGGAAGTCTACGGTGGTCTACCTGGGACATGTGGAGGGGAACGGCAAGGTTCACCCCAAGAGAGCCAACGTGGAGGCTATCCTTGGCTTCCCTGTCCCTACCACCAGGAAAGCTCTCATGAGGTTCTTGGGGATGGCTGGTTTCTACAGAAGATTCTGTAGGAACTTCTCCACCCTGGCCGCCCCCCTGACGGACCTTATCAGCACTTCCGTCCCCTTCCACTGGACCCCGACCTGTGACCAAGCCTTCCAACACCTCAAGGCGTTTCTCCTCGGAACCAGTGGTCTGGACGCCGGATCACTCCCCCCTTCCATCTACAAGTGGACGCGAGTGGAGTTGGAGTGGGTGCTGTCCTACTACAAACGGACCCTACAAGCGGCATCCTCCATCTCATCGCCTGTCACTCCGCCAAGCTGAAAAAACATCAACTCAACTACTCCACCATCGAGAAGGAGGCTCTGGCACTTGTCCTGGCGCTCCAACGTTTTGAGTGCTATCTTCATCCTGGTCCTCAAACTACGAAGGTCTTCACCGATCACAATCCTCTGGCCTTCCTTCACGCCATGAAGAATCGAAACCAACGCATTTTTAGGTGGGCCTGGTTAACTCAACCCTTCAACTTGGAAGTCCACCATATCAAGGGGGTGGACAACATCATCGCCGACGCCTTATCAAGATCTCCCGTCTCACCTCCTTCATGAGCCCATTACGGAGGTCTTAGGGGGGAGGAAATGTTACGGCCCGCCCGTAACATACATTACTACCATCACCTCCTCCGCTTGTTACCTCGTTCGCCACCTCTCCGCCTCCCCTTCCACGTCACCGTCTCGTGAACCTTCCACGCCAGCGTTTCATGAACCCTCCACGTCACCGTTTCATGAAGCTCTGCTACTGTCCCGAAGTTGGATTCACGCGGCCCCTTTCGACTCAACCGGAAGTGTTGAACCAGCTCTTGGTTTTCTGAAAAGCAAGTTGAGATCCAAGCCTCAACCAGTGAACACAACGCCTCTTGGGTCTACCGTGGGATCAACCATCACCCAGCACTTCACCACTGCGACACCGCATAAGTATCACTTCCCCTCATCCGTGTTTTCCACATTGCCTCTATATAGGATTAGGATTATTGTTAGGTATTAAGTTGGGTTCTTTATTATTGTATTTATTACTGTGTTATATGTATATGTGTATGTCATTTTCCTGTGTTTCATGTTATATATCTGTGTTTCATGTTTCATGTTATATCTATGTGTGTCAATATCATTATGGGTTATTAAAATAGCTTTTTAAAGTGCCCCCTTTGCATTTCCTCACCAGTTGAACCTGCAGTGTTTTTTTTTTATTGTTATTGTTCACCGGCTCCCCGATGCCAATCTTACCAGTTTAACCGGTGAACGTAACAAGTGGTAGATTGAATTATAGAAAGATGGACACAGAAAGTTTGAAAAATTATTTCAGAAAATTAGATTGGGAGGAGATGTTACAAATCAGAGAAGTGCAAAAAAAATATGAGATTTTTATGAAATATTATAAAGAAGGAGTTATGAAATTTGTACCAAAGTATAAACCGAGAGAGGAAGGAAGAAAGGATTGGTTTAATGCAACTTGTGTTAAGGCTAAGGAAAAGAGAGATGTAGCTTGGAAAAGATGGAAAAAGAGCAGGAATATACTAAATAAGGAGAATTATAGAGTGGCGAGAAATGAGTATGTGAGGGTAAGGAGGAGGAAGAAAGAAAATTTGAAAAGATATTGTAGACAAGAGTAAGGAACATCCAAAATTGTTTTACAGGTTCATAAATGGTAAACTTAAAAAGAGAGAGTCCATTGAAAGGTTAAAAGGAGAGCAAGGGATAATAGATGACCCTAAGAATATAGCAGAATTGCTAAATAATAGGTTTCAGCAAGTATTTACTAAAGAAACAATGTTTGTAAAGCCTCAGAATGTACAAGGAAATGTGCACATGGATAACATTAAGTTACCTAAAAAGGAGTTATATAAAATGTTGGAGGAACTTAAAGATGATAAAGCGATGGGACCAGATGAAGTTTCAGGAAAACTATTGAAGGAGTGTAGAGAAGAATTGATTGATCCATTATATGATATTATAAGGTGCTCATTAGAAACAGGGAAGTACCGTGAGTGGAAAAGAGCTGAAGTGGTGCCCATTTATAAGGGAGGCAGTAAGGAAGAGCCTCTTAACTATAGACCTGTGTCTCTTAACAAGTGTGGTAGTAAGATTTGTGAGAGGGTGATAAAGAAATATTGGATACGGTTCCTGGAGGATCATAAGTTATTATCGGATCATCAATTTGGCTTTAGGAAAGGGAGATCATGTGTAACAAATCTACTGAGCTTTTATTCAAGAGTGGTTGACAAAATACAAGAGAGAGAGGGATGGATGGACTGTATATTTGGATTTAAAGAAAGCTTTTGACAAGGTACCTCACATGAGACTGCTATGGAAATTAGAGATTTATGGAGGACTGAAAGGAAAAGTTTTAAAGTGGATGGAAAACTACTTGAGATGGAGGGAGATGAGAACGGTAATAAGGGATGCAAAGTCAGACTGGTTGGTGGTGGAGAGTGGAGTCCCACAAGGCTCAGTGCTGGCACCAATACTTTTCCTTGCATATATTAATGACATGCCAGAGGGAGTAAACAGTTATATTAATTTGTTTGGATGATGCGAAGTTGTGTAGGTGTGTGAAGAGTGAGAAGATTGTGAAATTTTACAGGCAGATCTAGATAAGATTTGGGAGTGGAGCAAGAGGTGGGAAATGGAATTTAATCTGAGCAAAAGTCATGTGATGGAGATGGGGTAGAGTGGAAGACGGCCAAGAGGGTCATATAAGATGGGTGAATGAGTAGTGTTGAAAAAGGTGGAAAAGGAGAAGGATTTGGGAGTGATAATACAAGACCATGGGTAGTTTGAGGCTCATATTGATAAGATGTTTGGAGAAACGTATAATTTGATAAGAAATATTGGATTAGCCTTTCATTATATGGGTAAAGTTATGATGAAGAAATTAATTAGTACGGTAATTAGACCAAGATTGGAATATCCTGGAGTGGTTTGGTCCCCTTATAAAAAGAAGCATATAAGGAAGTTGGAGAGATTGCAGAGAATGGCAACAAAAATGATTCCGGAATTGGCAGAAATGACCTATGAGGAGAGATTAAAAGAAATGAATTTGCTTACCTTGGAACAAAGAAGAGAAAGAGGAGATTTAATACAGGTTTATAAACTGTTGAACGGACTGGATGAAGTGGATAATGAGCAAATGATGTTGAGAGAGGAAAACTTAAATAGAACTATGAGATCGCATAGTAAAAAGATAGCCAAGGGAATATGCTTGAAGGATGTGAAGAAATATAGTTTCCCACAAAGATATGTGGAGGTGTGGAATGGTTTGAGTGAGGAGGTGGTGTCAGCGAGGAGTGTGCATAGTTTTAAAGGAAAGTTGGATGTGTGTAGATATGGAGACGGGGCCACACGAATATGATATCCAGGCCCTGTAAAATTACAACTAGGTGAATACACACACACACACACACACACACACACGGGACATCGTCGATGGCGGATGTGGTCGCTGAGCTCCAGAGCAATCATCTCTAATTCTACAGTTACCATTGCCTAAGAGTAACCAAGGTGGGAAAGGAGCTGGTAATGTTTGTCCCGTCTCCATATAGTCATGTTAACTGTTGATTAGCAAAATAATGTCCAGGGAAGGTAAATATAAACTGTAGCCTGCGTTTGAGCCATCAGCTGGTTTGTTTACATCTGCGCAACATGGCGGCCGTGAACTCGAAAGATGAATCAGACTTCACAGGATTTCAAGGAATAATGGAGAAGAGTGCTTATGTGAAGAAAATTCTGGAGTTGGAAGGTAAAATTGAAAACTGTTTGAAAAGTATGGGGCCTGGAAACGAGTTATGACAATGTAATGAAAGAGTGTGCCGATATGAAGAAGGAAAATGAAGCACTGAAAGAGGAAGTTAAGCTAATTAAAGTGAATTGCGAAAAATGTGGAGAATCTCTAGGAAAAGTGATGGAGAAGCAGGCTGAATGGAAAAAAGTCAGGAAGTGGAAAGAAAGGAGGTAAATTACAAAGTTGCAAGTCTGGAAAAGGAAATCAAAGAGTCTGGGAGAAAACTTTGGGCCTTGCTGAAATTATAGATCAACAGATCATAGAAGAGAAGATTGCTGAGAAAGTGGTGAAGGTTATTAAGTCAAATGAGACATTGGTGAGGGAAACTGTAGACAAAAAGAGATGTGTGGTGATATTTGGTGTGGAGGAGGATAAGACACCGAGTAAAATGGAGAGAGAAAAACATAAAAAGGTGATAAATAATATCATTAATGTGGTGCAGGAGGAGGAAAAGACCTAGTACAAGAAATAGAGGACTTCCATAGAATTGGAAAGTTCACAAGAGAAGGTATGAGGCCAATAAGAATCAAACTTAAGTCACAAAAGGATGTAGATGAATTGGTGGAGAAGTCATGGAGGCTAGCCCAGCAGGAAACAACAAGGAAGATTTGGTTGAGAAGAGATCTCGGTGAAAAGGAAAGAGAAATGTTAAATGAGTTGAGAAAGGAGGCTTTGAAAAAAATGAAGAGAGGACAGAAGAGGAGAAGAAAGAGTTTTTCTGGAGAATCTTGGATATGAGACTGAGGAAGTGGTTCATAACCCAGAAAAGTACAGCAAGAAAGGACTAAAGAAACTTACGTATGAGCGAATGTAATGTATTCCAACATAAATGGAGTGATATCGGGATTTTAGAACTCAACGATTACTTGAGGGACAAGAACCCAGATATTGTGGGTCTTACTGAAACAAAACTGAGAGAGGGAGAAGACCTGATGATGGTTGGAGAAGGAAATATAATGTTTGGAAAAGAAATAGAGTAGGTAAGATGGGAGGAGGAGTGATGTTGCTGGTTAAAAAGATATAAAGGTGGATCAAGTGAAAGAAGGTATGGGAAAGGCAGAAGTGCTAAAGATCAGAGCAGAAACTAATGAAGGAAAAAGAGGCACTACATAGTGGTGTACGTACCACCTAAGACAAATGCATGGTCAGTACAGGAATATGAAGAAATGATAAGTGATACAGGAACATGTCTGGAAGAAATGTTGGGTGGCTGTGAACGAACTATAATGATGGGAGATTTTAATTGTAAAGAGGTGTGTTGGGAGGACTGGTCAATGGAAGGATCAGAGACAACATGGGAAATACACTATTGACACTGGCAATGGAAAATGTGTTAACTCAGTGGGTCAAAGAAGATACTAGGTTTGGAGGAGAGGGAGCATCGTCAAGACTGGACTTGGTCTTTAGTACAGAGCCAATGGTCATTGAGGAGATGAGGGTGGAGTGCCCTTTAGCAAAGAGTGATCATGCAGTTTTGGAGTTCAAGGTGATAGATGAAGAGAAATCTAGAAGAAATGAAGAATATAAAGTGGGAAGATGGAATTATGCCAAGACAGATTTTGGAAACCTAAAGAAATTCTTTCAAGAGACAAATTGGATGAAATTCAAGAGTGCTAAGGAGCAAATGAAAAGTGGAAGGAATTTATAAAATATACAAAGAAGGTGAGAAAAATTTGTACCAATAAGACAACATAGAGAAGTTGGAAAGCAGGACTGGTTTAACGATAGATGTGAAAAGGCTAGAACAAGAAAAGAGGATGCATGGAAGAGGTGGAGAAGGAAAAGACGGATTAAGCAGTGGGAAAGTTACAAAAGAGCAAGAAATGAATATGTGTTGATTAGAAGAGAAGAAAGAAAGAAACAAGAAAAGGATATAATTGATAAATGTAAAGACCAACCAAGGCTTTTTACAGACATGTGAACAACAACATCAAAAATAGAGAAAGTATTGAAAGTTTAGAAGTAAATGGAGTATGCAGTGAAGATCCCAGGAAATGGCAGAGGCTATGAATGGATGCTTTCGGAAGGTATTCACAAAGGAGACTGCTTTTGACAAACCACTGGTAATGGAACAGAAAGGGATTATGAAGGAGTTTCAAGTAACTGTGGAGGAGATCAAGAATATGATGGGGAGTTTAGAAGTGAGAAAAGCTGTGGGACCTGATGGGGTATCAGGATGGATTTTAAGAGAATGCAGGGAGCAACTGGCAGAAAAAGTTTGTGAAGTAATTGATGCCTCATTAAGGGAAGGTGTAGTGCCCCAAGACTGGAAAAGAGCTAACATTGTCCCAATCTATAAATCAGGTAACAAGAGAGACCCATTGAACTATAGACCAGTGTCACTTACAAGTGTGGTAGCTAAGATGTGTGAGAGGGTGGTGAAGAATAGATGGACAGACTTCTTGGAGAAAAATGACATACTTTGTGAGTGTCAATTTGGTTTTAGAAAAGGGCGTTCATGCACGACAAACCTGATATGTTACTATTCGAGGGTGATAGATGTAATACAGGAAAGAGATGGTTGGGCTGATGGAATATATCTGGATTTAAAAAAGGCCTTTGATAAGGTACCACACCGGAGACTGATCTGGAAACTTGAAATGGTAGGAGGAGTGCATGGCAGTTTACTAAAATGGATGGAAGACTTTTGGTAGGAAGAGAAATGAGAACAATAATTAAGGACAGACCATCAGAATGGGGCTTGGTGGAGAGTGGAGTTCCACAGGGATCAGTGTTGGCACCAGTAATGTTCGCGGTCTACATAAATGACATGGTGGATGGGGTGTCCAGTTATGTGAGCCTATTTGCAGACGATGCAAAATTGTTAAGAAAAGTGAGATGTGACAAAGATTGCGAACTACTCCAGGAAGACTTGGACAGAATATGGAAATGGAGCTGTACATGGCAAATGGAGTTCAACACGACAAAATGCAAGAAAATAGAGTTTGGCAAGAGTGAAAGAAGAATCAGGAGTATGTACAAGATAGGAAATGAAGACATAAAAACCAGTCATGAAGAAAAAGACCTTGGGGTGACAATTACCAATGACCTATCGCCAGAGAGACATATAAACAAAATAATTGGAGAAGTATTGAACTTATTGAGGAACATAAGAGTGGCGTTCGTATATTTAGATGAAGAAATGATGAAGAAAATAATTACTGCAATGATAAGACCGAGGCTTGAATATGCAACAATACAGTGGGCTCCGAACTTAAAGAAACACATAAGGAAACTAGAGAAAGTACAGAGGGCTGCAACAAAAATGGTGCCTGACTTAAGAGATTTGACTTATGAAGACAGACTGAAAAGAATGCAACTTCCGACCCTGGAAAACAGAAGAGAAAGGGGAGACCTGATAGCAATATACAGAGGATGATTGGCATGGAAAAATGGATAGGGAAGATCTGTGTATGTGGAATGAAAGAATGTCGAGAGGGCATGGGAAAAACTAAAATGGCCACTTATAGGAGAGATGTGAAAAATATAGCTTCCCTCATAGAAGGGTGGAAGCATGGAATAGTTTAGACGTGGAAGTGGTCAACGCAAGGAATATTCATGATTTTAAGAAAAAGCTGGACATTAATAGATATGGAGACGGGACAACACGAGCATAGCTCTTTTCCCGTATGTTACAATTAGGTAAATACAATTAGGTAAATACACACTTGATTTAGCTACTTATTAAAACATTAATGAATATAACTTCCTTGCAAAATTAGTGCTAATGTAGCTAACTTTTGAAGTTTACTCTATGTTTGTACATTTCAGGTGGCAGAGTGCCTGATGTAAAAACCCCTGACCAGTGTTGAAGAGGCAATGCTTCGGTTAATAAAAAGATGTCCAAGTATCTGGTGTTCCTGGACTTCGTGACCCTCATCCTGCCAGTATGTTTTTTTGTCTTTTTTTTTTTTTCATTATTAATGTACGGAATGAAAATTAAGTTGTGATTTATCTTTTCTGTTGTACGGAGTATGAGTGGTC
>NC_059285.1:24986371-25176371 GCF_017591435.1 Portunus trituberculatus
CATAATGTAGATAACCATTACCATCATATGATCCTAAGGTTAAGTTTATTACACCATAATAAAGGCATACAAAACATGGACGTGATACAAGGGCAACAGAACTATGTAAATACAATTAATCACGTTACACCTCCCTCCTTAAGATAAAACCACAGGTTTTAATCATATAAAGGAAACTTTGGAAAGAAACATATAAACACATTACATTAGTCTTATGGGAAAGCTTGAGACAATGTGTCTGCAATCACATTATGGCATCCCTTAATGTGCCAGATTTCCAAATCATATGGCTGTAAAGCCAAACACCATCTTGTAAGCCTTTGGTTCTTATTTTTCATTCTGGTTACAAAAGTCAAAGGATTATGGTCACTATATACAATTATTTTACCATTACTATGTGCAAGGTAGATTTCAAATTTTTCTAAGGCAATCAACAAAGCAAGGGCCTCTTTTTCAATTGTTGAAAAGTTGCGTTGATGAGCTTTGAAATTTGTAGATAAATAACATACAAGATGTAATATCTTACTAGAACTTTCTTGTAATAATACTGCATGATCACTTGGATCAACTTGCAAAAGAAAAGGCCTGGTAAAATCAGGACTTGTAAGTACAGGCTGGGATGTTAGAATCCATTTATCTCTCTCAAAAGCTTCTTGACATCTTTCTGACCAAACAAATTTTCTTTTAGGACTTACAAGATCTGACAAAAGAGCAATTACATCAGAAAAAGTTTGACAAAAGCGACGGTAGTAGCCTGCCATGCCAATAAACCTTAAAAATTGTTTTCTATTAGTAGGTACAGGTAAATCATTTATGGCTGCTACCTTGGAATTTAGTGGAGCCACTCTGAAATAAACATCTGAGGGTTAGCATGTGTGTCTGCCAGTCATTAGAGATAGTAATTATATCATCCAAATAACCATACACATTTTCCAATCCATCAATCAAATTGCTAACCAATCTTTGAAAGGTACAAGGCTCATTACGTAAGCTAAATGGCATTACTGTATACTGGTACAATCCGTCTGGAGTTACAAAGCACTGATGGTCTTTGCCCTATCACTTAGTGGCACCTGATAGTAGCCCTTAAGTAAGTCAATTTTGGTTAAGAAAGTAGCGTTTCCAACTGAATCGATGATATCATCGATTCGAGGAAGAGGAAATGAGTCACTCCGAGTTTGTGCATTAACTTTATGATAGTCCGTGCACATACGGATGGACCTATCTGGTTTTGGAACCAATATGCAAGGAGAGGCCCACTCACTCTTACTCTTCTCAATCAAATTATGTGTCAACAGGAACTGAATTTCTTCTCTCAATATTCCCCTTTTTTGGGGTGACATCCTGTATGGTGCTTGTTTAACTGGAGCTGTGTCTTCAATAAGCACAATATCATGCTCTACAACAGTACTTTGACTAGGAACATCAGAGCATAAATCCTTAAGCTCACACAAAAGTTCCTTAATGTCTTGTTTCTGTTCTGCAATCAAGTGAACAAGTTTACCTTCTAAATTTGATAAAACATCAGAATTATTAAGTTTCATGTCACATTTTACATCAAATTCACAATTGCTGGCTTCATCATACACAGCATCCTGAAACGATACCTGTACTTGACCTTCATTAAGGCAAACTTCCTGATCATCATCTCTAGAACAATATTCTTTCAACAAATTGACATGTACAACTCTTTTAGTTTTACGTCGACCTGGAGTAGATATTATGTACAGTCAACCCTTGGCTATCGCGACTTCGGCTATCGCGTTTGATTGCTATCGCGCACCTATGAAAAGCTGCTAAAATTTCATTATCGCGACCTCAGATGCCTGCTATCGCGTGCCCCGCCATGACGTCATGAAATATCTAAGCACTCATTGGCCAAAACCGCCTTCCCGCCAAGATCAATTCGGCTATCGCGTTTTCGGCTATGGCGCGGCTATTTCGGCCCCAATTGGGCGCGATAGCCGAGGGTTAAGTGTAATTAAGCTTCCCTTCTTTTCTAATCACTTTATAGGGACCCTGATATCTTGCTTGTAGGGGAAATTTTCTTACAGGCAAAAACAACAAAACCTTATCTCCCACATTAAATTCTCTTTCAACAGAGGAAACATCATGATGAACCTTCATTTTATCCTGTGCAACTGTCAAATTCTTACTTGCAAACTCCTGCACCTGCTTTATTCTATCTCTTGATATTGCAACATAATCAGTTAAATTGGTATCCTCTTCTTCATCTATCCAACTCTCATACAACAATGTTAATGGTCCCCTTACATCTCTTCCAAAGAGTAGCTCATTTTGGGAAAATCCTAGACTTTCTTGTTTAGTGTTACGGATAGCACACAACACTAAAGGAATTCCTTCATCACAATCCTTGACAGACTCTAAACAATATTTTGTTAATGTAGATTTCAAAGTTTGGTGGAATCATTCGAGTGCACCCTGACTTTCTGGATGGTAGCAGGTAGCTAAATGCTGCTTAATTCCAAGTGTTGCTAAAACTTCTTTAAATACTTTGGAAGTGAAATTCGTGCCTTGATCAGACTGGACTATTTGAGGGAGACCAAATTGTGTAAAGAATTTCATAAGGACTGGAATAATAGATGTGGTGGTTATACTTCTCAAGGGCACAGCTTCAGGAGAGCAGGTGGTCACATCCATGACAGTTAGTAAGAACTGATGTCCCCTTCTGGTTTTCTCTAGGGGTCCCACACAGTCTATGATTACTTTATGAAACGGTTCAGAAACCACTGGGATAGGTTGCAAGGGAGCCTGAGGGATTACCTGATTGAGTTTACCGGCAATCTGACAAATGTAGCAAGTCTTACAAAATTTTGCAATATCAGAACTTATTCCAGGCCAAAAGAAATACTTCAGTATTTATATATTGTCTTTTTAATACCAAGATGACCACCTATATGATCATGAGCTAACTTGAGCACTTTGTCCCGATTACAGGTTGGCACTACAATCTGTGTAACAATATGCCAGGTCTCACTTTTGGGAGCTTCTGGAGGGCGAAATTTTCTCATAAGAATATCTGATTAAAGAAAATAACAGACAGACTCATCTACACTTTCACCCTCTGAGACGGCCTTATCCAAAAGATGGCCCAAGGAGGAATCTGCCCTCTGAGCCTCCACCAACATTTTACGAGTCACAGGAACACTACTAGAATTACTAACAGGCTCCTCACCAATCTCATTATGAATCTTCCCCTTAGTGAATAACTCAACCAAATTATCCTGGTCAACATCAGTGTCATGGGCCTTGTCCCTTGACTGGCTTCTAGTAACAACACAAGAAGGGAACAATTCAGGATTCTTTTCTGTCAGCTTCACTGCAGGATCAAAATTTAGAGGATTAGAACAGACTACTGGATCAGGGATTACACGACAACCAGCAATATCTTTGCCTAGCAAAAATGTAACTCCCTCAACAGGCAATGAATCCTGAACGGCAACAGTTACAGCCTGCAAAACTATACCAGACCTTAAGTAGAGCCTGTACAATGCCCTTCAGTAAAACAAACTCTCCAGTGTACAAATCTTCAATAAAAGGAACAACACTCCTTACCACAATACTGTGAGAGGCACCTGTATCACGCAGGATACTGACAGGGGTGGACGGGCTGTCCTCAGAGGCTGACACACTACCCTCAAATCTGAATGGTTGGAACAGCTGTTGACACTTATTAGACATGGTTAACACAGGATCACTCACATCTGCTGGTTTAAAGACATAATTAATAACAGGTTTTGTATCAGACCTATCCTGCTCTTTTTTCTCCAACTTAGGACAACTTGCTACAAAATGGCCAGGCTTTTTACAATAATTGCATGTTCTAGTGTCAAAACTTGAATGGTTCACACTCCTCCCAGCATAATAAGTACCCAAAGGCTTACCAGCATAACGAGTTGTGTTCTGGTCACATTCTGGAGTTAACTGATAAGCTTGGAGGATAGCAGCCTTAATTACACTGTAATCCTTCTGCTGGTCACTTGTCAAGGAGAGGTAAGTTGACTTCGCGATTTTTCACCTTTCGCGGAGGGTTCTGGTATCCATTAACCGCGATAAACGAGGGATCACTGTATATATAAATGTGTGTGTGTATATATATATATATATATATATATATATATATATATATATATATATATATATATATATATATATATATATATATATATATATATATATATATATATATATATATATATATATATATATATATATATATATATATATATATATATATATATATATATATATATATATATATATATATTGTGAGGGCCACCGCATTATTTCCCTTTATTTAATTATATTATATGTGTAGCCTCTGGCCCAAAGCGCGGCTGTCGCTGTTCCGCTGTGCAGGCCAACCACCCTCTCTTTGTTTCCACCATTTTGTTGTGTCTGCGAGCCTCAGTAATCAGCCAGTCTTCAGCGGAGTTAGACACGCACTCTTGGTCTGGCACAGTAAGAGACACGTGTTGCTGGGCTGTTCTTACCAGTGCTCACCAGTCATCGGTCTGGGAGTTGTGCCCTCCTGTTGAGTAGCTGGCTTGCTACTGGTTAGACCGTGATGTGTAGAGCAACGGGCTTGTTGTTCTGGGAGAGTGTGTAGTTTGGCTGCATTTCCGTGCGTTCGTCCACTCGGGTGTGGCGACGCGGAGAGACACGCTTTGTCTCGTCCTGTTTGTTTTGTTGGTGGCCGTGGTCACCAGTGTGTTTGGTGGGCGGCTGTGTGCCCCACCATCTGTTGTGTAGTATCAGTAGTATACTGTTTATAGTACCGGCCAGTCTTCAGCGGAGTTAGACACGTACGTCTCTGGCACAGTGAGAGACACGTGTTGGCTGGGCTGTGCTTTAGTACTCATTAGTCATCGGTCTGGGAGTTGTGCCCTCCTGTTGAGTAGCTGGCTTGCTACTGGGTAGACCGTGGCTGTAGAACAACGGGCTTGTTGTTCTGAGAGAAGTGTAGTTGGTTGGCTGCATTTCTGTGCGTTCGTCCACTCGGTGTGGCGGCGCGGAGGACGTGTTATTGTTTCGTCCTGTTTGTGCTGTTGGTGGCTGTGGTCACCAGTGGGGTTTGGTGGGCGGCTGTGTGCCCCACCATCTTTTGTATAGTTTCAGTAGTATACTGTATTGTAGTGGTAGTAGTCACGCACACTATTGAATGCTGAGAGGCTTCATGTCGGCCAGTGGTGCGTAGTTGTCGTCCGCCAGACTTGTCTGTGACGAGTATTTGGACTCCGTGTATAGCTGTTGTCACCCGTAGGTGGTGTCTGGGCTTGTGTGTACATCACCGGATGTGCTGTACACATCATATATTGCAGTAGTAGTAGGCTAGGGATGTCAGTCTGACAGGTGTTAGGAAGCACTTGTAGTAGGATAGTATAGTAATATACTGCGCGTTTGTCCCAGTCTGTGAGTTATCACAGTCTGTGGACAAGGCGTGGAGAGGCATTAATACTTCATAGAGAAGTGGGTGGAATTGTCCTTGTGGGCGGTTTCTCTAGGGGTATTAAGGCCTCGCCCTGTTACACATAACATCTACCATTTATAAATTCTACTTGGTTGGGTACAGGAGGAGAAGGAGTTGCTGAGGAGATTCCCTTACAGTGGGGGAAATTATACACTGTTGGCGACCTTGAAAGAACCTGAGGGTTACGGCGGCTGTGAGTTATAGTAGTGGGGACTCTGTGGAGTGTTTTATAATCCCCACTGTACTGACCGTAACAAAGTTGGTGATTTTGCCAAAATAACACTCTAGTGAGCTGTAGCAGTTAACCGCAGCCGTGTGGCGTACGTAACATAAAGTGGCGACCTCGCCAGGATAAACCAAGTGCTTTTATAGTGGTGTAGTGTATTGTGTGGGATATTATTACTTATATTATTTTATTGTTTGTGAGAACGAATCCTGTGAGCACCATGGAGAGAGTTACTGGCCTTTTCACCTCACCAGTGGAGGGTGAGGATGCGAGTGTGAGCCGGCGAGACTCACCACGTGGGTATGATGAGTCGTTGGCCGCGCGTGGGGTCAGTGAGGACGCACGTATGTCTCATGATAACGGACGTGGCGGTCCCAGTGAAGGTGATGTGGGATATAATAGCCCTGGCAGAAGTATCGGAAGCAGGAAGGCTCCCGACGATCTAGTCCAGCCAGCAGTATTGCTGATAGTGTCTAGTCAGCTGCCAGACTGGAAGAACTGAGATTAAAGCTGGAAATGAGGAAAATGGAGATAGAAGCAGAAGAGAGGCGAGAGTTGAAGAGATTAGCTACGGAAGAGAGACGAGAGTCAAACAGACTAGCAGCAGAGACTAGCAGCAGAGAAGGAGGCTAGAGAAGCGGAAGAAGACGAGAAAATCAGAGACTAGCAGCAGAGAAGGAGGCTAGAGAGATGGAGATGATGAGATTGAAGATGGAGAGAAAAGGGCAGATAAAGATAGAGTTGGAGTGGGAGAGAACTCGCCATGCAGTAAGTACGCCTGGAGTTGTTGGTAGTGTAGGAGGAGGAGGAGAACAGAGTGTAGAGCGTACTTTAGTTCAAAGACTCCAGCTAGTCCCTGAATTTGATGAGGCTAAAGTAGCTGAATGGTTTGTTCGCTTCGAGAGGAAAGCCAAGGAGTTTGCTTGGTCTCGAGAGAGATGGGTAGGCTTGGTCGCGAATAAACTCAAGGGAAAAGCCTTGGAAGTTTATGATAAAATGTCAGCTGATGATCTGGATGATTATGAGGAGTTTAAGGCTGACATTTTGCGGGCATATGAGCTGCGACCAGAAGCCTATCGCTTGCAATTCAGAGGAAAGAGGAAGCGAGCAAGTGACTCCTACCTCGAGTGTGCTCGTTCACTGGAGCAAGTGTTTGAGAGGTGGATTGCAAGCGAGGGTGTTGACTCTCTCGAGGCTTTGAAGGAGTTAGTAGTTATGGAGCAGTTCATTGATATTGCTGATAAGGAGCTGGTACCTCTGTTGAGGGAGAAGAGGTTTAGGACTTTGAAGGAGGCTGCTACATGGGCTGATGATTATGTGTTGGCCCACCGTCCTGTGCAGCAGCCTGGGAGTTGGAGTCGTAAGGAAGGTGGTCCTAAGGGAGGCCCAGGGAGTGGTGGCAGTTCTTCCTCGGGCTCTCCAGGCCACTTTAGGCGATATACTGGATTCGGCAGTAAGATGGGTTTGGGAAAGCCCCAGGCCCCACCCTCCTTCTTCTGCGAAGGATGGGACGGCGGGAAGGCGGCCCCTAGAACTCCCAAGTATGATTACCAGCCTACGTGCTATCACTGCCGAGGAAAAGGGCATTTTAAGTTCAATTGCCCAAAGTTAGTACCAGCTTAAACTCCAAAGTCCTCGCAGAAACCAGTTGCCTTGTTGGTGTGACCTGACAAAGTTTGTGGTGATGAGTTGACTGCTCCTTCAGGCTTTAGAAGTGAGAAGGCACGGCGTGTGCCTGAGTTGTGTTCGGAGGAGGGAGAGCAGGTTTGCCCACCTGTCCCTCCCCCTGTTGCCCCGCCCGCACCTAAGGATAGTGAGCTTGACTGGTGCCGTCCTTTCCTGTGTGGAGGCACTGTCGAGATTGATGGCACAAAGTATCCCGTCACTGTACTGCGTGATACGGGAGCACAGCAGTCAGTGTGCCGAAATGTCACTGGGAAGAAGGTGACATCTAGCAAGGCAGTGTTGTGTCGTGGACTTAACACTGTGGAGGAGTTCGTGACGGCTGAGGTGACGCTGTCATGTCCTCTTGTCACTGCTACGGCTCAGGTAGCAGTGGCAGACGAACTGCCAGTCGCAGGAGTGGACTTCCTGCTTGGGAATGATTTGGCTGGTGGTCGTGTATGGATCCCAACCTCTGATGAGGATGAGGTTGCTGAAGAGTCTGGGCCAGTGGTGCAAGACTCTGTAAATGTTGTTACCCGCTCTCAGGCCCGCCGGGCTGAGAGAGAGCCTGTTACTACCCAGGAGGCTGCTAGCAGCCAGGTGGGATTGACTCCAGATGGGAGTAGCAGTGCTGATGTGGTGGAGCCAGTGTTGGGCTCACCATTGAGTTCTGGTGTAGAGGCTGACGGTGACGGCGTGGAGTCACTTGTTAATGCACCGGACTCGGCTTTGGGAGTTGTTGCTGAGAGTGAGGACGGAGTGTTGGGTGTAGCTGAGTTGTTTGATGGTTATCCTCACTCTGCAGAGCACTCCGGAGGAGCACTCGTGCTGAGTTGCTTCCTGGTGTGGAGGCTGAGGGCTCTGATGTTCAGCACAGGCCCCAGCATGATAAGTCAGGCAGTTTGTTGGAAGTTGGCGCCCAGGGTGGGAGACTTCCAGTTCTGCGGGGAGTTGGAAGTTTCTCCCCCTGTGGAGCATCGTGGAGGCAGGGAGCGAGCTGTTCCCTTGCCTGGTGACTGCCTGGCTGGTGGTGATGATCCTTCTGAGGACTCACCGGATCACATGGCAGGAGCGGAGCAGCCTGGGCCAGCTCTCCGTCCTCGATGCCGTGTGGGACGTAGGGTTGCAGCGTTGCCTCAACCCCATGACCCTATAGTCCCCCTTTCTCTTACCCAGCTAGAGCCTGCAGAGCTCATTCGTAGGCAGCAGGAGGACCCGGCGTTGGCCTCCTTCTTTGCTCGAGTGGGTGAGGGAAGTGAGGAGTTGGAGGGCAGGGAGGAGTTTGTTTTGCATCAAGGGGTGTTGTGTCGTAGATGGCAGGAGAGTGACGGTGGTGAGTTATTGCAAGTAGTTGTGCCGCATAAGCTGCGTGAGGCACTTGTGCTGTTGGCACATGAGGGGCCCATGGCTGGACACCTGGGCATCCGAAAGACCGTCGCTCGCCTGCGTCGCAATTTTGGTGGCCCAGCATGTCTGGAGAAGTAGCCACGATTCTTAAGTGCTGCCACACTTGTCAAGTGGTGGGCAAGCCTAATCAGACACCCCCTGTGGCGCCACTCCACCCCATCCCTGCTGTTGATCCTCCCTTCACGAGGGTTTTGATTGATATAGTAGGTCCTCTGCCTACTACCAGGGCTGGTCACAAGTATTTGTTGACCATAATGGATGTTACCACGCGGTACCCTGAAGCAATTCCCTGAGAAGCACTCACTCTAAGGTGGTGCTGAAGGCTTTGTTAACCTTCTTTACACACTTTGGATTGCCAGCAGAGCTGCAGTCCGATCAGGGGACCAACTTTACTTCAAAGTTGTTTAAGGATACGATGACTGCGTGGGGGATCAAGCATATTGTGTCCAGTGCTTATCATCCGCAGTCTCAGGGAGCCCTGGAGAGACATCATCAAACTCTCAAGACCATGCTCAAGAGTTTCTGCATGGAGAGAGATAAGGATTGGGACGAGGGTGTCCCTTTGTCTTATTTGCGGTGAGAGAAGCGCCCACTGAGTCCTTGGGTTTCTCACCCAATCAGCTAGTGTTTGGACACCGAGTGCGTGGACCGCTCGACGTTGTTCGGGAGGCTTGGTGTCAGCCGTCGCCTGAGCGCCCTGTCTCACTGCTTAAGAGCCTCATGAGCAGTCGAGAGAGATTAGCCAAGGCATTAGAGGTGGCGCAGGCCCACCTGTGTAAGGCCCAGCAGAGTATGAAGGGGTATTATGACCGAAGGGCCGAGTATCGGAGTTTTGCCCTGGAGATGAAGTGCTCGTGCTGTTACCACTTCAGGGCCAGCCGCTTGCTGCCCGCTATAGTGGCCCCTATGTTATAGAGAAGAAGGTAGGTGACCTCGACTACCTGGTGGTCACTCCTGACCGGCGCAAGAGGGCTCAGCTGTGTCACGTTAACATGCTGAAGCCCTATTTTCGTTCTACTAGCCAGAAGGGCTCTTTTAGTTCTGCCGTGCAAGAGGCATCTTCAGTTTTATTTTTCTGCCGGGAGGGAGAGGCTTCAGAAGTTATTGGGCCTGAACCTGTTGTTCCTACAGGACAGTGGGAACGGAATAGCCTCCATTTCTTGAAAGAGAAGGTTGAACATTTAGGGATCAGCAAGATGAGTTGCTTCGGCGGCTGAGGAAGTACTCTTCAGTGTTTAGCAGTGTCCCGGGCAGGACACAGTTGATAGCACACGATATTGATGTTGGGGACGAAAAGCCTGTCAAATGGTCCCCATACCGAGTGAGCCCAGGAGTACAATGTCATAGTAAGATATATAAGAGGAGCAGACAACGTTGTGGCTGATTGTCTGTCCCGGGCCATTCCTTTAATCAGTTCCATGCCTTTTAAAAAATTTTGTAAATGTTTTGTTTCCAAAATTTTTTCTTTTAAGGAGGGCGTGTGAGGGCACCGCATTATTTCCCTTTAATTTATTATATTATATGTGTAGCCTATGGCCACCCAAGCGCGGGCTGTCGCTGTTCTGTGCGGCCAACCACCCTCTCTTTGTTTCCACCATTTTGTTGTGTGCGAGCTTCGCCTCAGTACCAGCCAGTCTTCAGCGGAGATAGACACGCACTCTTCGGTCTGGCACAGTGGAGAGACGTGTTGCTGGGCTTCTCTGTACTCACTAGTCATCGGTCTGGGAGTTGTGCCCTCCTGTTGAGTAGCTGGCTTGCTACTGGTAGACCGTGGCTGTGTAGAACAACGGGCTTGTTGTTCTGAGAGAAGTGTGGCAGGTTGGCTGCATTTCCTGTTGTGCGTTCGTCCACTCGGTGTGGCGACGCGAGAGACACGTTACTGTCTCGTCCTGTTTGTTTTGTTGGTGGCCGTGGTCACCAGTGTGTTTGGTGGGCGGCTGTGTGCCCCATCATCTGTTGTGTAGTATCAGTAGTATACTGTTTATAGTACCAGCCAGTCTTCAGCGGAGTTAACACGTACGTTCTCGGCACAGGAAGAGACACGTGTGGCTGGACTGTGCTTTACCGTACTCATTAGTCATCGGTCTGGGAGTTGTGCCCTCCTGTTGAGTAGCTGGCTTGCTACTGGGTAGACCGTGACTGTTAGAGCAACGGGCTTGTTGTTCTGGGAAAGAGTGTAGTAAGTTTGGCTGCATTTCTGTTGCGTTCGTCCACTCGGGTGTGGCGACGCGGAGGGACGTGTTATTGTTTCGTCCTGTTTTTGCTGTTGGTGGCTGTGGTCACCAGTGTGGTTTGGTGGGCGGCTGTGTGCCCCACCATCTTTTGTATAGTTTCAGTAGTATACTGTATTGTAGTGGTAGTAGCCACGCACACTATTGAATGCTGAGAGGCTTCATGTCGGCCAGTGGTGCGTAGGTGTCGTCCACCAGACTTGTCTGTGATGAGTAATTGGACTCCGTGTATAGCTGTTGTCACCCGTAGGTGGTGTTTGGGCTTGTGTGTACATCACCGGATGTGCTGTACACATCATATATTGTAGTAGTAGGCTAGGGATGTCAGTCTGACAGGTGTTAGGAAGCACTTGTCGTAATAGGATAGTATAGTAATATACTGCGCGTGTTGTCACAGTCTGTGATTCATCACCGTCTGTGGACAAGGCGTGCGGAGAGGCATTAATACTTCATAGTGAAGTGGGTGGAATTGTCCTTGTGGGCGGTTTCTCTAGGGGGTATTAAGGGCTCGCCCTGTTACACATAACATCTACCATCTATAAATTCTACTTGGTTGGGCACAGGAGGAGAAGGAGTTGTTGAGGAGATTCCCTTACAGTGGGGGGAAATTATACACTGTTGGTGACCTTGAAAGAACCTGAGGGTTACGGCAGCTGTGAGTTATAGTAATGGGGACTCTGTGGAGTGTTTTTGTAATCCCCACTATACGGACTATAACAAAGTTGGTGATCTTGCCAGAATAACACTCTAGTGAGCTGTAGCAGTTAACCGCAGCTGTGTGGCGTATAACAGTATATATATATATATATATATATATATATATATATATATATATATATATATATATATATATATATATATATATATATATATATATATATATATATATATATATATATATATATATATATATATATATATATATATATATATATATATATATATATATATATATATATATATATATATATATATATATATATATATATATACAGTCAACCCTCGGCTATCGCGACTTCAGCTATCGCGTTTTATTGCTATCACGCACCCATGAAAAGCTGCTAAAATTCCATTATCGCGACCTCAGATGCCTGCTATCGCGCGCCCAGCCATGACGTCACGAGGTATCTGAACACTCATTGGCCAAAACCGATACCAGAATTTTGGCCGTTTCCGATACCGATACCACCTAATTGGGCAGATATCGATACTACTATCGATACCGATACCACCGATACCGATACTACTACTTATAGTGATTACTGCACTGGACACCAGGATGAGTTGGTGGACGGCGATCGTTATCAGATGGGAGGCTTTGTTTTGGGGGATGCTGTAAGTCCTTCTGAGAACGTTTGTGAAATAGGAGCAATTCTAGAAGCTTTTTGAAGCCATTTGCAAAGTAAAATTACTCAGTAATCAATATCTTATATCGAATATATCACTAAGTAGTAAATTCCTTTTAGGTATCGATACGTAAGTATCGGCATAAAATAAGCCGATATCGATACCCAAAAAATGGGCCGATACCGCCGATTCCGATACCGATACTGATGCATCGGTACATCTCTAGTAAATACAATGAGCTGATGTAATTTTTTTTTTATGTTATAACCTTGACATGTTTTAATTGGTACCAATGGATTATACAGTAATTTAAAAAGAAGTAAAAATGAGGGATATTAGGAGTAAAATTTGTGGTTGCGGTACCAATAACAATTTTCACCATTAGTTGTTCAATTCGGCTATCGCGTTTTCAGCTATAGCGCGGCTATTTCGGCCCCAATTGGGCGCGATAGCCTAAGGTTAAGTGTATATATATATGTATATATATATATATATATATATATATATATATATATATATATATGTATAAATATATATATATATATATATATATATATATATATATATATATATATATATATATATATATACATACATACATACAGTAGAGCCCCATTTATCGTGAGAATTAGGTGGATGAATGTGGTCGCGCTAACTGATTTTGCGCTAATTGATTAAAGTAACCAATACGAAAAAAATTATTTGGTGCACTCATCTTATTTTTAGGTTTAATAACTACTCAAGATAATCATTCACATAAAAACAACTCACCTTTCTTCCATAAGAACACTGGTATATATCAAAGGATGGGGTTGTGAGGCAGCTGTAGGGTGAATAAGAAGTAGAGCCCGTTGCCATCTCATTGCCGCTGTCTCCATCATCACCGTCACTGTCATTGGTACGTTGATCTCTCATCAAATTTTCTGCTTGTAAAACATCCTCAAATCGAAGGAAGTCCACATCATCATTATCCTCAGCACTGGGAACAAGTCCTAGTGTTGGTGGTGGTGGTGTGGCTGCAGCAGGAGTGCGTATGAATCTTGTTATGAGAGTTTGCCGTCTCTCATTCACTTTTTTTGAGTGCAGGTCTGTATAATAACGCATCACTTTATCCAGTTGATGCACCATTTCTGTTATGCGCACACTACAGTTTTCATTTTCTGTAATGCACTCTTTAAAAGCATCAACCCCAGCCAGTATTCTGTTCAGCTGCTGCATGGTGAGCTCACCTGGTGGTGGAGCTTCCACTGCCTTGCCTTGGTTTTCATTCTCTAGAACATCCTCAATAGTTGCCACATCCATGATAACTTCAGGTGTCATTATGTCCCCAGCGGTGTTCACTTCTTTAATCTCATCTGGAGTGACATTCTCAAAACCAGGAACACGACATGCAGCAGCAGCAGCTTCCATCAGGGAGACTGAGTGTGTCTGGACTTTGCCGTGCTCATCCGACACCAAGTGGGGCACACACTAGGGGCCGCCAGGCATGACGCACTGTAGGCATGTTAATCTCATCCCAGGCCTTCAAGAGGAAGTCAGTTGCATTCCTCACTGTAAATTCCCTCCAATATTGGTGGACAGAAATTGCTTTGGGGTTGGTGTATTGTTGGATAACAAGTTGATCTGTTTCCTCCACTTCAAGGGGTGGATGTTCATCCACATCGATGTCAGCATCCTGGTATTCCCCGTTTGCTTCCGTGATTATCTGGTGGATCTCTGCTCTACATTCAGTTTTCAGTCTAAGGTCCTCATAAACAAGCTTTTGATATATAGATTTGACATTGCCTATGAACTCTTGATCAAGTGGCTGAACAATAGATGTGTTTTTCGGTGGAAGGAAAACAATTTTAACGTTAGGGTGAAGATCAGTCAGGTAGTGGGAATGAGCAGGACAGTTGTCCATTATTAGCATCACATTAAATGGGATGCTTAATTGTTCACACTTCCAATGAGCATCAGGGACAAAACAATCAAGCAGCCAAGCCCTGCAAGTTGAGGAACTCATCCAATCATTTTTAGTCGTCATCCAATACACTGGCGCCTGACTCATATCTTTGAGATGCCAGTAGCACCTTGGATGCTTTGCTGTATGAATGATCAGTGGTTTCATTTTATGGGATCCAAAGTTGCAACAAAATAAAACAGTCAACCTAGCCTTGTCAGGTTTCCTTCCTCTTGCATTTTTTATTTGTTTTGCCACAAATGTTGACTTGGGAGGCATTTTATACATTAAACCAGCCTCATCCATGTCGTAAATGCAGTCAGGATGAGACTTGCTTTCATCAATAATTTCTTTGAGGATACTGGAAAATTCCTTTGCTGCATTGGCATCGGCGCTGGCCGTTTCACCAGAGTAGCCAAGTTTCCTTATTTCCTTGCGTTTAATGAAATGATGCAGCCAGCCATTGGAGGCATGAAAGTTACCCACAGGAACATTTGTCTTACAACAAATCACTTCATAAAAGCATTTCGCTTGTTGTTTGATCTGACGTTTATCTACGGAACTGCCTTCTTTATCTTTCCTCTCAATCCAAAGGGCAAGGAATCTCTCCATTTTTATCAGTTTCTCATCCCAAGCACGCTTGCGATTATCAATCTGAGAAGTACCATATACTTTAACAGATGCTTTGATTTCATCCTTTTTCTTCCATATTGTCCTTACAGTTGATTCACTGAGGTCTAATGCACGGCCTATTGCAGAATTGCCCTGGCCTTCCTCTTTGCGTTTCACAACTCCTTGTTTGATACTAAAGTCAAGTGACTTGCACTTTCTTGCATGTAGCTTAGGCATTATCACTTCACAAATCACCCAAACACTGTAGCACTATTTCAACTCGTGTGGTGCTGTGCCACAAGGATCACGCACTCGCTCATGGTATACACGACACGGACACTTAAACACCTCTCACTGTTCACCCGTACAGGCTGCTGGGATAAGGAACAAATTCCTCAATAACGGTGTTCGGTGTACGCCTCGGTATAGGTGGGCAGACCAGTGTGGGAGACTGGGGAACTATGTGGGAAGAGGTGGGCAGGGGGGGGGTCTGTGCTGTGGTGGGAACCAGAGGTAGGTAGGCGGGAAGCAACTGTGTTGATACGCATCAGGTACCACGCACCATGGCGGCTTGGTGCAATTTTCAAAATTCAATTGTGGCAGCTGCTTGCACTAACTGAGGCTTTCGTGCTTTTTTTTTTTTTTTTTTTTTTTTTTTTTTTTGTTAGATGATAGCTCACGCTAATTGCGGTTTGCGTTAATTGATCTCACGCTAAGTGGGGCTCTACTGTATATATATATATACAGTAAGCCCCCAAATTTAGCGAAATCCAGCTTAGCGAAACCTTTATTTAGTGACTGTCTGGAAAAAGGCCAAGCCCTCAAGTTTGGCGATTTTCTTTCATATTTAGCAAATGTACCACACTACACTGTCCTGCCTCCCGCCAAGGCCGCCTGGAGGCTGTTCTCCAGGCGGCCTTGCTCCCGCTTGCTCTGAGCCAATTGTCCTGCCTATCGCTTGCTGTGAGCCAATCGTGTGTCTGTTTTGCCGTGATGTCAGCCCCACAGTGCCTCCGGCATTCCTACTCGACACTTGAGCTATTGTGTGTGTTAATTCAGCATGTGAACTCATTTTTTGTGCTCCCATCCTCTCTGTTCAGCGAGTTTTGCTATCACCATGGCCTCCACTAGTGGTTCGGGGGTGCTGATTCTAGTGAAGGTGGCGATGTTGCTGATAAGAAAGCTGTGCAGAAGTGTGATTATAGGAAAGGTAAACAGCACAAGATCTATTCAATGGCTGACAAGGAGAAAATTTTAAACATGATAGAAGCTGGAGCAAGAACCTGTGATATTGTTAAGGCCTTAGGGGTTCCTGAGTCTACAGTGAGGAACATTCGAAAGGCCAAGAGTGAAGTTAAGAAAAATATTGAAAGTGCAAAGAATTATTTCCCCAAGGCTGGCCCCTCTAGGGGTATTCATGAGAGGTCTGTGAAGAACCACATGCTACTTATAACAGAATACTTTCTACTGAACTGGCTTACACGTAGACTTGAAGAAAAACAAAGTGTTGATGGTGAGGAAATTCGTCGTACTGCTAGAGAATATTATGCAGGTGTGTGTGCCAAGAAAAAGGTTAAAAATCCTCCTTACATCACTGCCTCAAAAGGGTGGCTGCAGAGGTTCAAGAAGAGGTGTTCTATAAAGCATGCCTCTTATAAAGGGGAGATAGCCTCTGCTGATGTCGAGGCAGCCAAGGCCTTTATTCTTGTGGCCAAGCAAATAATTGATGAGGGTAATTATTCCCCTGACCCAGTGTTTAACTGTGACGAAACCGCTTGCTACTGGCGTCGCGCCCCTGCTTCTACATTTATTCCTAAAGAGGTGAAGCAGGCACCTGGTCACAAGCTGGCGAAGGACAAATTCAGTGTTTTATTCACATGCAACGCTAGTGGAGAATGTAAAATGAAGCCACTGGTGATATACAAATTTGCCAAGCCTTATTCATTTACAAATTGTGACATGGAGAACCTGCCTAACTGTATCTGGCTTCATAATGCATCTGGATATATGACTATCCCAATATCTGTCATCTGGTTTGACAAGCATTTTGTACCCGATGCAAAGAGACACTGTAAAAAGAAAAATATCCCCTTCAAGGTTGTGCTGTTCCTTGACAATGGCCCCGGCCACGCAAAATTCCTGGTCTGGCGGCACCCAGCTGTCCAAGTTGTATTTATGCCCCCCAATACTACAGCCAAACTACAGCCCCTGGATCAAGAGCTTATTGCTAACATGAAGCTCATCTTCTATGGCTATCTCCATGATAAAATTAAAAGGGCAACAGACAGCCGAAAGAAGATGAAAGACATTGAAAAGTTAGTGAGTAGCAGGGAGGAGGAAGTGGCAACTCCCGACCCACAAGCAGCACCCTCATCACCGGCATCTCTCATTGCCTCTACCTCCGCACAGCTGGCCACACCACAAACCCCACACTCTCCAGTTGCCTCAACTTCAGCAGTACCTCCTGTTGCATCAGATGTATTATCTATGAAGCAGTTTTGGAAGAAATTCCAGATCAAGCAGGTGGTTGATTTGATGTCTCGTTCTTGGTCTGAAATAACTCTGAAGACAATTAGACATGCCTGGAGCCCTTTACTGCCTCATTTAAAGCTGCAAGAGGAGGAGAGACAGAAGCAAGAAACACTTCTCCAACACAACAAATTCCATTCAACAAGTTCCCAGCATGGCTGCAGTGGACAATGAGGCTGTTGCTGACATCGTTAGAGAAAGAACCAAGGAACTTGATGATGGAGGAGGACGAGCAGGAGGTGGTAGATCAAGAAACATCAACACCAGGAGATAAGGAGGGCACCACTAAAGAACTGAGCAACATCCTAGGACTCTGTGCTATCTTAAAAGAAGAGACCTTCAACAAATTCAAACAAGATGACGAAAACATTGAACAAGCTGCGCAACACCTAGAAAAGTTCACAGGAGTATTCAGGGGGCTTTGCCAGATGAAGTTAGCATCAACTCAACAGGCAAAAATAACAGACTTCTTCAACCATCAGCTTGCAAGGCAAAGAATGATAAGTCAGGGTCTCACTGATATTCTAGGCAATGAGGATGCTGATATCCTGGATGATCCATCACCATGTGATACAGCTGCAGAGGAACCCCAGGCACCACCTCCTGTTCACATATCTCCAGTCTCTCAAGAAGATGCAGAATTCCTAGGCTTTGAAGAAGTTGATACTGCATCAGCCAGGGAGGTTGCAGCCCGAGGAGAGGACCCCAGTGGTGGTGGCGGGCACTAAGCCTATGCGCCGCTACCACCACCCTGTATTTATCATCCCTCCAGGCTTTCATTCTCCCCTTTTATAGTGAGTACAGCATTCAATTTTATGTTTTAACTATTCATTTACCAATATACTGTATGTTTGCTAATGTATCAAAGGAAGCTTGTTTATTTTGCAGTTAAAAATGGGGACTCGAAATGGGGACTTTGGGCGGACGAAAGACTGATTGGTATTTTTCCCTATTTAAAGTAGTACAGTAAAAGCCCTGAAATCTGGAAGTCATGGGGGTTCAGGCATTCTGGATTCTAGGATTTTCCGAATTGTAAGATAGTAAGGCTGAAAGTAAGATTAAAATCTTGAGAGTACTATGTAAACCCCACTAAACTAATCCCAACTTGCTATATCTCTTTGTAGTACTGTCATAACATCTTACAGGGATTGCTACTACCACCAGTCCACTGTGTACTTCCTCACCACACCACACAAGATTTACGTAGGCTTTTTTTTTTTTTTTTTTTTTTTTTCTTAAAGATTTGCCAGACTATGGGGGGAGTGGCATGGGCCTTTCCAGCCATTATGACAGCCCATATATGATGATTGCTCTTTTCCTACTTGTCAACTTGTATATGTGTAGGTGATTTCACTATTTTACGTAGGCTATTCCACCATCCACATATACTGAGAAGTTTGAGTGATTGTACTGTGCTGTACCCTACATAATATGTATACAGTCCACAATACTTATGTCACACTTTATAAAATAATTTTAAGCATAATACAAAACATATTTCATAACATAAAACATTTACTGATGCCTGATAAAGGGAAACAAAAGAAAGGAAGGCGTCCAATATCATATGCCAGCCAATCACGTCACCGGCGTCGAGCGTACACCAGCTGGACCACCCACGCAGATAACAGGACTCCGCAACACACACACACACACATACACGGGACATCGTCGATGGCGGATGTGGTCGATGAGCTCCAGAGCAATCATCTCTAATTCTACAGTTACCATTGCCTAAGAGTAACCAAGGTGGGAAAGGAGCTGGTAATGTTTGTCCCGTCTCCATATAGTCATGTTAACTGTTGATTAGCAAAATAATGTCCAGGGAAGGTAAATATAAACTGTAGCCTGCGTTTGAGCCATCAGCTGGTTTGTTTACATCTGCGCAACATGGCGGCCGTGAACTCGAAAGATGAATCAGACTTCACAGGATTTCAAGGAATAATGGAGAAGAGCGCTTATGTGAAGAAAATTCTGGAGTTGGAAGGTAAAATTGAAAAACTGTTTGAAAAGTATGGGGCCTGGAAACGAGTTATGACAATGTAATGAAAGAGTGTGCCGATATGAAGAAGGAAAATGAAGCACTGAAAGAGGAAGTTAAGCTAATTAAAGTGAATTGCGAAAATGTGGAGAATCTCTAGGAAAAGTGATGGAGAAGCAGGCTGAATGGAAAAAAGTCAGGAAGTGGAAAGAAAGGAGGTAAATTACAAAGTTGCAAGTCTGGAAAAGGAAATCAAAGAGTCTGGGAGAAAACTTTGGGCCTTGCTGAAATTATAGATCAACAGATCATAGAAGAGAAGATTGCTGAGAAAGTGGTGAAGGTTATTAAGTCAAATGAGACATTGGTGAGGAAACTGTAGACAAAAAGAGATGTGTGGTGATATTTGGTGTGGAGGAGGATAAGACACCGAGTAAAATGGAGAGAGAAAAACATAAAAAGGTGATAAATAATATCATTAATGTGGTGCAGGAGGAGGAAAAGACCTAGTACAAGAAATAGAGGACTTCCATAGAATTGGAAAGTTCACAGGAGAAGGTATGAGGCCAATAAGAATCAAACTTAAGTCACAAAAGGATGTAGATGAATTGGTGGAGAAGTCATGGAGGCTAGCCCAGCAGGAAACAACAAGGAAGATTTGGTTGAGAAGAGATCTCGGTGAAAAGGAAAGAGAAATGTTAAATGAGTTGAGAAAGGAGGCTTTGAAAAAAATGAAGAGAGGACAGAAGAGGAGAAGAAAGAGTTTTCTGGAGAATCTTGGATATGAGACTGAGGAAGTGGTTCATAACCCAGAAAAGTACAGCAAGAAAGGACTAAAGAAACTTACGTATGAGCGGAATGTAATGTATTCCAACATAAATGGAGTGATATCGGGATTTTAGAACTCAACGATTACTTGAGGACAAGAACCCAGATATTGTGGGTCTTACTGAAACAAAACTGAGAGAGGAGAAGACCTGATGATGGTTGGAGAAGGAAATATAATGTTTGGAAAAGAAATAGAGTAGGTAAGATGGGAGGAGGAGTGATGTTGCTGGTTAAAAAGATATAAAGGTGGATCAAGTGAAAGAAGGTATGGGAAAGGCAGAAGTGCTAAAGATCAGAGCAGAAACTAATGAAGGAAAAAGAGGCACTACATAGTGGTGTACGTACCACCTAAGACAAATGCATGGTCAGTACAGGAATATGAAGAAATGATAAGTGATACAGGAACATGTCTGGAAGAAATGTTGGGTGGCTGTGAACGAACTATAATGATGGGAGATTTTAATTGTAAAGAGGTGTGTTGGGAGGACTGGTCAATGGAAGGATCAGAGACAACATGGGGAAATACACTATTGACACTGGCAATGGAAAATGTGTTAACTCAGTGGGTCAAAGAAGATACTAGGTTTGGAGGAGAGGGAGCATCGTCAAGACTGGACTTGGTCTTTAGTACAGAGCCAATGGTCATTGAGGAGATGAGGGTGGAGTGCCCTTTAGCAAAGAGTGATCATGCAGTTTTGGAGTTCAAGGTGATAGATGAAGAGAAATCTAGAAGAAATGAAGAATATAAAGTGGGAAGATGGAATTATGCCAAGACAGATTTTGGAAACCTAAAGAAATTCTTTCAAGAGACAAATTGGATGAAATTCAAGAGTGCTAAGGAGCAAATGAAAAGTGGAAGGAATTTATAAAAATATACAAAGAAGGTGAGAAAAATTTGTACCAATAAGACAACATAGAGAAGTTGGAAAGCAGGACTGGTTTAACGATAGATGTGAAAAGGCTAGAACAAGAAAAGAGGATGCATGGAAGAGGTGGAGAAGGAAAAGACGGATTAAGCAGTGGGAAAGTTACAAAAGAGCAAGAAATGAATATGTGTTGATTAGAAGAGAAGAAAGAAAGAAACAAGAAAAGGATATAATTGATAAATGTAAAGACCAACCAAGGCTTTTTACAGACATGTGAACAACAACATCAAAAATAGAGAAAGTATTGAAAGTTTAGAAGTAAATGGAGTATGCAGTGAAGATCCCAGGAAATGGCAGAGGCTATGAATGGATGCTTTCGGAAGGTATTCACAAAGGAGACTGCTTTTGACAAACCACTGGTAATGGAACAGAAAGGGATTATGAAGGAGTTTCAAGTAACTGTGGAGGAGATCAAGAATATGATGGGGAGTTTAGAAGTGAGAAAAGCTGTGGGACCTGATGGGGTATCAGGATGGATTTTAAGAGAATGCAGGAGCAACTGGCAGAAAAAGTTTGTGAAGTAATTGATGCCTCATTAAGGGAAGGTGTAGTGCCCCAAGACTGGAAAAGAGCTAACATTGTCCCAATCTATAAATCAGGTAACAAGAGAGACCCATTGAACTATAGACCAGTGTCACTTACAAGTGTGGTAGCTAAGATGTGTGAGAGGGTGGTGAAGAATAGATGGACAGACTTCTTGGAGAAAAATGACATACTTTGTGAGTGTCAATTTGGTTTTAGAAAAGGGCGTTCATGCACGACAAACCTGATATGTTACTATTCGAGGGTGATAGATGTAATACAGGAAAGAGATGGTTGGGCTGATGGAATATATCTGGATTTAAAAAAGGCCTTTGATAAGGTACCACACCGGAGACTGATCTGGAAACTTGAAATGGTAGGAGGAGTGCATGGCAGTTTACTAAAATGGATGGAAGACTTTTGGTAGGAAGAGAAATGAGAACAATAATTAAGGACAGACCATCAGAATGGGGCTTGGTGGAGAGTGGAGTTCCACAGGGATCAGTGTTGGCACCAGTAATGTTCGCGGTCTACATAAATGACATGGTGGATGGGGTGTCCAGTTATGTGAGCCTATTTGCAGACGATGCAAAATTGTTAAGAAAAGTGAGATGTGACAAAGATTGCGAACTACTCCAGGAAGACTTGGACAGAATATGGAAATGGAGCTGTACATGGCAAATGGAGTTCAACACGACAAAATGCAAGAAAATAGAGTTTGGCAAGAGTGAAAGAAGAATCAGGAGTATGTACAAGATAGGAAATGAAGACATAAAACCAGTCATGAAGAAAAAGACCTTGGGGTGACAATTACCAATGACCTATCGCCAGAGAGACATATAAACAAAATAATTGGAGAAGTATTGAACTTATTGAGGAACATAAGAGTGGCGTTCGTATATTTAGATGAAGAAATGATGAAGAAAATAATTACTGCAATGATAAGACCGAGGCTTGAATATGCAACAATACAGTGGGCTCGAACTTAAAGAAACACATAAGGAAACTAGAGAAAGTACAGAGGGCTGCAACAAAATGGTGCCTGACTTAAGAGATTTGACTTATGAAGACAGACTGAAAAGAATGCAACTTCCGACCCTGGAAAACAGAAGAGAAAGGGAGACCTGATAGCAATATACAGAGTGATGATTGGCATGGAAAAAATGGATAGGGAAGATCTGTGTATGTGGAATGAAAGAATGTCGAGAGGGCATGGGAAAAACTAAAATGGCCACTTATAGGAGAGATGTGAAAAATATAGCTTCCCTCATAGAAGGGTGGAAGCATGGAATAGTTTAGACGTGGAAGTGGTCAACGCAAGGAATATTCATGATTTTAAGAAAAAGCTGGACATTAATAGATATGGAGACGGGACAACACGAGCATAGCTCTTTTCCCGTATGTTACAATTAGGTAAATACAATTAGGTAAATACACACACACACACACACACACACACACACACAGGAAGCACGCAATACCGTCACTCCTGAGAATCAGCTGATCTTCACTACCTTTGTTTGGGTTTGCAGTGGCCTGGGCGAAAAGTGTGGACTCATTTTTTTTTTTTTTTTTTCATGAATACAGTGTTAAATAATAATGAGTGAGAAAGATATTCCATCTAAATGCAGGTATGTGACAAAGGAAAGAATGAAAGCTGATGATGACAATATTGGTGAAAGAGAAAGAGAATTTGAAGGCTTTGATACGGCGCAAACTTCACTATTTGATAGAGTCTTGACTATCGAACGTAAATTAGATAAATTGATAGAGGAGAGTATGGGAATGAAAGAGAATGAAGAAAAGGATAAAGAGCTCCAGAAATTGAAAGAAAGGATAAAAAGAGTGGAAGAAAACGTAACTAGGCAAAGAACCGAAAATGAAGAATTAAAAGTCCAAATAGCGAACTACAAGAAATTGATGGAAGAAGGACTCGGTAAAGCCGAAAAAGAAAAAGAGAAGCTAAAAGATCTAGTTAACAAAGAAGAAGAAAGAGTACAAGATGTGATTAAAAAAGAAGTACAAGCATGGAGAATCCAAGATAAGAAAGACAAGGAATCATTTCAAGAAGTATTTCAAGAACAGTTAAAAGCGAGATGAAAATATGACACGGAAAATTATAGGAGTCCTCAAGAAAAAAGAAAATTTAGTAAGAGAAATTGCAGAAAAAAAGAAGTGTAATTATTTTTGGACTGAAAGAAAAAAATGTTAAATATAGACCAAGAAGGGAAAAAGACGAAATGAAATCAGTAAAAGACCTACTTTTTTAAAACATCTGGATGACGAGGATAGACAGAGCTTAGAAGAGGAAGTAGAAGAAATCCATAGAATGGGACCATATCAAGAAGGAACAGTGAGACCAATTAAGATATTACTAAAATCACAAGCAGCAGCAGAAGAAGTACTATATAGAAAAACAAAACTCAGAGAAACAGAAGGTTGCAAAAATATATATATATAAAGAAAAATAGAAACGAGGAGGAAAGGAAGAGACACAATGAACTGGTGGCAGAAGCAAGAGAAAAGAATAATGAAAGGTCAGAGGAGGAGAAGAAAGCATATTTTTGGAGAATTATAGGAGACAGGATAAGGAAATGGTATATAAAAGAGAAAGAAGAGAAAAAATGGAGCAAATTTAACTAAAAATGATAAGAACAGAGATTAAAAATGATGTATACAAATACATTACAAGGGCACTGGCCAAGGGCAAACAAAGTGTTGGAAAAAAAAAATCCGCTGGTTGCCAGGCCCTGTTAAGAAGAAAGTAGAAAGAGAAAAACAAAAAAATCTAAAAGGAGGGTCCAGTTAACGTAAGAGGTGTCTTGACACTCCTCTTTTGAAAGAGTTTAAGTCATAGGCAGGTGGAAATACAGACACAGGTAGAGAGTTCCAGAGTTTACCAGTGTAGGGAATGAAGGAGTGAAGATACTGGTTAACTCTTGCATTAGGAAGATGGACAGAATAGGGATGAGAAGAAGTAGAGAGTCTTGTGCAGCGAGGCCGCAGGAGGGGAAGGCATGCAGTTAGCAAGTTCAGAAGAGCAGACAGCATGAAAACAGCGGTAGAAGACAGATAAAGATGCAACATTGCGGCGGTGACTTAAAGAATCAAGACAGTCAGTTAGAGGAGAAGAGTTGATAAGACGAAAAGCTTTAGATTCCACCTTGTTTAGTAAAGCTGTGTGTGGATCCCCAGACATGAGAGCCATACTCCATACACGGGCGGATAAGGCCCTTGTACAGAGCAAGCAGCTGGGAGGAGAGAAAATGGACGAAGACGCCATAGGACACCTAACTTCTTGGAAGCTGATTTAGCAAGAGTAGAGATGTGAAATTTCCAGTTTAGATTTTTAGTGAAGGATAGACCGAGTGTGTTTAATGTAGAGGAGAGGGAAGTTGAGTGTTATTGAAGAAGAGAGGATAGTTGTCTGGAAGGTTATGTCGAGTAGATAGTTGTAGAAATTGAGTTTTGAGGCATTGAACAAAACCAGGTTTTCTCTGCCCCAATCAGAAACAAGTGAAAGATCAGAAGTTAGGCGTCCTATAGCATCTCGCCTTGAGTCATTTAATTGTTGTTGGGTTGGGCGTCTGTTGAACGCTGTTGAATAATGCAGGTGGTATCATCAGCATAGGAGTGGATAGGGCATTGAGTCAGATTTAGGAGATCATTGATGAATAATAGAAAGAGAGTGGGTGATAGGACAGAACCCTGTGGAACACCACTGTTGATAGTTTTAGGGAAGAACAGTGACCGTCTACTACAGCAGCAATAGAACGATCGGAAAGGAAACTGGAGATGAAGGTACAGAGAGAAGGATAGAATCCGTAGGAGGGTAGTTTAGAAATTAAAGATTTGTGCCAGACTCTATCGAAGGCTTTCGATATGTCAAGGCCGACAGCAAAGGTTTCACCGAAGTCCCTAAAGAGGATGACCAAGATTCAGTTAGGAAAGTAAGAAGATCACCAGTAGATCTGCCTTTACGGAAACCATACTGGCAATCAGAGAGAAGGTTGTGAGCTGATAGATGCCTCATTATCTTCCTATTAAGGATAGACTCAAAGGCTTTAGAAAGGCAGGAAATCAAAGCTATAGGGCGGTAGTTAGAAGGATTGGAGTGGTCACCTTTTTAGGGACAGGTTGAATGTGAGCAAACTTCCAGCAAGAAGGATAAATAGAAGTAGAGACACAGATGAAAGAGTTTGACCAGGCAGTGAGCGAGTTCGGAAGCACAGTTTTGAGAACAACAGGAGGGACTCCATCCGGACCGTAAGCCTTCCGAGAATCAAGGCCAGAGAGGGCCAGGAAAACGTCTTTATAAAGAATTTTAATTTTAGGGATGAAGTAGTCAGAGGGTGGAGGAGTAGGAGGAATATGCCCAGAATCATCCAAAGTTGAGTTGGTAGCAAAGGTTTGAGCGAAGAGTTCAGCTTTAGAAAAGAAGAGACAGCTGTAGAGCCATCTGGATGAAGTAAAGGAGGAAAGACGAAGAAGTAAAGTTGTTAGAGATATTATTGGCTAGATGCCAGAAATCTCGAGAGGAGTTAGAATTGGAAAGACTTTGACATTTTCTATTGATGAAAGAGTTTTTAGTAAGTTGGAGAATAGATTTGGCATGATTACGGGCAGAAATATATAGGGCATGAGTTTCAGCAGTTGGATGGCTACGGAACCGTTTGTGAGCCGCCTCTCTATCATTGACAGCACGAGAACAAGCAGAGTTAAACCAAGGCTTTTTAGCTTTAGGGTTAGAGAAAGTATGAGGAATGTATAGCTCCATGCCAGAGATAATCACCTCTGTTATGCGCTCGGCACAAAGAGAAGGATCTCTGACATGAAAACAATAATCATCCCAAGGAAATCAGAATAGTACTGCCTTAGTTCCTTCCACTTAGCAGAGTTAAAATGCCAGAAGCACCTCCGCTTAGGCGGGTCCTGAGGCTGCACTGGAGTGATAGAACTGGTAACGGAAATTAGATTGTGGTCGGAGGAGCCCAACGGAGAGGAAAGTTTAACAGAGTAAGCAGAAGGGTTGGAGGTTAGGAAAAGATCAAGAATGTTGGGCGTGTCTCAAGGCGGTCAGGAATACGGGTAGGGAACTTCACTAGCTGCTCTAGGTCATGAAGGATAGCAAAGTTGAAGGTTTGTTCACCAGGTTGGTCAGTGAAAGAAGATGAAAGCCAAAGCTGGTGGTGAACATTGAAATCTAAAATGGAGATCTCAGCAAAAGGAAAGTGAGATAAGATGTGCTCCACCTTGGAAGTCAAATAGTCAAAGAATTTTACATAGTCAGAGGAATTAGGTGAGAGGTATACAGCACAGATGAATTTAGTTAGAGAGTGACATTGAAGTTTTAGCCAGATGGTAGAAAATTCTGAAGATTCAAGATTGTGGGCACGAGAGCAAGTGGTGTCGTTACGCACGTATGCGCAACATCCAGCTTTGGATTGAAGCTGAGGATAGAGCAAGTAGGAGGGAACAGAAAAGGGGCTGCTGTCAGTAGTCACAGACAACTGTGTTTCGGTTAGGAAGAGAAGATGAGGTTTAGTAGAGGAGAGGTGGTGTTCCACAGATTGAAAATTAGAACGAAGGCCACGAATGTTGCAGAAATTGATAGTGAAAGTATTAGATGAAGTGTCAAGACACCCAAGGTCGACAGCAGAGGGGCAGTCCGACCTGGGGACATTTATGGTCCCCTCCCCAGAGGGGGACTCCGAGGCAGGGCGTGGTGAAGCCATTATTAAATTTTGATTTGAAGAGAGTGTAAAAGTGTAAGGTGTTGTAGTGTAGTGTAGGAAGTAGTAGAAGTTGTCTTTAGAGGGCAGGCTGCAGATAAAAGGTATAATATATGGAGGAGAGACAGAGTGGGTAAAGGAGGAGGAGGAGTCATGATGATGTTAAGGAAGGAGATAGTGGTAAATCAAGTGGAGTTTGGGGAAGGAAAATCAGAAATACTGTATGTTAAGATGCATATTAACAAAAAGGAGTTAACAATCATTGGAACATATGTGCCACCAAAAACAAACTCATGGACTAACCAAGAATATAGAGACCTGATAGATGACAAAATAAGGAGTCTTACAAGAATCATTAAGGAAAGGAGAAAAGTGATATTGGTAGGAGATTTCAACTGTAAGGAGGTAGACTGGGAAAATTATGAAAGTGGTATGGGGAAGATGCCTGGGAGATAGATTCCTGAACCTAATGATAGATAATTTGATGGTCCAAAGAGTAAAGGAAAACACAAGATTCAGAGGAAACGATGAGCTGGCAAGATTAGACCTAGTTTTTACAAGGGATATACCAATTAACGATGATATAAGATACAAGTCCCCATTGGGAAAGAGTGACCATGTAATATTAGAAATGGATATAGAAGAAGGAAAGGAAGATGGAGATGAATCATACAAAGGAGACCGATTAAATTACAGAAAGGCTGATGTTGAGAATCTCAAGAACTATTTTAAAAATGTAAACTGGGAGGAGATGGAAAACTCATTAACGATTCCAGAGAAATATAACTTATTTTTGGAAATATACAAAACTGGGGTCAGGGAATATGTCCCAAAATATAGACCTAAAGAAAAAGGAAAGAAAGATTGGTTTAATGCAAGATGTGCTAGGGCAAAGGAGAAACGAGATGGAGCATGGAAAAGGTGGAGAAGAAACAGAAATCCAGAAAATAAGGAAAACTTCAAAACAGCAAGAAATGAATATGCTAAGGTGAGAAAGGAAGAAGAAAGGAACTATGAAAAGGACATTGTCGAAAAATGTAAGGAACAACCAAAATTGTTCTACAGATTCATAAATGGAAAAATAAGACAAAAAGAAACAATAGAAAGGTTAAAAGGAGAAAACGGAATGGTGGAAGACCCAAACTGTATGGCAGAACTGTTAAATAGTAAATTTCAGGAGGTCTTTACTAAGGAATCCAAATTTGAAAGACCACAGGGTAATAGAGAGACTGTCTATATGAAAGAGATTAAAGTAACCAAGCTTGAAATAAAAAAGTTGATGACGGAACTAGATGAGGAAAAGGCAATGGGACCGGATGAAGTCTCAGGCAGAATACTGAAAGAATGTAGGGAAGAACTAGCAAGTCCAATATACAACATCATAAAATGCTCAATAGAAAATGGAACAGTGCCAGTGGAGTGGAAAAGAGCTGAGGTGGTTCCCATATATAAGAGCGGAAGGAAGGAAGAACCTTTAAATTACAGACCGGTATCACTAACTAGTGTAATATGCAAGATGTGTGAAAAAGTAATAAAGAAGCAATGGATTGAGTTTCTTGAAGACAACAAAATATTATCAAATAGCCAATTTGGTTTTAGAAAAGGTCGGTCATGTGTGACAAATTTATTGAGTTTCTACTCTAGAATAGTTGATAAAGTACAAGAGAGAGAGATGGGTTGACTGTATTTATTTAGATCTAAAAAAGGCTTTTGATAAAGTGCCACATGAAAGATTACTATGGAAGTTAGAGGAGAAGGGTGGCTTAAAAGGAAGCACATTGAGATGGATGAAGAATTACTTAAGGGGAGAGAAATAAGGACGATAGTTAAAGATATGAAGTCCAAGTGGAGAACAGTAGACAGCGGAGTGCCACAGGGTCAGTATTGGCCCAATACTTTTCTCGTATATATAAATGACATGCCAGAGGAGTGAACAGCTACATAAATCTGTTTGGGGACGATGCAAAACTGTGCAGAGTCGTTAAACAAAAAGGGGCTTGTGAAATACTACAGGAAGACTTAAACAAGATCTGGAAATGGAGCAAAAAATGGGAGATGGAATTTAATGTGGACAAAAGCCATGTCATGGAAATGGGAAAAAGTTAAAGACGACCAGTGGGAATCTATAAGATGGGAGATGGAGTAGAACTAGAAAAAGTAAAAAAGGAAAAGGACTTGGGAGTGACAATGGAAGAAAATAATCAACCGGTAAGCCATATTGATAGAATTTTCAGAGAGACGTATAATTTGCTAAGGAATATTGGAGTAGCATTTCACTATATGGACAAGGAAATGATGAAGAAATTGATAAGTACTAAAATAAGACCTAGATTGGAATATGCAGGAGTTGTGTGGACTCCCATAAAAGAAACACATAAGAAAATTAGAGAGACTACAAAAATGGCTACAAGAATGGTTCCAGAATTTAAAGGGATGACATATGAGGAGAGACTAAAGGCAATGGATCTACCAACCTTGGAGCAGAGAAGAGAGAGGGATCTGATACAAGTTTATAAATTGATTAACGGAATGGATGAAGTGGATAATGAGAAACTGATCCTGAGAGAAGAATATGACTTTAGAAGCACAAGATCGCATAGTAAAAAACTAAGGAAGGGACGATGTCTGAGAGATGTTAAAAAATTTAGTTTCCCGCAAAGATGTGTTGAGACTAGGAACAGTTTGAGTGAGGAAGTGGTGTCAGCAAAGAGTGTACATAGTTTTAAAGAAAAATTGGATAAGTGTTGATATGGAGACGGGACCACACGAGCATAAAGCCCAGGCCCTGTAAAACTACAACTAGGTAAATACACACACACACACACACACACACAACCACTCATGCACATCACCTACAGAAACATAAAACACCACTTATAATACCTCCAAATATTATTCTCTTACGAGTTTGTGTTAAACTCAGTGTCGGTGATGACATGTTCGGTTTCAGCTATTATTATTATATATTTATTACTATTATTTCTTACTTTTTACATATTTAACTCAGCCCCTCAAATTTTCCGGATTATAAGGATTTCTGGATTATAAGGTTCCGGATTTAAGGACGTTTACTGTATTCAAATTTGGCGAAATTCCAATTTAGAGATGGTTTCGGCAGACTATTAGGATCACTAAATGTGGGGGCTTACTATATATATATATATATATATATATATATATATATATATATATATATATATATATATATATATATATACAGTAAGTCCTCGTTATATGGTACATATCCGTTCTTGAAAACCTTACCACAAATCAAAATTACCGTATACCGAACTCGTTATAGCATGTAATAATAGAGGATGTGTTCCAGCACGTCACAAATCACTCCTACAGACATGAAAATACATGAAAATAATCATATAGAAAAATATAAAGTACTGCACAAAAGAACTAAATAGAAAATGTTTTTATTTACCTTTCACTCGCCACGCATTCTATCAGATGATGTCCCTCCCGAGGCTAAGGGACAGTAGGGATTTCAGCCCTTACTCATAATATCCACAATAAAACACATCATAAGGATTTCATTTATGTTTAGTGGGAAACGCGGGAAGAGACTGATTGTTGTGGTGGCTGTGCGGTGTGGTGGTGCTACAGCACCGTTTAAACAAAACACGAGCGGGTACCGTATCTGTGAATTTTTCTTACCATAAATAGAATCAAAGGTAGTAATTACCAAACACTGTAACTGTGAATTTACTGGATAACGAAGTACTGTATAAGGACTTACTGTATATACAGTGGAGACTCAAATGCAAAATTTTGATTTAATACTTGATAAAATATCTGATAGTTGAACGTCCACACACGAGGTTGTAAACAAAGGCTCCCTGGTGTCCGCCTTCCCTACTCTGCCAGTTGTGACTTGTGCTGCCATAGTCATCAGAGTAGCATTCTCCTGCATTCTATCTGTAGTTTTTCATTTATAAACTTACATTAACATCAAAGGCTTATTCGTGGTGAAGATATCCGGTAATCAAACGGCCGCACATTTAGTCGTATACAGAGCTCCGACATCTCCCTTCTTGCAGCCGCCACTGTATCGTCGTGATGCTGTATTACTAGTAATACCGATATTACCAGTATTACTGTAATACCGGTATACCAGATGGTGGTGCGCATCCATAGTCCTGCCACAGTCTTCAAATAAACAACAGTCTTCTGTGTTCTGTCGTTAGTTTTTTTTATTTAGAAACTTACGATGGCACCAATGAGGCTCACTTGTGATGAAAATAAGGAATTTGGTGAGAGAGCAAGTGTTAGTGAGCCACAGCCCTCCATTAGTGGATTCACAGGAATCACACCACATCATCATCATGGATGATGACTCTTTCTCCGGCAGTCTCCCTCCTCCTCTCCACCCTTCTCCCCTCCTTTTCTAAGTTATCCATCTCCAGCATTCATTATGTACAAATCAAAATTGTAAAAAAAAAAAGAAAAATACATTGTGATTTTTTTATAAACGAGGTTTTGCTAAGATAAGAAAGAATTACCTGATTTATAGGTATCAGTAGTCGAACTTTTTGATACTCGAACAGCCATTTTTAATTTCAAGTATTGAGTCTCCACTGTGTGTATTTATATACATATATATATATATATATATATATATATATATATATATATATATATATATATATATATATATACAGGCAACCCCTGCTTAATGAACGTTCACACAACGAAATTTTGCTACGATGAATGTTTCCTTTTACCACCATCTGCTTGTTTAATGAACACCAAACTCGCTTTAACATTTTTATCCAGGTAATGTTTGCCAAGTTTGAAAGCCCTGCTGTATTATGCAAGCCAACAGGCTTTTGAATACAGCAGTGCCTCTCGTGGACAAAACGTGCACCACTCACTCCTCTTACCCTTTCCTGCTCTTATTAGTTCAAAACAATAACAGCGTCAGCAGCAGGTCACCTTCCCTTGCTCAACATGCCACCAAAACACCCTGCAATGTCACCTAGCTTTGCTAAGAAGACCAGAAAGTCTCTTACCTTCGAAGTGAAGCTGGATATTATTCACAGAAATGAGAGGTGAGAAAACTAATAGCATTGCTTGCCACCATGGCTTGACTCCATCTACTGTCTCTGCTATTTTCAAGTCAGCAGACTCTATTAAGAAGGCTGGTGAGACTGTATCTTCCTTGCAAGCTAACAGAACTACCTGTACTTGTGACTCTGCAATGGATAAAATGGAAAGCCTTGTGGAAATGTGGTACATAAGTTTTGTATGCGGTACAATGATGCACCCTTTGTTTACATTCCACAAGTTGCCAGTTATCATCTTTCCCATTCCACTCTCCCTCCCTTCATAAATTTAAGATTATCAACATTATAAAGTTACGTACATATATACAGTAGAATCTCGAATTTCAGTCATAATTGGGACCAAAAATACTGATCGAGATTCGAAATATCGAGATGGAAAGTTAACTTCTTATAGAGAAAAATTTAATTGGGACCAAAGCTTTGGCAAATAACCTATATTAACTACGTTAACCTTGAATCTGTGAATATTTTTTTTGCCAATGTCACTGATTTCTTCACTTCATCCTTCTTGCTTTTTAATGCCCGGGGTTTGAATGTCTGGGGGAGGCCGCGGGTGACTAATACACACTACACTCCACAAGTTGCCGCTAGGTGGGAGAGCAATCGAAACAATCGCATCGCCATGCGCCATGTTTGTTTCGATACAATAAAATGAAAAATGTGGGAAATAACATTCCAGTGGGTGCCCTCCCACTCAGACATATGAGGCAACGAGGTTGTCAATGCTGCTACCAAGATGGCCCTGACGGACCATAACATTACCCCGCTCACCCTGCCACTCTACACCTCCAAACGCCTCATCGCCCACACCTGTCAGTCCATATGGAATGAATTCCTCACCCCTGTCTTACAAACCACCTCAGTGGGCCAATACCGCAGTGATTCTTCCCCGCAACCATGGGTTAGAAAAATATCCTGCAAGCTGGATGTCGTCCTCACGCATCTCCACCTCGGCCAAACACGACTCACCACTCACCTCCAGCGCATGAGCCTTGCCCCAGACCCGTACTGCCCTTGGTGCATCAGCATCCCTGAAACTATGAACCACTTCATGCTGGAGTGTCCACGCTTTCACTTACATCGTGTGGTGCTGCAAGAAGAACTCCGTGCCCTGGGAGTAACCACATTTGACTTGCCCACCCTGCTTGGGGCGACAGGCATCGACTCATCATGGCAATCAGCAGTGCTTTGCCTCATCTGTGCCTTCCTCAACAAGACTAACCAACTGCAACGCTTGTGAGAACATCACAGGCATCTCTCCAGGGCTCATAGGATCGTAATAGATTGTCGCAGCCCTTAACAACAACAACAACAACAAAATGAAAAATAGCGATCGAGATTCGTGTAATTTGATCGAGATATGTGAATCGTGGGATTTTGATGGTGCAATCGAGATGCAAAATATTGAGATGAGATTGATCGAGATTTGAGATTCTATTGTATATTAGTGTACATTATAATGACTTTGTCTTAAATTAAACTGCTTAAATGTTTAACTTCATAATTTTTTGCTTTCATTAAACCTTTCACTGTACTATGATGCACTCTCGGTTTGTTTACTCTCAGTGGAAGTTCAAGTCAGGGGTTAAACTTGTTATAATTGGTTGGCTTAACGAAAATTTGCTTAACGAATGTTTTTTTAGGAACGTAACCCGTTCGTTAAGCGGGGATTGCATGTTTATATATATATATATATATATATATATATATATATATATATATATATATATATATATATATATATATGTATTATATAATGATGGAATGCACAACAGTATAGAACTAATATGATGTCATGAAATGAATGCTAAATTGTAACAATTATTTACAGGACCAACTAAATCCTGAGAGATATGCAGCTGTTCATTTTAGAACAGAGAATATGGATGATGCTTCTTTCAAGGAATATCTGATCATTGTCTTCCTACCAAGCCACACCTTTCAGTCCAAACCAGCCATGCTGCAAAGCATACCAGGTGCATCTTGGTCCAATTCCTTCAGAAGAAATAGAAAGAAGCCACAGAGTGATTTGTTGACCACCATTAGCTATTTAGCTGCTGAATTGTCAGAGCCGGGCTTCATCTTTTCATGGCTTACATGGTGAGTCCTTGACTTGTTACATGATTTACACAAAATTTTTCCTTTACATAGTTTGTCTCAATAATTTCTATGATTCCTTTATAGAAAGAAATCATGATCAATCTGATCTTGATCTTGATGCAGCACCTAGCAGCAGAGTGTGAGAGATTGCAGGCAACCAGGTAAAAGAGTTGAGAAGGAAAGAGTTTTTTATTCTATTTTATTTAACAAGCTTGTATTACAGAATATCTCTGTACTGAATATAAATTATGAGATCATCGTAACTTACCCTGGTAAGTGTGCGATGATCGGGTATCCTCTTAGACTGTGCGGTCCTATTATGCATGGTCATGCATGACTTACGGTGAGCTGCTACCAAGGCTCAGATTTCATCCGGAGTTGTGGGTGAGAGTGATGTGGGGGGAGCACATCACCAGAAAAAAAAATTTTAAAGTGAAAATTTTTTTTGTGAATATACTTACCCATATGTAATTACATATGCCTATATGCCATTATTTCCACACTCAGCACAGAAAATCAACCAGCACCTCTATATAGAAATCGTGCCTACAAAAGCGCCACGTCACCTCTGTGTGCATGTGCACCGGGAACCACCAGCCCAGCTGGCTAAACAGACCTCAGATCCTTTCTGCCAGAATTGACAAAAACACAGAGGGGAGGTAGGAAAGGAACCTCTTACTATGTAATTACATATGGGTAAGTATATTCACAAAAAAAAGTGTTTACTTTAAAAACTGTTTTGTTGCTACATATACTAATTACCCATATGTAATTACATATGCCAGATTCCCAAGTATAATTGGAAGGGTGTAACAGAAACCCAAAGGTGGAAGACACTATCTCCAAAATCGCCAAAACCCTGAAAACAGAAAAATAATGTATCCGTAAACGATTTAAGACCGAAAGGTCGCAAATCAGCCCCCCTGTGGTCTTGGACACAAGGAAGACGTTAGAATAGAACCTGGCCTGAGGATCTATCACTGGTTCTATAGCTCCCTTTACCAGCATCTCGGAAACTGCGGCCTCCAGAGCCAAATGACTGTCCAAGCCCTCCCTGTACACCGGAAACTCCACCGGCACGCTTGAGAGGGGAGGTTCCCTGAGGAAGGGGAGAACGAAACCATACCAAAGGGTCTTGATCACCCACTCACACACCCCGATGTTCTCCCACTTGCCAATACCACTGCAGATAAGCCCCAACTTGCAGCAGCACCTCCACAGCATCCCTAGCAAGATACCCAAAAGCCCTCAAGAGCGAAAGGAACCACTTGCCTTTGGAGCATGAGAGGGCGGAACCGAAGGAGGTGCAGCCGGCGCAAGGTGTCAGGAACCTATGGCACAACCAGCCTTAGGCCTGATGCCTCGAGCTGTGGAAGCCAGGTCACGAGTGAACTGGGATATGAGGACTGTTACATGGGGGCCGCCGTGGTAAAGTGGAACCATGCGTGTTTTGGGGTCTGAGGGGTCTCCAAGCGCATGGGTTCAAATCCTGTCCACGGTCCGAGTGTAGGTTGGGCTTCCTCACTCGGGGCAATGGTTTCCTAGCGGGTGGGCTTTGAAATAGGATATACTCCAAAAAGTATCCCCTTTAGGCCATAAATTCCCGTGAAAAGCCCACATGGTAAAAAGAAAAAAAAAAAAAAAAGGACTCAGGCTCCCTCTGCTCCATTACTGCCAGAGTCTGACCATCAAAAAGATGGGAGCCAACGGGGGAAGACATTAATTGCCGTCTCTCCCAGTCACTGTAGGTATTAGGGAGGTTTCTCACAATAGCCTGCCTACGAACATCATCATCCTCAAACGGAGCATTTCACAGGGCTGCATAATATCTAAATTTACCATGGCAAGAACTCCCAAGCAGTCCAAGCCCCTCTGGGGGACAGCACTGGAAAGACCAGCAAGGGCTCCCAGAACCTGATCTGTCCAGGAAGTGATATCAACCAGACTATTCAAAATACCCTGTAATTGAGTAGCCATACACCAGGGAAGACTCACAGACAGATCTTTACTCTCCACCAAATGAAGCAGCTCATCATTGAGAGGAGGAGCCCCACAGGAATTTCCTTCTGGAGTGTACCACCTCTCCACCCTTGAAGCTCACTTCCTGGGCAAGGCAGACTTGGCTGAAGCTGGATTAGGAATCCCCAGGGAACATCTCAGTTGTTCCCTGTGAACCTCCAGAACCAGGGGAGAACGAGGCAGCACCAAGGGAGTGGGGCCAGGTCGTGAAGTCCCCGAGGTGCACTTGACTCCAGTCTGAAAAGTAGAATCAAGAGAAGAGGGCATGGGGAGACCCAAGGACTCTCTCACTGAGGTAATAAGCTCACAAAAGAAAGCCGCACTCTCCTCATCCAGGGTGCCAGCCTCCCCTGAGGGAATGTCATCAAAAACCTCATCCACCTCTTCAGAAAGCAAAGGCCAGCCCATGGCAGCAGCCTGACTAACTACTGTGCCACCATGGTCCGCGCCCACATCAACTGGCCATTGCAGGACTGGTGAAGACATTGACCCATGCAGCAAATCATCATGAAGCAGGCCCATGGAAGACATGCCCGCCAAGCCTGCAAAATTGCCATCACCTGGCAACCCACCAGGGAGTGGTGCGGCATGAAGTCCACTACCAACAAGGCCTTACCAGAGAGAGGCCATACCAGAGAGAGGAGCTGTGCGAAGATTCATCCACTGACTACAGGACCAGCCATGGAAGAAACAGGATCAGTGGGAGCCTACAAGCCACTCAATCCCGGGGGTCACTCCAAGGAGTGGGGTTGCATGCAAGTTCATTCCACCAAGACTTGAAAATTCCCTAGAAGCACCTGACACAGCGGGAGTCTGCACCACACTCACTCTTGGGGCCACGCTAGGGAGTGGGGACACAATCAAGCTCACACCCATGAAACCAGAGAAGTCCTGAAACAGCGGGGTACTGGCCCCCTCCTCACTCCCAGAGCCAGACTATGGGAGAGGGGCACACACACACTAACTCCACCGAAAACTCTGTGGAAGGGCCAGGAACAGGGGGAGAAGGCACGCCACTTGCTACCAGTGGCGGGGCAGAGTGTAGGGCTGCACGCAAACTCATCTCCCTGACTGCCAACTCTGGGGCAGGGCTTGGAACAGAGGGAGCCTGCCCCCCACTCACTCCCGGAGCCAAACCAGGGAGAGGGGACACACTGAGACTTGCTCCACTACTACCAGCAGCCACCACCGAAGGGCCTGAGCCAGGGGGAGAACGGGGCCCCCTGACACCCGATACCAACCTGGGGGGCAGACGCACACTCACTCTGTCGTCCGCAAACCTTGAAAGCGCGGAACCGGAGGCAGGAGCAACAAGACCACTGACAGCTGGGCAATAGAAGCCAGATCAGACTCTACAGTGACAAACCTGCTAGCCCAAGGGGCCTCAGAAGCTGGCTCCTGCCAGCGACAACACTTCTCACTGGAACCGCCAGATGACTTGGCCCGCTTCTTCTCCTTAGCAGAACACTTCTCAGCATCCTTCACATAAGCTTGGAACTGGAGAAGGGAGAGGTGGGAACACTCACTGCACTGGTCCTCAGCAACATATGACGGGCCGACAAGACACACAGCGGGAAGGCGGCTCTAAAGCCTCGCCCGGCAACTACCTCTTGCATCCAACACAACTCCAAGTGGACATGGCAGCTCAAGAAGAAGTAAAAATGGAAGCGGCAAGGAAGCGGGCGCCAAAAAAGGCAGGAAGAGGCGCAGGTGAACACTGTGCTGAGCACAGAAAGGATCTTAATTATGGTTGGCCAGCTGGGCTCATGGTTCCCGGCGTGCATGCGTGCAGAGGTGATGTGGTACTGTTATACGCACAATCTCTATATAGAGGTGCTGGTTGATTTTCAGTGCTGAGTGTGGGAATAATATCATATAGGCATATGTGATTACATATGGGTAAGTATATGTAGCAACAAATGTGGTGATGGGATAAGGTATGGCAGAAATAATCAAAATTTAGATAAAAAGAAAGGGAAAGGGAAAAAGAGATACTGCAGTAGCATATGTACCACCAAAACTAATGCATGGAATCAAGAAGATGTTGAGAGAAATGGGTAATTGATTGAAAAAAAATATTGCAAGAAAGCAGGAATGTAACACTTATGGGTGACTTCAGCTGCAAAGAGGTATGCTGGGAGAACTGGACCTCACAAGGAGGAGAAGTGTCGTGGGGATATACACTACTAATCTTGATAATGATTAGGGAAACTCCAAGAGTTGGGAGAAATGAGGAGGCATCAAGGCTCGACCTATTATATATGAAAGAGATTGAAGTCATTGGAGAAATAAAGTATCAGTGCCTTCTTGGGAAAAGCAACCATTTGTTAACTGAATTTAACCTAGACAGCAGTTCAGCTGTAAATAAGGATGAACTCCACAAAAATGGAAGGTATGATTATGGGAAGGCAGACTTCACAAAATTAAGGGAATACTTCATAGAAGCTGAGTGGAACCAACTGTATGCAGCAAATAAAGTACAAGGGAAGTGGGATATATTTATGAATATTTATAATGAAGGGATTAAAAGATATGTTCCCAAAACCAGAATCAGTGAGGGGAAGAGAAAGGAAGACTGGTATAGTATAAGATGTAAAATAGCAAAAGTAAAAAAATGGAAGTAGCATGGAATAGATGGAGAAAAAAAGAGGACTTAATAATTGGGAAGAATTTAAGGTAGTAAGAAATTAATATGTCCAAACACTAAGAGAGGAACAGAGGATTTTTTTTTTAATGTAGGAGAGAGGGCCAGCCAAGGGCAAAAAAAAAAAGAAGGATTAAAAAAAGAAGGCCCACTTGAGTGCTGGCTCTAAAGAGTGGGAAAGTGTCAGCCAAAATTAGGGAGCAAATGCCTCGAAACCTCCCTCTTAAAAGAAGACAAGTCGTAGGAATTCGGAAATACAGATGCAGGGAGGGAGTTCTAGAGTTTACCAGTGTAAGGGATGAATGAATGGTTAACTCTTGCATTAGAGAGTTGAACAGAATAGCGATAAGAGGAAGAAGAAAGCCTTGTGCAGTGAGGCCTCAGGAGGAAGGGAGGCATGCAATTAGCAAAATCAGTAGAACAGTTCGCATGAAAATAGCGAGAAAAGATAGAAAGAGATGTAACATTTCGGTGGTGAGAAAGAGGCTGAAGACAGTTTAGTCAGAAGAGGGGAGTTGATGAGACAAAAAGCTTTTGATTCCACCCTATCTAGTAAAACTGTGTGACTGGAACCCCCCCAAACATGCGAAGAGTACTCCATACACGGGCGGATAAGGCCCTTATACAGAGTAAGCAGTTGGAGGGGCGAGAAAAACTGGCGGGGACGCCTCAGAACACCTAACCACAGAAGCTGTTTTAGCAAGAGATAAAATGTGAAGTTTCCAGTTAAGATTATGAGCAAAGGACAGACCGAGGATATGCATTGCGGAAGAGGGAGACAGTTGAGTGTCACTGAAGAAGAGGGGATAGTTGTCTGGAAGGTTGTGTCAAGTTCATAGATGGAGGACTTGAGTTTTTGAGGTATTGAAAACTACTAGATTTTCTCTGCGCCAATCAGAAATCTTAGAAAGATCGGAAGTCAGGCATTATGTGGCGTCTCTGTGTGATCTGTTGACTTTCTGAAGGGTTGGTCGTCTCTGTAAGGATGTAGAAAGATGTAAGGTGGTATCATCAGTGTAGGAGTGGATAGGGCAAGAAGTTTGGTTAAGAAGGTCATTAATGAATAATAGAAAGAGAGTGGGTGACATGACAGGACCCTGAGGAATTCCACTATTAATAGATTTAGGAGAAGAACAGTGGCCGTCTACCACAGCAGCAATTGAACGGTCAGAAAGGAAACTTGAGGTAAAGTTGCAGAGAGAAGGATAGAAGCCATAGGAGGGCAGTTTTGAAATCAAAGCTTTATGCCAGACTCTCAAAAGCTTTTGATACGTCTAACGCTACAACAAAAGTTTCACCGAAATCTCTAAGAGAGGATGACCAAGACTCAGTAAGGAAAGCCAGAAGATCACCAGTAGAGCAACCTTGATGGAAACCATACTGGTGATCTGAATGTGAAGTGACAGATGTTGAGAATCTTCCTGTTCAGGATAGATTCAAAAACTTTAGACAAGCAAGAGATTAAAGCTATAGGACGGTAGTTTGAGGGATTGGAATGGTCACCCTTTTTAGGAACAGGCTGAATGTAGGCGAACTTCCAGCAGGAAGGAAAGGTAGAAGTCGATAGACAAAGTTGGAAGAGTTTGGCCAGGCAAGGTGCAAGCACGTAAGCAAAGTTCTTGAGAACAATAGGAGGTACCCCATCAGGTCTATAAGCCTTCCGAGGGTTTAGGCTAGCAAGGGCATGGAAAACATCATTACAAAGAATTTTAATTGTAGACATGAAATAGTCAGAGGGAGGAGGAGAGGGAGAAACAAACCCAGAATCGTCCAAGGTGGAGTTGTGAGCAAAGGTTTGAGAGAAGAGTTCAGCTTTAGAAACAGAAGAGATGGCAGTGGTGCCATCAGGGTGAAATAAAGGAGGGAAAGATGAAGAAGTGAAGTTATTTGAGATGTTTTTGGCTAGATGCCAGAAGTCTCAAGGGGAGTTTGAGTTTGAAAGATTTTGACATTTTCTATTTATGAAGGAGTGTTTGGCAAGTTGAGAAAGACAGTTGACAAATGCAAAAATGAGCCAAAGTGCTTTTATAAGTATGTTAATGGGAAAATGAAAAAAAGCTAACAATAGATAGATTAAAAGTTGATAATGTCATATATGAGGATACAAAATCATAGGCAGAAATAGTGAATAGGTGCTTTCAATTGGTATTTACCCAAGAAAACAAGTTTGAAGGAACACAAACAGGTCACAAGACAAGAAAACAAGATCTACGCAGAAGTCTGAAATCAGGAAGATTGTGAAACCCTTGGATGTGAATGAGGCTCAAGGACTGGATGGGGATGTCTAATTGGATATTGAGGGAATGTCATGACCAGCTGGCAGAGATATTACATAACATCCTAGTATGTTCTTTTAAGGAAGGAAAAGTTCCTCTATACTGGAAAAGGGCAAACATTGTATCAATTTTTAAGGGAAGTAACAAAGAAGAACCATTGAACAACAGGCCAGTGTCCCTAACAAGGGTGGTTGCAAAAATAACTGAAAAAATAGTCACAAATAGATGGATGCAAGAGCTAAAAGAGTCACATACAATATAACTGGAAGACAATTTGGCTTCAAAAGTGGAAGATCTTGTGTTACAAACTTATTGAGCTTCTACAGTAGAGCAATAGATAGAATTCAGGAGAGGGGTGGATGGGCAGATTGTGTCTACCTGGATCTAAAAAAAAGTTTTTGATAAATTACCACACCAAAGATTACTATGGAAAATTAAAAACATAGGTGGCTTATTGGGAAGAGTACCAGATTGGATAACAGCCTTTGTAAAGGACTGGGAAATGACATTAGTGATGAAAGATGAAGAATATAAATGGTGCAGAGTTATAAATGGAGTTCCACAAGGAATGGTTCTGGCTCCTGTAATATTCATAGTGTATATCAGTGATATGGTTAATGAGGTGGACTTATTTGCAGATGATGCAAAGATACTGAAATGAGTGGAAAATGACATCGATTGTGAAATACTACAGAAAGACCTGAATAAGGTACATGAATGAATCAAGAAATGGGAAAATGGAATTTAATGCAAAAAAGTGCAAAATGATGGAACTAGGGAAAAGCAAAAGAAGACAGACAATCCCTTACACTATGGGAGGAATAAAATTTTATAAAACAAAAGGACAAAAAGACCTGGGTCTTACAATAAATGACAATTTGTCACCAGAAAAACATGTAAACAATATAGTTAGGGAAACATGAATTACTAAGAAATATGAAATGGACATTTACCTACATATATGAAGAGATGATGAATAAACTAATAGAATACATGATTCGATCTAAACTAGAATATGCTGCACTTACATAGTCGCCACATAATAAAAAAAGATATAAAGAAGATAGAAAATATTCAAAGAGCAGCAAACAAAATGATTGGAAGTTTGAGAGACCCAACTTATGAGGACAGATTGAAGAAATTAAATCTTCCAACATTGTAACAGAGGAGAGGAAGAGGAGATCTAATTGCTATATACAAGGCATAGAAGGAGAAGGACCAAGCTGATAAAGAAGACGTATTGGTGTGGGACTTAAGAAATACAAGGGGACAAGTCATGAAATTGAAAAAGCCTGCGTGTAGAAGAGACATTAAGAAATATAGTTTTCCAAACAGAAGTGTAAATATATGGAACAATTATTCATGACTTTAAAGTTAAACTGGATGACTATAGATATGGAGGCAGGACAGTACAAGTATAGCTCTTTTCCTGTAAAACAACTAGATAAATACACACACACACACACACACGGGACACCGTCGATGACGGATGTGGTCGCTGAGCTCCAGAGCAATCATCTCTAATTCTACAGTTGCCATTGCCTAAGAGTAACTAAGGTGGGAAAGGAGCTTGTAATGTTTGTCCCGTCTCCATATAGTCATGTTAACTGTTGATTAGCAAAATAATGTCCAGGGAAGGTGAATATAAACTGTAGCCTGTGTTTGAGCCATCAGCTGAAGTTTGTTTACATCTGCGCAACATGGCGGCCGTGAACTCGAAAGATGAATCAGACTTCACAGGATTTCAAGGAATAATGGAGAAGAGCGTTTATGTGAAGAAAATTCTGGATTTGGAAGGTAAAATTGAAAAACTGTTTGAAAAGTATGGGGGCCTGGAAACGAGTTATGACAATGTAATGAAAGAGTGCACTGAAATGAAGACAGAAAATGCAGTACTGAAAGAGGAAGTTAAGTTAATTAAAGTGAATTGCGACAAATGTGGAGAATCTTTAGGAAAAGTGATGGAGAAGCAGGCTGAATGGAAAAAAAGTCAGGAAGTGGAAAGAAAGGTGGTAAATTACAAAGTTGCAAGTCTGGAAAAGGAAATCAAAGAGTCTGGGGAGAAAACTTTGGGCCTTGCTGAAATTATAGATCAACAGATCATAGAAGAGAAGATTGCTGAGAAAGTTGTGAAGGTTATTAAGTCAAATGAGACATTGGTGAGGGAAACTGTAGACAAAAAGAGATGTGTGGTGATATTTGGTGTGGAGGAGGATAAGACACCAAGTAAAATGGAGAGAGAGAAAAACATAAAAAAAGGTGATAAATAATATCATTAATGTGGTGCAGGAGGAGGGAAAAGACCTAGTACAAGAAATAGAGGACTTCCATAGAATTGGAAAGTTCACAAGAGAAGGTATGAGGCCAATAAGAATCAAACTTAAGTCACAAAAGGATGTAGATGAATTGGTGGAGAAGTCATGGAGGCTAGCCCAGCAGGAAACAACAAGGAAGATTTGGTTGAGAAGAGATCTCGGTGAAAAGGAAAGAGAAATGTTAAATGAGTTGAGAAAGGAGGCTTTGAAAAAAATGAAGAGAGGACAGAAGAGGAGAAGAAAGAGTTTTTCTGGAGAATCTTGGATATGAGACTGAGGAAGTGGTTCATAACCCAGAAAAGTACAGCAAGAAAGGACTAAAGAAACTTACGTATGAGCGAATGTAATGTATTCCAACATAAATGGAGTGATATCGGGATTTTAGAACTCAACGATTACTTGAGGGACAAGAACCCAGATATTGTGGGTCTTACTGAAACAAAACTGAGAGAGGAGAAGACCTGATGATGGTTGGAGAAGGAAATATAATGTTTGGAAAAGAAATAGAGTAGGTAAGATGGGAGGAGGAGTGATGTTGCTGGTTAAAAAGATATAAAGGTGGATCAAGTGAAAGAAGGTATGGGAAAGGCAGAAGTGCTAAAGATCAGAGCAGAAACTAATGAAGGAAAAAGAGGCACTACATAGTGGTGTACGTACCACCTAAGACAAATGCATGGTCAGTACAGGAATATGAAGAAATGATAAGTGATACAGGAACATGTCTGGAAGAAATGTTGGGTGGCTGTGAACGAACTATAATGATGGGAGATTTTAATTGTAAAGAGGTGTGTTGGGAGGACTGGTCAATGGAAGGATCAGAGACAACATGGGGAAATACACTATTGACACTGGCAATGGAAAATGTGTTAACTCAGTGGGTCAAAGAAGATACTAGGTTTGGAGGAGAGGAGCATCGTCAAGACTGGACTTGGTCTTTAGTACAGAGCCAATGGTCATTGAGGAGATGAGGGTGGAGTGCCCTTTAGCAAAGAGTGATCATGCAGTTTTGGAGTTCAAGGTGATAGATGAAGAGAAATCTAGAAGAAATGAAGAATATAAAGTGGGAAGATGGAATTATGCCAAGACAGATTTTGGAAACCTAAAGAAATTCTTTCAAGAGACAAATTGGATGAAATTCAAGAGTGCTAAGGAGCAAATGAAAAGTGGAAGGAATTTATAAAATATACAAAGAAGGTGAGAAAAATTTGTACCAATAAGACAACATAGAGAAGTTGGAAAGCAGGACTGGTTTAACGATAGATGTGAAAAGGCTAGAACAAGAAAAGAGGATGCATGGAAGAGGTGGAGAAGGAAAAGACGGATTAAGCAGTGGGAAAGTTACAAAAGAGCAAGAAATGAATATGTGTTGATTAGAAGAGAAGAAAGAAAGAAACAAGAAAAGGATATAATTGATAAATGTAAAGACCAACCAAGGCTTTTTACAGACATGTGAACAACAACATCAAAAATAGAGAAAGTATTGAAAGTTTAGAAGTAAATGGAGTATGCAGTGAAGATCCCAGGAAATGGCAGAGGCTATGAATGGATGCTTTCGGAAGGTATTCACAAAGGAGACTGCTTTTGACAAACCACTGGTAATGGAACAGAAAGGGATTATGAAGGAGTTTCAAGTAACTGTGGAGGAGATCAAGAATATGATGGGGAGTTTAGAAGTGAGAAAAGCTGTGGGACCTGATGGGGTATCAGGATGGATTTTAAGAGAATGCAGGAGCAACTGGCAGAAAAAGTTTGTGAAGTAATTGATGCCTCATTAAGGGAAGGTGTAGTGCCCAAGACTGGAAAAGAGCTAACATTGTCCCAATCTATAAATCAGGTAACAAGAGAGACCCATTGAACTATAGACCAGTGTCACTTACAAGTGTGGTAGCTAAGATGTGTGAGAGGGTGGTGAAGAATAGATGGACAGACTTCTTGGAGAAAATGACATACTTTGTGAGTGTCAATTTGGTTTTAGAAAAGGGTGTTCATGCACGACAAACCTGATATGTTACTATTCGAGGGTGATAGATGTAATACAGGAAAGAGATGGTTGGGCTGATGGAATATATCTGGATTTAAAAAAGGCCTTTGATAAGGTACCACACCGGAGACTGATCTGGAAACTTGAAATGGTAGGAGTGCATGGCAGTTTACTAAAATGGATGGAAGACTTTTTGGTAGGAAGAGAAATGAGAACAATAATTAAGGACAGACCATCAGAATGGGGCTTGGTGGAGAGTGGAGTTCCACAGGGATCAGTGTTGGCACCAGTAATGTTTAGGTCTACATAAATGACATGGTGGATGGGGTGTCCAGTTATGTGAGCCTATTTGCAGACGATGCAAAATTGTTAAGAAAAGTGAGATGTGACAAAGATTGCGAACTACTCCAGGAAGACTTGGACAGAATATGGAAATGGAGCTGTACATGGCAAATGGAGTTCAACACGACAAAATGCAAGAAATTAGAGTTTGGCAAGAGTGAAAGAAGAATCAGGAGTATGTACAAGATAGGAAATGAAGACATAAAACCAGTCATGAAGAAAAAGACCTTGGGGTGACAATTACCAATGACCTATCGCCAGAGAGACATATAAACAAAATAATTGGAGAAGTATTGAACTTATTGAGGAACATAAGAGTGGCGTTCGTATATTTAGATGAAGAAATGATGAAGAAAATAATTACTGCAATGATAAGACCAAGGCTTGAATATGCAACAATACAGTGGGCTCCGAACTTAAAGAAACACATAAGGAAACTAGAGAAAGTACAGAGGGCTGCAACAAAAATGGTGCCTGACTTAAGAGATTTGACTTATGAAGACAGACTGAAAAGAATGCAACTTCCGACCCTGGAAAACAGAAGAGAAAGGGGAGACCTGATAGCAATATACAGAGTGATGATTGGCATGGAAAAATGGATAGGGAAGATCTGTGTATGTGGAATGAAAGAATGTCGAGAGGGCATGGGAAAAACTAAAATGGCCACTTATAGGAGAGATGTGAAAAATATAGCTTCCCTCATAGAAGGGTGGAAGCATGGAATAGTTTAGACGTGGAAGTGGTCAACGCAAGGAATATTCCTGATTTTAAGAAAAAGCTGGACATTAGTAGATATGGAGAAGGGACAGTACGAGCATAGCTCTTTTCCCGTATGTTACAATTAGGTAAATACAATTAGGTAAATAAATACACACACTGTTGAGAAGCAAGTAATGTCCAGGGAAGGTGAATTTTAACTGTAACCTGCGTTCGAACCATCAGCTGGGAGTTGTTTACATCTGCGCAACATGGCGGCCGTGAATTCGAAGAGAAATTAGACTTCACAGGCTTCCAAGGTACAATGGAAAAGAGCGTCTATGTCAAGAAAATTCTGGAATTAGAAGGAAAAATTGAAAAACTATTTGAAAAGTATGGCGAACTGGAAAAGAGTCATAACAATGTGCTGAAAGACTGCGCTGAAATGAAGACAGAAAATGCAGTACTGAAAGAGGAAGTTAAGTTAAAGTGAATTGCGACAAATGTGGAGAATCTTTAGGAAAAGTGATGGAGAAGCAGGCTGAATGGAAAAAAAGTCAGGAAGTGGAAAGAAAGGAGGTAAATTACAAAGTTGCAAGTCTGGAAAAGGAAATCAAAGAGTCTGGGGAGAAAACTTTGGGCCTTGCTGAAATTATAGATCAACAGATCATAGAAGAGAAGATTGCTGAGAAAGTGGTGAAGGTTATTAAGTCAAATGAGACATTGGTGAGGGAAACTGTAGACAAAAAGAGATGTGTGGTGATATTTGGTGTGGAGGAGGATAAGACACCGAGTAAAATGGAGAGAGAAAAACATAAAAAGGTGATAAATAATATCATTAATGTGGTGCAGGAGGAGGAAAAGACCTAGTACAAGAAATAGAGGACTTCCATAGAATTGGAAAGTTCACAGGAGAAGGTATGAGGCCAATAAGAATCAAACTTAAGTCACAAAAGGATGTAGATGAATTGGTGGAGAAGTCATGGAGGTTAGCCCAGCAGGAAACAACAAGGAAGATTTGGTTGAGAAGAGATCTCGGTGAAAAGGAAAGAGAAATGTTAAATGAGTTGAGAAAGGAGGCTTTGAAAAAAAATGAAGAGAGGACAGAAGAGGAGAAGAAAGAGTTTTTCTGGAGAATCTTGGATATGAGACTGAGGAAGTGGTTCATAACCCAGAAAAGTACAGTAAGAAAGGACTAAAGAAACTTACGTATGAGCGGAATGTAATGTATTCCAACATAAATGGAGTGATATCGGGATTTTAGAACTCAACAATTACTTGAGGACAAGAACCCAGATATTGTGGGTCTTACTGAAACAAAACTGAGAGAGGAGAAGACCTGATGATGGTTGGAGAAGGAAATATAATGTTTGGAAAAGAAATAGAGTAGGTAAGATGGGAGGAGGAGTGATGTTGCTGGTTAAAAAGATATAAAGGTGGATCAAGTGAAAAAGGTATGGGAAAGGCAGAAGTGCTAAAGATCAGAGCAGAAACTAATGAAGGAAAAAGAGGCACTACATAGTGGTGTACGTACCACCTAAGACAAATGCATGGTCAGTACAGGAATATGAAGAAATGATAAGAGATACAGGAACATGTCTGGAAGAAATGTTGGGTGGCTGTGAACGAACTATAATGATGGGAGATTTTAATTGTAAAGAGGTGTGTTGGGAGGACTGGTCAATGGAAGGATCAGAGACAACATGGGAAATACACTATTGACACTGGCAATGGAAAATGTGTTAACTCAGTGGGTCAAAGAAGATACTAGGTTTGGAGGAGAGGGAGCATCGTCAAGACTGGACTTGGTCTTTAGTACAGAGCCAATGGTCATTGAGGAGATGAGGGTGGAGTGCCCTTTAGCAAAGAGTGATCATGCAGTTTTGGAGTTCAAGGTGATAGATGAAGAGAAATCTAGAAGAAATGAAGAATATAAAGTGGGAAGATGGAATTATGCCAAGACAGATTTTGGAAACCTAAAGAAATTCTTTCAAGAGACAAATTGGATGAAATTCAAGAGTGCTAAGGAGCAAATGAAAAGTGGAAGGAATTTATAAAAATATACAAAGAAGGTGAGAAAAATTTGTACCAATAAGACAACATAGAGAAGTTGGAAAGCAGGACTGGTTTAACGATAGATGTGAAAAGGCTAGAACAAGAAAAGAGGATGCATGGAAGAGGTGGAGAAGGAAAAGACGGATTAAGCAGTGGGAAAGTTACAAAAGAGCAAGAAATGAATATGTGTTGATTAGAAGAGAAGAAAGAAAGAAACAAGAAAAGGATATAATTGATAAATGTAAAGACCAACCAAGGCTTTTTACAGACATGTGAACAACAACATCAAAAATAGAGAAAGTATTGAAAGTTTAGAAGTAAATGGAGTATGCAGTGAGGATCCCAGGAAATGGCAGAGGCTATGAATGGATGCTTTCGGAAGGTATTCACAAAGGAGACTGCTTTTGACAAACCACTGGTAATGGAACAGAAAGGGATTATGAAGGAGTTTCAAGTAACTGTGGAGGAGATCAAGAATATGATGGGGAGTTTAGAAGTGAGAAAAGCTGTGGGACCTGATGGGGTATCAGGATGGATTTTAAGAGAATGCAGGAGCAACTGGCAGAAAAAGTTTGTGAAGTAATTGATGCCTCATTAAGGGAAGGTGTAGTGCCCCAAGACTGGAAAAGAGCTAACATTGTCCCAATTTATAAATCAGGTAACAAGAGAGACCCATTGAACTATAGACCAGTGTCACTTACAAGTGTGGTAGCTAAGATGTGTGAGAGGGTGGTGAAGAATAGATGGACAGACTTCTTGGAGAAAAATGACATACTTTGTGAGTGTCAATTTGGTTTTAGAAAAGGGCGTTCATGCACGACAAACCTGATATGTTACTATTCGAGGGTGATAGATGTAATACAGGAAAGAGATGGTTGGGCTGATGGAATATATCTGGATTTAAAAAAGGCCTTTGATAAGGTACCACACCGGAGACTGATCTGGAAACTTGAAATGGTAGGAGTGCATGGCAGTTTACTAAAATGGATGGAAGACTTTTTGGTAGGAAGAGAAATGAGAACAATAATTAAGGACAGACCATCAGAATGGGGCTTGGTGGAGAGTGGAGTTCCACAGGGATCAGTGTTGGCACCAGTAATGTTCGCGGTCTACATAAATGACATGGTGGATGGGGTGTCCAGTTATGTAAGCCTATTTGCAGACGATGCAAAATTGTTAAGAAAAGTGAGATGTGACAGAGATTGCAAACTACTCCAGGAAGACTTGGACAGAATATGGAAATGGAGTTCAACACGACAAAATGCAAGAAATTAGAGTTTGGCAAGAGTGAAAGAAGAATCAGGAGTATGTACAAGATAGGAAATGAAGACATAAAACCAGTCATGAAGAAAAGACCTTGGGGTGACAATTACCAATGACCTATCGCCAGAGAGACATATAAACAAAATAATTGGAGAACTATTGAACTTATTGAGGAAAATAAGAGTGGCGTTCGATATTTAGATGAAGAAATGATGAAGAAAATAATTACTGCAATGATAAGACCAAGGCTTGAATATGCAACAATACAGTGGGCTCGAACTTAAAGAAACACATAAGGAAACTAGAGAAAGTACAGAGGGCTGCAACAAAATGGTGCCTGACTTAAGAGATTTGACTTATGAAGACAGACTGAACAGAATGCAACTTCCGACCCTGGAAAACAGAAGAGAAAGGGAGACCTGATAGCAATATACAGAGTGATGATTGGCATGGAAAAATGGATAGGGAAGATCTGTGTATGTGGAATGAAAGAATGTCGAGAGGGCATGGGAAAAACTAAAATGGCCACTTATAGGAGAGATGTGAAAAATATAGCTTCCTCATAGAAGGGTGGAAGCATGGAATAGTTTAGACGTGGAAGTGGTCAACGCAAGGAATATTCATGATTTTAAGAAAAAGCTGGACATTAGTAGATATGGAGACGGGACAGTACGAGCATAGCTCCTTTCCTGTATGTTACAATTAGGTAAATACAATTAGGTAAATACACACACACACACACACACACACACGCATCTGAGTAGCTCGCAGAGATTACTACAAAAGGACTTGGACTCAGGCCTAGACGTATGTACAGGGGAAGAGGGGGCCATAGGTTCTCCTATTTCCAAATGAAATAAGTGTTAGACCACATATAAGGAATGAATAACAAGAGAGAGATGGAATTAAGTAGCGCTGCCAGGCACATGGTAGAATCAAAACATACGCTGAGTGAAAACCAACGCTTTATAGAAATCCCTATTGGTTTAAGGAAACTAACTGATGATACTATGGAAAAGGATTTCTTGGGTTTCCGGGATGAATGAGTTAATATGAGAAGAAAGAGAGAGAAAGAGAATTAAGATATATGAAGGAGGTGATGTCCAGTCTCATGGACAAACAAGACCAATTGCTAATGGAGAACACAGCCCTGAAATTGAGAGTAGCAGAATGTGAGAAAGACAGTGCAATAAACCAGGTATTGAAAGAGTAGATTCTAGAAATAAGGAAGCAAAATGATGTTCTAAAAAACACATGCCAAAATTATGAAAGTTTTAATTTCCTTGGGAAACTATTTTCCGTTTGCTATGACAAAATGGTAAACCTAGAAATTGTCAGAGAACTGTTTGAATACTAATAATTATTTTCTCTTTGTTATTCTGAATACAATGATGTACTTTGTAGCTCGATGTGACCTCTGAAAGTTCAGTTTATGGTATCAAGGATTCCTCCTCCTGCTGTGTGATCCATCTTCCAGAAACAGGGAGAGTGATGACACAGACATCTCTCTCTCTCTCTCTCTCTCTCTCTCTCTCTCTCTCTCTGGAAAGAGAGAGAGAGAGAGAGAGATATCATCCTTTCATATCAAGTTTCAGGCAAATAACATTATCTCTCTCTCTCTCTCTCTCTCTCTCTCTCTCTCTCTCTCTCTCTCATTGAAGTGTACAATAAGATGAGAGAGAGAGAGAGAGTGTGTCATCGCTGGCTGTTTCTGGAAGATGGATCACACAGCAGGAGGAGGAGGAATCCTTGATAAGGCATAAACTGAACTTTCAGAGGTCACATCGAGCTACAAAGTACATCATTGTATTCAGAATAACAAAGAGAAAATAATTATTAGTATTCAAACAGTTTTCTGACAATTTCTAGGTTTACCATTTTTAGCCGTGGATGAGGCATTAAATTAAGAGTGACTTATACTAACATAGATGGGTTGTTATCAGGCATATTGGAAGTTTGGGTTATTTGAAAGAGAAAAAGCCGGATGTAATGTGCATCGTTGAAACAAAACTGAAAAAAGAGATCCATGTCAACTTTAACGAGGAGGGATATAATGCCTGGAGGAGGGACAGGAAGGATAAGGAGGAAGGAGGAGTGCTAATAATGGTTCGTGATAATATATGTGTGGAGGATGTGCAATATGGTGAGGACAAGGTGGAAGTAATAGGAATAACAATCAGAACAGAAGATTTGAAGAAAAGAAAGAAAAATTATAGTTATATGTGTTCCACCAAAGACTAATACATGGGGATCAGAAGAGCATAAAGATATGCAAAGAGGTGATAAAGTGCATATATAACATGATAAGAAGAAATAGAAGAATAGTCTTAGTTGGAGACTTTAACTGTGAAAAAATAAACTGGAAAGAGATGGAAGTAATGGATAATGCTGGGCAGTGGAGTGAGAAAGTGTTACAGTTGACTATGGTTAATACAATGGACCAATGGGTGGAGGAGTCAACAAGTTACATGGGGGAAGAAGAACCATCATTGCTTGACCTACTTTTCACAAAGAAACCAGAGTCCCCTCCAATTATACAATACCTTAGTCCAATGGAGAAAAGTGATCATGTGACATTAGAGATGCTAATGCAGGAAGAAGATGAGATAAGTTACAGAGAGGACTGTAAAGGAGATGCAAGAGCAGATTTTTAAAAATTAAGGAGTTATTTTGCTGATATTGAGTGGAGTAATATTATGGGCTGGAAGACTGTACAAGAGAAATATGATATACAGTAATACTTCGAAATATGAACGCTCTAACATACAATTTTTTTTATATATGACGAAAAATTTCATATAATTTACATGTCAATATACGAAGATATTTTTAAGATACAAATAGCCATCAGTAGGTGGCGCAGCGATTGCTCGGCTACCTGCGTCCACCCAAACATTAAGTTCACATTGTTCATCTTTTGTGCATGTATGTGTCTGTGCTCCTCGGCAGTGTGTATTTTTTCTTAAGTTTTGTGGACTCAAGACCTCATGATCATGGGTTCCAAAAGTGAAAATGAGAAGGCTGTAAAGAAGAAACTTAGAAGAATCTTGCAATGGATATGAAACACAAGATAATTGCAAAATATAAACGTGGTGTGTGTATCTGTGACTTGGCCCTGTGTGCTAACGCTAGTAGTAATTGTAAAGTCAAACCATTGTTGGTGTATCATTCTGAGAACCCCAGGGCCTTTAAAACACATAAAGTGTTAAAAGAGAAACTCCAGGTCATGTGGCGTACCAATAGTAAGGCATGGGTAACTCACCAATTCCTCCTCCATACTACATATACGAAATTCTATCACAGCGTCGGTAAGTACAAATGCAAGTTGGGAGTTTTCGTTCATGCTAACTTGACAGGCTTGGCGAGAAACACTAAATAGTCTATATTCACATACTGATTACACTTAGAAATTCAATAAACGAGTGAGTACAAATGATGTTCTGTCCACAAGTAACTCTTTCTCTTTGCAATGCAAGAAACCAAAAGTCTCTAGATGCTATGGTTACCAAAATATCACAGGTTGAATGAGGTGCTATCATCGGTGTTCGTGGCCTTGTGTCCGATCAGGTTTAAGGCTAGGCGAGAGCGATGAAAGCGGATCTCTCTCTCTCTCTCTCTCTCTCTCTCTCTCTCTCTCTCTCTCTCTCTCTCTCTCTCTCTCTCTGTTGCCTGTTCTGATACCACTCATTCAAATGTTGTCTGCTACATGACAAGAGAGAGGTGTAGAACAGAGGTTCTCAACCTTTTAATGTTATGTATGAAGTCTTTCAGTATTGATCACGAACCCACAATGCAACGTCAGGAAGGGTAACAATAAATGCATGGTTTATTGACAGTTTATTAAGAAATTGTTATATATGGAGCAGACACAATTTTTAATTAATATTAGTATGTTTCATGAGGTAGTGTCGATAGAACTGGTACCTCACAGGAGACACTATATGTGACTAACATGCAATGCATTTACCAAAAGGAACTATATCAGACTATTTTCGATCATTATGGCAGTGAACTAGTGTTGCTTGCAGGTACTTGCAACTTGTAACTAGTAACAGTGATAAATAAGTCACTGTGTGTGAATAATATTTAAAATAATAAATGGAACAAATATTATAGGTTTGCAAGGTTGTGTGGCAACTGTAATAAGAGAGCTTCTCAAGTGATATAACTCAAGAGTTTCCTTGTTAATGTTGTTAACGTGTCCTGGTTCTAGTGAAGGACACATAGAGCACATGTAGGACATTGTATACTACAAACAAATTTGCTGCTATTCAAAACTGAAGCATTTTGAGAAAGAGAAAAATTCCTCTCAGACTGGGAGACTGATCAGGTTGAGAATCCCTGGTGTAGAAGTAAGGCATGCGGGAGAGGTGGCGGCATTGGACACCGTGAAATCACTGTCACTACCACCATCCATCGTGGGAGTTGGTAACATGGTGGTGTATAGCATATGTTTACTCCTGATGAATGTTGCCAGCTCACAAGCAAAGAAGACGGGAAGAAAATAGCCAAAATATAGCCCAAAAATGCCTAAACGTCTATCAATGTGCCCCGAGTCTTGCATGATGAACGTGTATTAATGTGTCCCAAGTTTTGCGAGTTAAGTTGTTATTTTGGGTAATATAGTACATATATAAATCATGCATACAATAAACATTGTATTTATCTTATATTAAATCTATATTTTGTTGGTATTTAAAGCATGTTAATTTTTTAGGGGGTAGACTCGTATCACTAGAATAAATTAATTCTATTTCCATGAATATCTATTTGAAAAATTTATTTGATATACAATTTTTTTTATATACAACGATCGTCAAGGAATGAATTAAATTCGCATGTCGAAGTACCACTGTATTCTTACAGAAATACAATGAAAGACTAAAAAAGTTTGTTCCTGTTTATAGAGATCAGAAAAAAATACATGCTTGGTACAATGCTAGATCCATACAAGCAAAAAATAAAGCGTGGAAGAAACTCTTAAAGCAGGGAAATGACTATAATAGTCGGCAGTACAAAGATACTAGAAATGAATATATTAGACTAGAGTAAGGAGAGAGGAAGAAACAAAGTTTGAGAAAGATGTAGTGGATAAAAGCAAGGATGAACCTAAATTTTTCTACAAGTTTATAAACGGCAAAACAAAGAATAAGGAAACAATTAGAAAAATAATTAAAGAAGGGAAGACATACCAAACAGAGAAGAAAATGTGTGAAATAATGAATGAGAGCTTCAAAACGGTATTCACTGCAGAAGATGATTTCACAGAACCTAATAAGACATTGGATTGCCAAGGATTACAGGAGACTGCAGTGCACAAAGAGGATATTGGAAGATTACTTGATAAGTTTGGAGTCAGAAAAGCAATGGGGCCAGATGGTGTATTAGGCTGGGTGTTAAAAGAATGTAAAGAGCAATTACTGAATCCAATTTGGGAAATAATTAAAAGTTCAATGAATTAAGGGAAAGTTCCACTAGAGGGGATAAGAGCCAATGTAATACTGATATTTAAAGTAGGAAAGGCAACTGAACCACTAAATTACACACCAGTGTCACTTACAAGTGTCATAGGGAAGTTATATGAAATAATTATCAAAGAAAAATGGGTTAAATATTTAGAAGAGGAGCAAGTCATATTGAACAGACAATTTGGGTTCAGGACAGGGTGGTCATGTGTATCAAACTTATTAAGCTTCTACTCAAGAGTTATTGCAGGACTTAAAAACAGAGATGGATGGGTAGACACAATATACCTGGACATTAAAAAGGCTTTTGATAAAGTCCCGCACAGGAGACTTCTTTGGAGACTAGAGTACATAGGAGGACTGCATGGTACCTTCCTCGAATGGACAAGAGATTATTTGAAGGATAGAGAAATGAGAACTGTGATCAGAGATATATACTTTTCTTGGGGTAAAGTAACTAGTGGAGTGCCACAAGGGTCAGTGTTAACCCATTTAGGTTTCAAGTTTATTTAAACGACATTCACATTGGGATAAACATTAATATAAATTTGTTCGTGGATGATGCAAAGTTGCTAAGAGTTATCAAAACCAGAGAGGGCTGTCTGCTGTTGCAGGAATATTTAAACAAGATCTATGAATGGAGCAAAAAGTGGAAATTGGAGTTTAATGCCAAGAAATGCCACATAATGGAACTAGGAAAGAGTAAGAGAAGACTAGTATGGAACTATTTGATGGGAGAGGAGCAAATAATGAAGACTAAAGAGGAAAAGGATTCTCGAGCGATCATACAAGAAAATCTGAGCCCTGATAAACACATGAGCAAGATATATGGACTATCATATGAGATGTTGACTAATATAAGAGTGGCATTTCATTACATGGATAAAGATATGATGAAAAAAATCATCACAAGCAGGATACACCGAAGGCTGGAATATACAGCAGTGGTATGGTCTCCGAGCTCTAAAAAGGATATAAGAAAATTGGAAAGGATACAGAAGATTGCTACAAAGATGGTGCTGGAATTAAAGGACCTCACATATGAAGAACAACTGAAGGAAATGGGATTGCCAACCTTACAAGATAGAAGAGAATGCAGGGACCTAATAACAATGTATAAGATAGTAAATGATATTGAAAAGATAGACAAAGAAGACCTGGTGCTGTTGACAGAAGAAGATGGAAGGACAAGAGGACATGAAAAGAAGATCAAGATAAGGCAGTGTGTGAAGGATATTGGAAAATACAGTTTTCCACACAGAACGGTTAAAAAATGAAATGCATTGGATAATGGAATTGTCACAGCACATAGTGTGCATAACTTTAAAGAAAAACTAGATAAATGGAGATATGGAGACAGGACACTATGAGCCCCGCTTGAATCCTGTACAAGGAAATGTGCACATGGAGGACATTAAGATACCTAAAAAGGAGTTATATAAAATGTTGGAGGAACTTAAAGATGATAAAGCGATGGGACCAGATGAAGTTTCAGGAAAATTATTGAAGGAGTGTAGAGAAGAATTGATTGATCCACTATATGATATTATAAGGTGCTCATTAGAAACAGGGGAAGTACCAGTAGAGTGGAAGAGAGCTGAAGTGGTGCCCATATATAAGGGAGGCAGTAAGGAAGAGCCTCTTAACTATAGACCTGTGTCTCTAACAAGTGTGGTCGGTAAGATTTGTGAGAGGGTGATAAAGAAATATTGGATACGGTTCCTGGAGGATCATAAGTTATTATCGGATCATCAATTTGGCTTCAGGAAAGGGAGGTCATGTGTAACAAATCTACTGAGCTTTTATTCAAGAGTGGTTGACAAAATACAGGAGAGAGAGGATGGATGGACTGTGTATATTTGGATTTAAAGAAAGCTTTTGACAAGGTACCTCACGAGAGACTGTTATGGAAAGTAGAGATTTATGGAGGACTGAAAGGAAAAGTGTTAAAGTGGATGGAAAACTACTTGAGATGGAGGGAGATGAGAACGGTAATAAGGGATGCAAGGTCGGACTGGTTGGTGGTGGAGAGTGGAGTCCCACAAGGCTCAGTGCTGGCACCAATACTTTTCCTGGTATATATAATGACATGCCAGAGGAGTAAACAGTTATATTAATTTGTTTGCAGATGATGCGAAGTTGTGTAGGTGTGTGAAGAGTGAAGAAGATTGTGAAATTTTACAGGCAGACCTGGATAAGATTTGGGAGTGGAGCAAGAGGTGGCAAATGGAATTTAATCTGAGCAAAAGTCATGTGATGGAGATGGGAAAGAGTGGAAGACGGCCAAGAGGGTCATATAAGATGGGTGAAGAAGTAGTGTTGAAAAAGGTGGAAAAGGAAAAGGATTTGGGAGTGATAATACAAGACCATGGGCAGTTTGAGGCTCATATTGATAAGATGTTTGGAGAAACGTATAATTTGATAAAAATATTGGATTAGCCTTCCATTATATGGATAAAGATATGATGAAGAAATTAATTAGTATGGTAATTAGACCAAGATTGGAATATGCTGGAGTGGTCTGGTCCCCTTATAAAAAGAAGCATATAAGGAAGTTGGAGAGATTGCAGAGAATGGCAACAAAATGGTTCCGGAATTGGCAGAAATGACCTATGAGGAGAGATTAAAAGAAATGAATTTGCCTACCTTGGAACAAAGAAGAGAAAGAGGAGATTTAATACAGGTTTATAAACTGCTGAATGGACTGGATGAAGTGGATAATGAGCAAATGATGTTGAGAGAGGAAAACTTAAGTAGAACTACAAGATCGCATAGTAAAAAGATAGCCAAGGAATATGCTTGAAGGATGTGAAAAATATAGTTTCCCACAAAGATGTGTGGAGGTGTGGAATGGTTTGAGTGAGGAGGTGGTGTCAGCAAGGAGTGTGCATAGTTTTAAAGGAAAGTTGGATGTGTGTAGATATGGAGACGGGGCCACACGAGTATGATACCCAGGCCATGTAAAATTACAACTAGGTGAATACACACACACACACACACACACACACACACACACACACACACACACACACACACACACACACACACACACACACACACACACACACACTCCAAGAGGGCTTGAAAAATTTGATATGGATGCAAGAATCCAGGCATTAGAAAGTAAGTTTCTAAGCATTAGTTCCATAGAAGAAAAACTGGATAGAGTCTTAGCAGAAAACGAGTCCTTCAAAAAAGAAATCTATTTGTTAACGATAGAGAACAAAGAGTTGTTGAGGGAAAAAATTGAAATGGAGAAAGAAAACAAACAGCTAAGGAAACAATGTGACGAGATGAAGGCTAAACTCCTCGAAATGGAGAAGAAAATATCTGAAGGGGACCTGGGGAAGGAGGAATGCCTTAACCTAATAGATGCTAAGATGAAAGAAGTGAAGCAAGAACACCAAGAAGTACAAAAGTCCTTTAGGGAGATAGTGAAAAAGCAGGAAGAAGAAAATAAAGTGATTACACAGAGTGAAATGATAAAGGCATTAAAGGAAAATGAGTATGTGGTGAGAAATATTGCTGAAAAAAAAATGCATGATCATAACAGGATTGAGGGAGGAAACAAACAGGAACTGGCAAGATAGGAGACATAAGAAAAATGACAGGATTAAGTCTTTACTGAATAAGATCTCAGAAGAGGAAGAGAACCTATATGCTGAGGTAGAAGAAAGTGTGAGACTAGGAGCTTTTCAGGAAGGCACAAGTAGACCATTGAAATTGAAATTAAAGTCTCAGGTGGCAGCTGAGGCCTTGCTGAGGAGGGCTTGGAAACTTAAGGACTCTGAGGAGACCAAAACAATTTACATAAGAAGAAATATGTCACAGGACGAACGGATGAAAATGAAAGAGCTTGTAACTGAGGTGAGAGAGAGGAATGACATAAGAACCGAGGAGGAAAAGACTAAGTTTTTTTGGAGGATGAGAAATGGGAGGCTGAAGAAGTGGTGGATAAAACAGACGGAATAGACATTACACTGACAGACTTGAGAAAGGCCTTTGATAAAGTGCCACACAATAGACTGATGTGGAAACTAAAGAAAATTGGAGGAGTAAGTGATAAACTAGCAAAATGGATGAAAAATTACTTAGTGGGATGAGAAATGCGAACAGTGGTGAAGGGAAGGAAGTCCGAGTAGAAGAAGGTAACCAGTGGAGTTCCACAAGGGTCAGTGCTTGGTCCCATCATGTTTTTGATTTATGTTAATGATATGCCAGTAGGAATTGACAGTTACATGAATATGTTTGGGGACGATACCAAAATTATGCGGAGAGTAAAAAATGTGGAAGATTGTAACAAGCTACAGGAAGATCTTGACAAAATATATGAGTGGAGTAAAGAGTGGCAGATGGAATTCAATATAAACAAGAGCCATGTTATGAAAATGGAAAGAAGTAGATACAGACCAAACAGGGATTACAGGCTGGGTGGTGAGAAGATTGAAGAGACCAATGAGGAGAAAGACTTAGGAGTAACCGTGCAAAACACTCTGTCACCAGAGAAACACATTAACAAGATATTTTGGAAAGCATATAACATGCTCCAAAATATTGGCCTTGCATTCCACTACCTAGATGAAGGAATGATGAAGAAGATATTATGCACCTTAATAAGACCCCAGTTAAAATATGCAGCTTGCATCTGGTCACCGCATATGAAGAAAATTGTGAAGAAGGTGGAAAGGGTACAGAGGCTGGCAACAAGGATGGTACCAGGACTCAGGGAGTTAGACTATGAGGAAAGACTGAGGAAGCTGGGGCTGACCACACTAGAAGAGAGAAGAACAAGAGGAGACATGATAACTATGTATAAATTGGTGAACAAGATTGACATACTGGACAGAGAATTGATAAAGGTGACCGCAAGTAATTACCTCCGAGGACATGGAAAAAAACTAATAAAGGACATCTGTCTAAATGACGTGAGAAAGTACAGTTTCCCGCATCATAGTATTGATAAGTGGAATAAACTGAGCAGTGATGTCGTTGATGCGGTGTCTGTCAATCAGATGAAAGAGATATATGACAGGAGTGGACAAGGAGACAGGACACAGAAAGCTTAGCTCGGGCCCTGTAATACTCAAATAGGTAAATACACAGACACACACACTTCACAAGCCAGAGGACCGGGGTTCGATTCCCCAGCCGGGTGGAGATATTTGGGTGTGTCTTTTCACGTAGCCCTGTTCACCTAGCAGTGAGTAGGTACGGGATGTAGATTGAGGAGTTGTGACCTTGTTGTCCCGGTGTGTGGTGTGTGCCTGGTCTCAGGCCTATCCAAAGATCGGAAATAATGAGCTCTGAGCTCACTCCGTAGGGCAATGTCTGGCTGTCAGAGACTGCAGCAGATCAAACAGTGAAACAACACACACACACATACCAATTTGGTTTTAGAAAAGATTGGTCATGTGTAACAAATTTATTGAGTTTCTACTCTAGAATACAGTTGATAAAGTACAATGGAGAGAGGGATGGATTGATTGTATTTATTTAGATTTAAAAAAGGCATTTGATAAAGTGCCACATGAAAGATTACTATTGAAGTTAGAGGAGAAGGGTGGCTTAAAAGGAAGCACATTGAGATGGATGAAAAATTACTTGAGGGGGAGAGAAATAAGGACGATAGTTAAAGACATGAAGTCCAAGTGAAGAACAGTAGACAGCGGAGTGCCACAGGGGTCAGTATTGGCGCCAATACTCTTTCTCATATATATAAACGACATGCCAGAGGGAGTGAACAGCTACATAAATCTGTTTGCGGACGATGTGAAACTGTGCAGAGTCATTAAACAAAAAGAGGATTGTGAAATACTACAGGAAGACTTAAACAAGATCTGGAAATGGAGTAAAAAATATGAGATGGAATTCAATGTGGACAAAAGTCATGTCATGGAAATGGGAAAGAGTGAAAGACGACCAGTGGGAATCTATAAGATGGGAGATGGAATAGAACTAGAAAAAGTAAAAAGGGAAAAGGACTTGGGAATGACAATGGAAGAAAACAATCAACCGGTAAGCCATATTGATAGAATTTTCAGAGAGACGTATAATTTGCTAAGAAATATTGGATTAGCATTTCACTATATGGACAAAGAAATGATGAAGAAATTGATAAGTACTAAAATAAGACCTAGATTGGAATATTTAGGAATTGTGTGGACCCCCCATAAAAAGAAACACATAAGGAAAATGGAGAGACTACAAAAAATGTCTACAAGAATGGTTCCAGAATTTAAAGGGATGATGACATATGAGGAGAGACTAAAAGCTATGGATCTACCAACCCTGGAACAGAGAAGAGAGAGAGAGGGGATCTGATACAAGTTTATAAATTGATTAACTGAATGGATCAAGTGGATAATGAGAAACTAATCCTGAGAGAAGAATATGACACTAGAAGCACAAGATCGCATAGTAAGAAACTGAGGAAGGGAAGATGTCTGAGAGATGTTAAAAAATTTTGTTTCCCGCAAAGATGTGTTGAGACTTGGAACAGTTTGAGTGAGGAAGTGGTGTCAGCAAAGAGTGTACATAGTTTTAAAGAAAAATTGGATAAGGGTAGATATGGAGACGGGGCCACACGAACATAAAGCCCCGGCCCTTGTAAAATGACAACTAGGTAAATACACGTGGAGGAAGCGATAAATTGAAAGTGACTTTTACTAGCATAGATGGTTTGTTATCAAGCATATTAGAAGTTAGGGATTATTTGAAAGAGAAAAACCCGGATATAATGTGCATCATTGAAACAAGACTGAGAGGAGAGATCCATGTCAACTTTAAAGAGGAGGGATAAACGGGAAGGAGGAGTGCTAATAATGGTTCGTGATAATATATGTGTGGAGGATGTACAATATGGTGAGGACAAAGTGGAAGTAATGGCAGTAACAATCAAAATAGAAGATTTGAAGAAAAGAAAAATTATAGTTACATATGTTCCACCAAAGACTAATACATGGGGATCAGAAAAATATAAAGATATGCAAAGAGAGGTGACAAAGTGCCTAGATAACATCATAAGAAGAGATAGAAGAATACTTTTAGTTGGAGACTTTAACTGTAAAAATATAAACTGGAGAGAGATGGAAGTAATGGATAATGCTGGACAGTGAAGCAAGAAAGTGTTACAGTTGACTATGGTTAATGCAATGGACTAGTGGGTGGAGGAGTCAACAAGGTACAGGGGGAAAGAAGAACCATTGTTGCTTGACCTAGTTTTCACTAAGAAACCAGAGCTTCCTCCAATCATACAATACATAAGTCCAATGGGGAGAAGTGATCATGTGATATTAGAGATGCAAATTCAGGAGGAAGATGAGATAAATTACAGAGAGGACTATAAAGGAGGGAAATTAAATTATGCTAGAGTGGATTTTGAAAAATTAATGATTTATTTTGCTGATATTGAGTGGATTAATATTATGTACAGAAAGACTGTACAAGGGAAATAAGATATATTCTTACAGAAATATAATGAAGGAGTAAAATAGTTTGTTCCTGTTTATAGAGTTCAGAAAAATACATGATTGCTACAATGCTGGATGCATACAAGCAAAAAAGGCAAAAGATAAAGCATGAAAGAAACTCTTAAAGCAGGGAAATGACTATAACAGACGGTAGTACAAAGATGCTAGAAATGAATATATTAGAGTAAGAAGAGAGGAAGAAAGAAATTTTCAGAAAGATGTAGTGGATAAAAGCATAGATGAACCCAGACTTTTCTACTAGTTTATAAATGGCAAAACAAAGAATAAGAAAACAATTGAAAAAATAATTAAAGAAGGGAGATATACCAAACAGAGAAGAAAATGTGTGAAATAATGAATGAGAGCTTCAAAACGGTATTCACTGCAGATGATGATTTCACAGAACGTAATAGGACATTGAATTGCAAAGGATTACAGGAGATTGCAGTGCACAAAGAGGATATTGGAAGATTATTGGATAAATTGGAAGTCACAAAAGCAATGGGGCCTGATGGTGTATTAGGCTGGATGTTAAAAGAATGTAAATAGCAACTACTGGATCCAATTTGGGAAATAATTACTAGTTCAATAAATGAAGGGAAAATTCCACTAGAATGGAAGAGAGCCAACGTAATACAGTAAATCCTCGTTATACGGTACATATGTGTTCGTGAAAATCTTATCGCAAATCAAAATGACCATATACCGAACCCATTATAACATGTAATAATAGGGAATGCATTCCAGCACGTAAAAAAGTCACCCCTACAGAAATGAAAATACATGAAAATAGTCATATAAAAAAAAAAATGTAAAGTTTTGGGCCATTATGGGTGTGTCACTGTGCGTCGTGATAATATCTACAAAAAACACACACAAGGATTTCACTTGTGTTCATTGGGAAACATGGGAAGAGACTGATTGTTGTTGTGACAGCTAACTTTTGGCGGGACATTCAGGCACTTTAGCCTGACGCCTGAGGTTTCCTGTTGTTTACATATCACTTGTGGACACTGGGCTAGCTGGAGTGTTCATCAAACTCTCCACAGTGTTGTAAACAACTAAACATTCCGAACAATTGCTCAGTGTTTGGATGCAATAACACGAAAAGAAAAACATCAGGTTTAGGCATTAAGTATTTCAAGTTTCCCAAGAAAAATCACAGACAGCAGTGGATTCAAGCTTGTTCCTGAGGTGATGTGTTCAATGTAGACAATGCAATGATATGTTCCATGCATTTTACAAGTTCTGACTACAAGGATGATTTAAAGCATCACCTCTTAGGCACTGAGACACCCAAGAGTTACAGGCCACTTACAGATACTGCAGTTCCATCCCTTAATTTACCTCAAGGTAGGTTCATTTGATGAATTTTCTAAATGATTATTGTATGCCTCTGTACTGCTTATAGTGCTATATAGCCTACCTGTGAAGCAAAAGCATTACCAGTGTTATTTAGGTATAAGCCTACTTCAGTTTCAGTCCCAACTCATTTTCACTGATGATGTCATATCATTTTTTGCCAAAATATCTGTGTGCTTTAGAATTAGGAATCTAAATAATAACATTAAAACAAATAAGAAAAAAACATAAGTCATGCAAAGGTCAAAACAGAAAGCTAATGAAACTCACCACATGAATGATATGTAATTTATTTTTTCACTAGGACTATATTACCTGTTTTCCTTTGTTGTTTATGTTATGATTAAGTGGATTATATTCAATAACAAATATTGAATATTTATGCTAACATTATGAATGGTAGGAACTTAATTTTTCTTTGTATTATGACTACTGTTTGCCATAAGTATTATGAATATATTTGTGCTTACAATAGACCCTTTAATATTCCACTTATTCATCTAATTAGTAATGCATGTAATATGTAATGCAGTTAAAAAAAGGGGGAGGGGAAGAGATAACAGGTTCCATGGGTGGTCAAGTTAAAGTCAGTACTGTGAGTGGCTGGGAGGTGTGGCGTGGATGACATCATCACCCCTGGTCCCACGTGCTGGGGCCTCTCGGGTGACATGAGCAGGTACCGTATCTGTGAATTTTTCTTACCGTATATGAAATCGAGGGTAGTAATTTCCAAATTCCGTAACTGTGAATGTACCGGATACAGAACTACCGTATAACGAAGACTTACTGTACTGATATTTAAAGGAGGAAAGGCAACTGAACCACTAGACTACAAACCAGCATCACTTACAAGTGTCATAGGGAAGTTATGTGAAATAATTATCAAAGAAAAATAGGTTAAATTTTTTGAAGAGGAGCAAATCACATCAAATACACTATTTGGGTTTATGTGTATCAGACTTATTAAGCATCTACTGGAGAGTTATTGCAGGACTTGAAAACAGAGATGGATGGGTAGACAGTATACCTAGACATTAAAAAGGCTTTTTGATAAAGTCCTTCATGGAAGACTACTTTGAAAACTAGAGAACATAGGAGAACTGCAAGGAACCATACTCGAATGCACGAGATTATTTGAAGGATATGGAAATGAGAACTGTAATCAGAGATACATACTTATCTTGGGGTAAAGTAACTAGCAAAGTGCCATAAGGATCAGTGTTTGCCCCCATTATGTTTCAGGTTTATGTAAATGACATTCACATTGGGATAAACAGTTATATTAATTTATTCGCTGATGATGCAAAGTTGCTAAGAGTAATCAAAACCAGAGAGGGTTGTCTGCTATTGTAGGAAGATTTAAACAAGATCTATGAGTGGATTAGGAAGTGGAAATTGGAGTTCAATGCCAAGAAATGTCACATAATGGAACTGGGAAAGAGTAAGAGAAGACTGGTAAAGAACTATTTGATGGGAGAGGAACAAATAATGAAGACTAAAGAGGAAAAAGATCTGGGAGTGATCATACAAGAAAATCTGACCCCCAATAAACACATAAGCAAGACATTTAGACTATCTTATAAAATGTTGATTAATATAAGAGTGGCATTTCATTACATGGATAAAGATATGATGAAAAAATCATCACAAGCACAATACACCGAAGGCTTGAATATGCAGCAGTGGTATGTTATCCGAACTCGAAAAAGGATATAAGAAGATTGGAAAAGATACAGAAGATTGCTACAAAGATGGTTCCGGAATTAAAGGACCTCACATATGAAGAATGACTGAAAGATATGGGACTACCAATCTTACAAGACAGAAGAGAATGTGGGACCTAATAACAATGTATAAGATAGTAAATGATATTGAAAAGATAGACAAAGAAGACCTGGTGCTGTTGATAGAAGAAGATAGAAGGACAAGAGGACATGAAAAGAAGATCAGGATGAGACAGTGTGTGAAGGATAATAGAAAATACAGTTTTCCACACAGAACTGTGAAAAAATGGAATGCATTGGATAATGAAATTGTTACAGCACATAGTGTGCATAACTTTAAAGAAAAAATAGATAAGTGATGATAATGAGACAGGACACAATGAGCCCTGCTTGAACCCTGTACAATACAACTAGGTAAATACACACAGAAGAAAGAAATTTTGAGAAAGATGTAGTGGATAAAAGCAAAGATGTACCCAAACTTTTCTGCAAGTGTATAAATGGCAAAACAAAGAATAAGAAAACAATAATTAAAGAAGGGAAGACATACCAAGCAGAGAAGGAAATGTGTGAAATGTTGAATGAGAGCTTCAAAATGGTATTCACTGCAAAAGATGATTTCACAGAACCTAATAGGACATTGGATTGCCAAGGATTACAGGAGATTGCAGTGCACAAAGAGGATATTGGAAGATTGTTGAATAAGTTGGGAGTCAGAAAAGCAATGGAGCCAGATGGTGTACCAGGCTGGGTGTTAAAAGAATGTAAAGAGCAATTATTAGATCCAATTTGGGAAATAATTACAAGTTCAATAAATGAAGGGAAAGTTCCCCCAGAATGGAAGAGAGCAAACATAATACTGATATTTAAAGGAGGAAAGGCAACTGAACTACTAAACTACAGACCAGTGTCACTTACGGTTTAAATATTTAGAAGAGGAGCAAGTCATATCGAACAGACAATTGGGCTCAGGACAATGTTCAGGATCATGTGTATCAAATTTATTAAGCTTCTACTCGAGAGTTATTGCAGGACTTGAAAACAAAGATGGATGGGTAGACACAGTATACCTGGACATCAAAAAGGCTTTTGATAAAGTCCCTCACGGAAGACCACTTTGGAAACTAGAGAACATAGGAGGACTGCAAGGAAGTTCCTTGCTCGAATGGACAAGAGATTACGTATTTGAAGGATAGGGAAATGAGAACTGTGTTCAGAGATACATACTCATCTTGGGGTAAAGTGACCAGTGGAGTGCCACAAGGATCAGTGTTAGCCCCCATTATGTTTTAGATTTATGTAATTGACATTCACATTGGGATAAACAATTATATGAATTTATTCGTGGATGATGCAAAGTTGCTAAGAGTTATCAAAACCAGAGAGGACTGTCTACTGTTGCAGAAAGATTTAAACAAGATCTATGAGTGGAGCAGGAAGTGGAAATTGGAGTTTAATGCCAAGAAGTGTCACATATTGAAACTAGGAAAGAGTAAGAGAAGACTGATATGGAACTATTTGATAGGAGAGGAACAAATAATGAAGACTAAAGAGGAAAAAGATCTTGGAGTGATCATACAAGAAAAATTTACCCCTGGTAAACATATAAGCCTAATATTTGGATGGTCATATAAAATGTTGATTAATATAAGAGTGGCTTTTCATTACTTGGATAAAGATATGATGAAAAAAAATCATCAGAAGCATGATACACCCAAGGCTGGAATATGCAATAGTGGTATGGTCTATGAACTGTAAAAAGGATATAAGATAATTGGAAAGGGTACAGAAGATTGCTACAAGGATGGTGCCAGAATTTAAGGACCTCACATACGAAGAACGACTAAAGAAAATGGGACTGCCAATCTTACAAGATAGAAGAGAATGCGGGCATCTAATAACAATGTAAAAGATAGTAAATGATATTGAAAATATAGACAAAGAAGACCTAGTGCTGTTCACAGAAGAAGATGGAAGGACAAGAGGACATGAAAAAAAAAATCAGGATGAGGCAGTGTGTGAAGGATATTGGAAAATATAGGTTTCTACACAGAATGGTGGAAAATTGGAATATATTGGATAATGGAATTGTTACAGCACATAGTGTGCATAACTTTAAAGAAAAAATAGATAAATAGAGATATGGAGACAGGACACTATGAGCCCCACTTGAACCCTATACAATACAACTAGGTAAATACAACTAGGTAAATACACACACACACATACTGCATAGCGTTATGGTTGGTATGTATTGTCTCATCTGGGAGACCTTGGTTTGATTTCTTGGAATGCTAAGGCAGAAAGATAAGCCTCTTTATTTGTAGCCCATGTTCTAATAAAGTTAATACAGGATGTGAGCAAAGATATGACTGCTGTCCTGGTATAGTCACTATGAGCTTACCTCTTTCCAATGGGAAACAATCAGCCAATGATCATAGATGATTAAAACATGCACTTACAGCCTTATGTTTGCAGGGATGATCCTCTTGCACAACAATTGGGTCCTGTGTATGGACTCTTTCCAGAACTGCAGACTCTGGTAGGACTGGAAGTGGAGGAAGGAGCACTGCACATTTTCCCTCACAACAACAATACTCATGCTGCCCTTAAAGCCTGGCTTATAGCTGTTAGGGAAGGTCATAGCACACCCTCTGGTAAGTTGATCACATTTATCACTATGTCTTGTTCTTTATAACTCAATCCCTATTTAGTAGAACATAAAAAAAGTGTACAAGTGTGAATGTTTACTTTGCATATTTGTATTTACATACAGTATTTGATGTTTACAGGATTGAGTTCAGGTTGTTATGCAACATTTTCTCAGACAAGATTAACATGATTTTCTTTTTAGATTTATGAAAACATATTGTTTGCACTCTCCACCTATATGTTAAGTCCTTCATTGCTAATGAGTTATCATAGTAGTTCATAGAAAATATCTTCATAGGGATCTATGAATTATCCTTATGAATCTTAGCATAATTGACAATTTTATCAGTTTATATGATATTTTTATAACATAATGCCAAATTGACCATTTATTTCAAGAATGATAGTGGTAGTACTATATTTGATATGGAAGGAGATGCAGTTAATTGACACATGTTGTACCTCATCTTCCTTATCTCTGTCTGAAATCTGTAACACCCTTCTCTTTTGTGTTTTTGGAAGGAGTCATATTTATAAACCTAGAAAGATCACAAATATTACACATCACCAGCCTACAAGGGTAAAAATACCTTAATACGTAGCAAATGTGAAACATGTAACTGTTACATAGGCAAGCTGCAAGAACATGGCTGGACCAAAACATGAATAAGGCATCAAACTGTTTCTTTGGTTCTTTGTTATGTAATGTTATATATATATATATATATATATATATATATATATATATATATATATATATATATATATATACGGACAAATATAAGAGTGGCATTTCATTACATTGATAAAGATATGATGAAAAAAATCATCACAAGCATGATATGTCTAAGGCTGGAATATGCAACAGTGGTATGGTTTTTGAGCTCTGAAAAGGATATAAGAAAATTGGAAAGGATACAGAAGATTGGTACTAAGATGGTGCCGGAATTAAAGGACCTCACATATGAAGAACAACTGAAGGAAATGGGACTGCCAACCTTACAAGATAGAAGAGAATGGGGGAACCTAATAACAATGTATAAGATAGTAAATGATATTGAAAAAATAGACAAAGAAGACCTGGTGCTGTTGACGGAAGAAGATGGAAGGACAAGAGGACATAAAAGAAGATCAGTATAAGGCAGTATGTGAAGGATATTGAAAAATACAGTTTTCCACACAGAACGATGGAAAAATGGAATGCATTGGGTAATGGAATTGTTACAGCACATAGTGTGCATAACTTTAAAGAAAAACTAGATAAATGGAGATATGGAGACAGGACATTATGAGCCCTGCTCGAACCCTGTACAATACAACTAGGTAAATTCATATGAAAAGAATGCCAAGAGCAGTTGCTGGAACCAATCTTGGATATTGTGAAAGCATCGATTACAGTGGGACATGTACCAGAGTGGAAGAGGGCAGAGGTAGTACCAATATACAAGTGTGGATTTTGAATGGAGCCATTGAAGTATAGACCTGTTTCACTGACTAGTATTATATGTTAGATATGTGAAGAAGTGATTAAAGACAAGTGGTGTGAATTTCTAGAAAGTGATGGAATCTTAAGGGAGAACCAGTTTGGCTTCAGAAAAGGAAAATCATGTGTATCAAATTTATTATGCTTTTACTCAAGAGTGGTTGATATATTGCAGGAGTGAGACAGTTGGGTCGACTGTGTGTACCTACATAAATGATATGCCAGTGGGTGTGAAAAAGTTACATGAGTATGTTCGCAGATGATGCAAAGATTATGAGGAGAATAAGAAACGTGGAAGATTGTAATATGTTGCAAGAGGATCTGAACAGGATATATAATTGGAGTGTAAAATGGCTGATGGAGTTCAACATTAACAAAAGTCATGTAATGAGAATGGACAAAAGCAAATATAGACCGTATAAGGAGTACCAGCTGGGGAGGGAGATAATAATTGAAGTCAGTGAAGAAAAGGACTTAGGAGTGATTATACAGAACAACTTATCACCAGAAAAGCACATTAACAGAATATTTGGAAAAACTTACAACACACTCCAAAGTATTGGATTCTCATTCAACTTCTTGGATCAAAATATGATAAAGAAAATATTAACCACCTTAATTAGACCTCAGTTGGAATATGCAGTGGTGATATGGTCATCACATATGAAGGAACACATGAAGAAACTAGAAAGAGTGCAGCGGTTGGGAACGAGAATGATGCCAGGTTTTAAGGAGGTGCCGTACAAGGAGAGATTAAGTAGACTGGATATACCCACGTTAGAAGCAAGAAGAGAGAGGGGAGATATGATAACAATGTATAAAATAGTAAATGGAATGGATATCCTAGAGAGAGAAGACTTGATAAGGATGTCTCCCAACAATCAACTGAGAGGACACCCAAAGAAAATAAAAAAGAACAGTTGTTTGGGAGATGTCAAGAAGTATAGCTTCCCATATCTTGGCATTGACAAATGGAACAAAATGAGTAGAGAGGTGATGTGTGTGGTGAGTGTCAGTCAGATGAAGGACAAACTTGATAAATGTCGGCAAAGAGACAGGGCATAGAGAGCCAAGCTTGGGCCATGTAAATCACAAATAGGTAAATACACACACACAGACACACACACAAAGGAAAATAGAGACGATTCATACAAAGGAGACCAATTAAATTACAGAAAGGCTGATATTGAGAATCTCAAGAACTATTTTAAAAATGTAAACTGGGAGGAGATGGAAAACTCAGAGACGATGCAAGAGAAGTATAACTTATTTTTGGAAATATACAAAACAGGAGTTAAGGAATGTCCCGAAATATAGACCTAAAGAAGAAGGAAAGAAAGATTGGTTTAATGCAAGGTGTGCTAGGGCAAAGGAGAAAACAGATGGAGCATGGAAAAGGTGGAAGAGAAATAGAAATCAAGCAAATAACGAAAATTTCAAGGCAGCGAGAAATGAATATATTAAGGTGAGGAAGGAAGAGGAAAAGAACTTTGAAAAGGACATTATCAAAAAATGTAAGGAGCAACCAAAATTGTTCTACAGACTCATAAATGGAAAAATTAGGCAAAGAGAAACAATAGAAAGGTTAAAAGGAGAGAACAGGATGGTGGAAGACCCAAAAAGTATGGTAGAACTATTAAATAATAAATTCCAGGAGGTCTTTACTAAGGAATCCAAATTTGAAAGGCCACAGGGTAATAGAGAGACAGTCTATATGAAAGAGATTAAAGTAACCAAGCTTGAAATAAAAGAATTAATGAAGGAACTGGATGAAGAGAAGTCAATGGGACCAGATGAAGTCTCAGGCAGAATACTGAAAGAATGTAGGGAAGAACTAGCAAGTCCTATATACAACATAAAATGCTCAATAGAAAATGGAACAGTACCAGTAGAATGGAAAAGAGCTGAGGTGGTTCCCATATACAAGAGCAGAAGGAAGGAAGAACCTTTAAATTACAGAGCGGTATCACTAACTAGTGTAATATGCAAAATGTGTGAAAGAATAATAAAGAAACAATGGATCGAGTTTCTTGAAGACAACAAATTAATATCAAATAGCCAATTTGGTTTTAGAAAAAGACGGTTGTGTGTAACTAATTTATTGAGTTTCTATTCTAGAATAGTTGATAGAGTACAAGAGAGAGAGGGATGGGTTGACTGTATTTATTTGGATCTAAAAAACGGCGCTTGACAAAGTGCCACATGCAAGATTACTATGGAAGTTAGAGGAGAAGGGTGGCTTAAAAGGAAGCACATTGAGATGGATAGAAAATTATTTGAGGGGGAGAGAAATAAGGATGGTAGTTAAAGATATGAAGTCCAAGTGGAGAGCAGTAGAAAGCGAAGTGCCACAGGGATCAGTATTGGCACCAATACTTTTCCTCATTTATATCAATGACATGTCAGGAGTGAACAGCTACATGAATCTGTTCGCAGATGATATGAAACTGTGCAGAGTTATAAAGCAAAAAGAGGATTGTGAAATACTGCAAGAAGACCTAAATAAGATCTGGGAATGGAGTAAAAAGTGGGAAATGGAATTCATTGTGAACAAAAGCCATGTCATGGAGATGGGAAAGAGTAAAAGATGACCCGTGGGAATCTATAAGATGGGAGATGGAGTAGAACTGGAGAAAGTAAAAAAGGAAAAGGACTTAGGAGTGACGTTGGAAGAAAACAATCAACTGGTAAGCCATATTGATAGAATTTTTAGAGAAACATATAATTTGCTAAGGAATATTGGAGTAGCATTTCACTATATGGACAAAGAAATGATGAAGAAATTGATAAGTACTATAATAAGACCCAGATTGTAATATGCAGGAGTAGTGTGGACTCCTCATAAAAAGAAACACATAAGGAAGTTGGAGAGACTACAAAAAATGGCTACAAGAATGGTTCCAGAATTTGAAGGGATGACATATGAGGAGAGACTAAAGGCTATGGATCTACCAACCTTGGAACAAAGAAGGGAGAGAGAAGATCTGATACAAGTTTATAAATTGATCAACGGAATGAACCAAGTGGGTAATGAGAAACTGATCCTGAGAAAAAAATATGACATCCAAAGCACAAGATCACATAGTAAAAAGGTGAGAAAAGGAAGATGTCTGAGAGATGTTAAAAAATATAGTTTCCCACAAAGATGTATTGAGACGTGGAACAGTTTAAATGAAGAAGTAGTGTCTGCAACAAGTGTGCATACTTTTAAAGTAAGATTGTATAAATGTATATACGGAGACGGGGCCACACGAGCATAAAGCCCAGGCCCTGTAAAACTACAACTAGGTAAAACTAGGTAAATACACACACACACACACACACACACAAAATGCGTGACGTGTGGCAATAGTCTCCAGAAACTACATTGAAAGGCACCATGAGTAGGAAAGAACTTACACCCATAAGTAGGTATGAGAATAGGGAAGGAGTACAAGAAAAGGATGATGACGATGAGGAAGAGGCTAGATTAGGAGGATTTGATGAGACAAGTACCGCCCTCCATAGGCGAGTTTTAACTTTGGAGAAAAAATTAGGCAACTGGATAAGAGAAAGTATGAAAAGTAAAGAGAACGATGAACAGGAGAAAGAGTTTCTGAACTTGAAAGACAGGATGAAAAAAGTGGAAAAAAGTGAAGCTAGGTTAAGAGGAGAGAATGCAGAACTGAGAAAAGAACTAGCCAAATATAAGAAATACAGTAAAACCTCAGCTCACGACCATAATTCGTTCCTAAATCCTGTTCGTCACCCGATTTGTTCGTCCCCTGAATCAGTTTTTCCCATAAGAATGTATTGAAATACCATTAATCCGTTCCAGACCAAAAAAAATCATACTTTTGTCCATAAAACCCATTCAAAATAGACCTTTAATGTATACATGGCATGGACAAAATAATTATAAAAAGCCTAAATTGTTTTACTTACCTAAATGCTATCAAAATTATCATAAAATTAATAAAAAAGAAAAGGTTATTTACTTGAGAGACTGGATGCTGATGGCACGATGGAATGGAGGAGAGGAGGATGGGGACGAAGACAGACAAGATCCGAGAAGACAGTGTGATAGCCGGATTGGCTATCATACAAACAGCTTGCACCATGTTCATCTCCCGAATTGTTCGTCCCTACCCCTGGGTCAATATATTGACAAATTTTTTGGTCATCTCCCGAATTGTTCATCTCTAGAGATGTTCATCAAGCGAGGTTTTACTGTAGATGGATGAAGGACTTGGTAAAGTAGAGAAAGAAAAAGAGGACCTGAAAGATCTAGTTAGCAAAGAAGAGGAAAGAGTACATGACTTGATTAAAAAAGAAGTACAGGCATGGAGAGTACAAGATAAGAAAGGCAAAGATAACTTACAGAAGGTGATTCAAGAACAACTAAAAGAAAGAGACGAGAACATGGCAAACAAAATGATTAGAGTCCTTAAGGAAAAGGAAAACCTGGTAAGGGAAATTGCAGAAAAAAAGAAGAGTGTAATTATCCTTGGACTAAAAGGAAAAAAATGTAAAATATAGACCAAGAAAGGAAAAGGAGGAAATGAAGTCAGTTAAAGACCTACTAAAAAATCTAAATGACAAAGATAGGCAGAACCTAGAGGAGGAAGTGGAGGAAATTCACAGAATGGGACCTTATCAAGATGGAACAACAATACCAATTAAGATACTACTAAAATCACAAGCAGCAACAGAAGAGATATTATATAGAACAACAAAACTCAGAGAAACAGAAGGCTACAAGGATATATATATATATATATATATATATATATATATATATATATATATATATATATATATATATATATATATATATATATATATATATATATATATATATATATATATATATATATATATATATAATAAGAAAAAAAATAAGAATGAGGAAGAAAGGAAGAGATACAATGAATTGGCAGCAGCAGTAAGGGAAAAAAATAATGAAAGGTCAGAGGAGGAAAAAAAAGGCATTTTTTTGGAGAATCATAGGAGACAGGATAAGAATATGATATATAAAAGAGAAGGAAGAGGCAACAGTGGACCAAGTGTAACTAAAAGTGATACGGGCAAGAAACTAAAAATGATGTACAGTCAACCCTCGGCTAACACGACTTCGGCTATCGCGTTTTATTGCTATCGCGCACCCATGACAAGCTGCTAAAATTTAATTATCGCGACCTCAGTTGCCTGCTATCGCGCGCCCCGCCATGACGTCATGGAATATCTGAGCGCTCATTGGCCAAAACCGCCTTCCCGCCAAGATCAATTCAGCTATAGCGCGGTTATTTCGGCCCCAATTGGGCGCAATAGCCGAGGGTTAAGTGTATACGAACATAGATGGGGTTCTATCAAGTAAATTAGAACTAAAAGATTACATAAGGAAAGAAAAACCGGATATTGTATGCCTGGCTGAAACAAAAACTAAATGGGACAATCAAAATAGGCATAGATAATAGATATAACGTATGAAGGAAAGACAGAGGGGATAAAGGAGGAGGAGGAGTCATGATAATGACAAGGAAAGAGATGGTGGTAAACCATGTGAAATATGGGGAAGGAAAAGCAGAAGTACTGTATATTAAGATACATATTAATAAAAAAAGACTTAACAATCATTGTAACATATGTGCCACCAAAAACGAATGCATGGACCAACTGAGAATATAAAGATATGATAGATGACACTATAAGGAGTCTAACGAGAATCATTAAAGAAAGGAGAAAAGTGTTATTAGTAGGAGACTTCAACTGTAAAGAAGTGGACTGGGAAAATTATGATTGCATAGTAAGAAGCTGAGGAAGGGAAGATGTGTAAGAGATATTAAAAAGTATAGTTTCCCGCAAAGATGTGTTGAGATGTGGAACATTTTTGAATGAAGAAGTAGTGTCTGCAACGAGTGTGCATACTTTTAAAGTAAGATTGGATAAGTGTAGAGATGGAGACAGGGCCACATGAGCATAAAGCCCAGGCCCTGTAAAACTACAACTAGGTAAATACACAGGAGGAGGAGGAGAATTATCATGATCACTATTCTCATGAACTATCAAGCAAAACACACACACACACACACCAGACACGGTCGAGGAAGGACGCAGTGGCGTCGCTCTCAGCTGATTTTCACTACCTGTTGTATAGTATTTACAGTGGCCTGGGTGAGTAGTGTAGACTCGTTTTTCATGAACACAATTATTAGAGAATCATGAGTAAATAAGAGATTCCATCTAAATGCAGGTATGAGACTAGGGAAAAAATGAAAGATGATGATGATTATGTTGATGAGGGAGTAAGTGCATTCGAAGGTTTTGACACGGCGAATACTTCACTATTTAAGAGAGTGTTGACTATTGAGCATAAACTAGATAAAGGAGAGTATGGGAATGAAAGAGAATGAAGAACAGGAAAAAGAATTTCAAAAACTGAGAGAAAGGATAAAAAAAAGTGAAAGAAAACGAAGCTAGGCTAAGAGCGGAAAACGAAGAACTGAAAAAGGAAATAGCTAACTACAAGAAGCAGATGGAAGAAGGACTCAGTAAAGCCGAGAAAAAAAAGGAGAAGCTGAAAGATCTAGTAAACAAAGAAGAGGAAAGAGTACAGAACATGATTAAAAAATAAGTACAAGCATGGAGAGTCCAAGATAAGAAAGATAAGGCTGATTTTCAGGAGGTGAATCAAGAACAACTAAAAGAAAGAGATGAAAATATGACAAACAAAATGGTAGGAGTCCTCAAGACAAAAGAAAATTTAGTTAGAGAAATTGCGGAAAAAAAGAAGACTGTAGCCTAATCGTATTTGGATTAAAAGAAAAAAATATCAAATATAGACCAAGAAGAGAAAAAGAAGAAATGAAATCTAAACGAAGAAGATAGGCAGAACTTAGAAGAGGAAGTAGAAGAAATAAACAGAATGGGACCATATCAAGAAGGAAAAACGAGACCAATTAAAATACTACTAAAATCACAAGCAGCAACAGAAGAAATATTATATAGAACAACTAAACTCAGAGAAACAGAAGGTTGCAAGGATATCTATATAAAGAAAAAATAGAAATGAGGAAGAAAAGAAGAGATACAACGAACTGGCAGCAGCAGTACGGGAGAAAAATAATGAAAGGTCAGAAGAGAAAAAAAAGGCTTCTTTTTGGAGAATTCTAGGAGACAGGATAAGGAAATGGTATATAAGAGAAAAGGAAGAAGAAAAAGTGGAACAAGTTTAAATAAAAGTGATAAAGGCAAGAGACTAAAAATGATGTATACAAACATAGACAGGGTTTTATCAAGTAAATTAGAATTAAGAGATTACATAAAAAAAGAAGAACTGGATATTGTATGCTTGGCTGAAACAAAACTAAATGAGGCAATCAAAATAGACTTGGATAATAGGTATAATGTATGGAAGAGAGACAGAGAGAGTAAAGGAGGAGTAGGAGTCATGATAATGTCAAGGAAGGAGATGGTGGTAAACCAAATGGAAAGTGGGGAAGGAAAAGCAGAAGTACTGTATGTTAAGATGCATATTAATAAAAAAAAGACCTAACAATCATCGTAACATATGTGCCACCAAAAACAAATTCATGGACCAATCAAGAATATAAAGACATGATAGATGACACAATAAAGAGTCTAATGAAAATCATTAAGGAAAGGAGAAAAGTGATATTAGTAGGAGATTTTGAACTGTAAAGAAGTGGACTGGGAAAATTATGAAAGTGGTATGGGGGAAGAAGCCTGGGGAGAACGATTCCTGAACCTAATGATAGATAATATGATGGACCAAAGAGTAAAGGAAAACACAAGATTCAGAGGAAATGATGAACCGACAAGATTAGACCTGGTGTTTACAAGGGGTATACAAATGAATGATGATATAAGTGCCCATTGGGAAAGAGTGATCATGTAATATTAGAAATGGATATAGAAGACGGAAAAGAAGATAGAGATGAATCATACAAAGGAGACTGATTAAATTATAGAAAGGCTGACATTGAGAATCTCAAAAACTATTTCAAATACGCTAACTGGGAGGAAATAGAAAACTCTGAGGGAGTGCAAGAGAAATATAACTTATTTTTTTAAATATACAAGACAGGAGTCAGGGAATATGTCCCGAAATATAGACCTAAGGAAGAAGGAAAATAAGATTGGTTTAATGCAAAGTGTGCTAGGGCAAAGGAAAAAAGGGATGGAGCATGGAAAAGGTGGAGGAGAAATAGAAATGCAGTAAATAAGGTAAACTTCAAGATAGCAAGAAATTAATATGTTAAAGTGAGGAAGGAAGAGGAGAGGATCTATGAAAAGGACATAGTCGAAAAATTCAAGGAGAAACCGAAATTGTTCTACAGATTCATAAACAGAAAAATAAGACAAAAAGAAACAATATTAAAAGGAGAAAATGGGATGGTGGAAGACCCAAAAAGTATGGCAGAACTGTTAAATGATAAGTTCCAGGAGGTCTTTACTAAGGAATCCAAATTTGAAAGACCACAGGGTAATAGAGAGACCATTTAAATGGAAGAGATTAAAGTAACCAAGCTTAAAATAAAAAGAATTAATGAAGGAATTGGATAAAGAAAAGGCAATGGGACCGGATGAAGTCTCAGGCAGAATACTGAAAGAATGTAGGGAAGAACTAGCAAGTCCTATATACATCATAAAATGCTCAATAGAAAATGGAACAGTACTAGTGGGATGGAAAAGAGCTGAGGTGGTTCCCATATATAAGAGCGGAAGGAAGGAAGAACCTCTAATTTACAGACCAGTATCACTAACTAGTGTAATATGTAAGATGTTTGAAAGAGTAATAAAGAAACAATGGATCGAGTTCCTTGAAGACAACAATTTACTATCAAATAGCCAATTTGGTTTTAGAAAAGGTAGGTCTTGTTTAACAAATTTATTGAGTTTCTACTCTAGAATAGTTGATAGGGTACAAAAGAGAGAGGGATGGGTTGATTGTATTTGATAAAGTGCCACATGCAAGGTTACTGTGGAAATTAGAGGAGAAGGGTGGTTTAAAAGGAAACACATTGAGATGGATGAAAAATTATTTGAGGGGGAGAGAAATAAGGACAGTAGTCAAAGATATGAAGTCTAAGTGGAGAGCAGTAGAAAGCGGAGTGCCACAAGTGTCAGTATTGGCGCCAATACTTTTTCTCATTTATATAAATGACATGCCATAAGGAGTGAAGAGCTATGTAAATCTGTTTGCGAACGATGTGAAACTGTGCAGAGTTATAAAGCAAAAATAAGATTGTGAAATACTGCAAGAAGACCTAAATAAGACCTGGGAATGGAGTAAAATGTGGGAGATGGAATTCAATGTGGACAAAAGCCATGTCATGGAAATAGGAAAGAGTGAAAGACGACCCGTGGGAATCTATAAGATAGGAGATGGAGTAGAACTGGAGAAAGTGAAAAAGGAAAAGGATTTGGGAGTGACGATAGAAGAAAATAATCAACCGGTAAGCCATATTGATAGAATTTAGATAGATGTGTAAGAGATATTAAAAAGTATAGTTTCTGCAAAGATGTATTGAGACATGGAACAGTTTGAATGAAGAAGTAGTGTCTGCAACGAGTGTGCATACTTTTAAAGTAAGATTGGATAAGTGTAGATATGGAGACAGGGCCACATGAGCATAAAGCCTAGGCCCTGTAAAAATACAACTACGTAAATACACACACACACACACACACACACACACACACCACATAGTGTACTGTTTAGCACGCTCGACTCACAATCGAGAGAGCCGGAAGAAGGACTTGGCAAAGCTGAGAAAGAAAAAGAGAAGCTGAAAGATCTAATTAAGAAAGAAGAGGAAAGAGTACAAGACGTGATTAAAAAAGAAGTACTGGCATGGAGAATCCAAGATTAGAAAGACAAGGAATCATTTTAGGAAGTATTTCAAGAACAGTTAAAAGAAAGAGATGAAAATATGACAAACAAAATAATAGGAGTCCTGAAGAAAAAAGAAAATTTAGCAAGAGAAATTGCGGAAAAAAGAGAGTAATTATTTTTGGCCTAAAAGAAAAAAATATTAAATATAGACCAAGAAGGGAAAAGGACGAAATGAAATCAGTAAAAGACCTACTAAAACATCTAAATGACGAGGATAAACAGAACTTAAAAGAGGAAGTAGAAGAAATCCATAGAATGGGACCATATCAAGAAGGGACAGTGAGACCAATTAAGATACTACTAAAATCACAAGCAGCAACAGAAGAAATACTATATAGAAAAACAAAACTCAGAGAAACAGAAGGTTGCAAAGATAAATATATAAAGAAAAATAGAAACGAGGAGGAAAGGAAGAGTCACAACGAACTGGTGGCAGAAGCAAGAGAAAAAAGAATGAAAGGTCAGAGGAGGAGAAGAATGCATTTATTTGGAGAATTATTGGAGACAGGATAAGGAAATGGTATATAAAAGAGAAGGAAAAGAAAAAAATGGAGCAAGTTTAACTAAAAATGATAAGAAGAAGAGATTAAAAATTATGTATACGAACATAGATGGGGTTTTATCAAGTAAATTAGAATTAAGAGATTACATGAAGAAAGAAGAACCAGATATTGTATGCCTGTTGAAAACAAAGTTAAATGAGGCAATAAAAATAGACATAGATAAAAGGTATAATATATGGAGGAGAGACAGAGTGGGCAAAAGAGGAAGAGGAGTCATGATGATGTTAAGGAAAGAGATGGTGGTAAATCAAGTGGAGTTTGAGGAAGGAAAATCAGAAATACTATATATTAAGATGCATATCAATAAAAAGGAGTTAACAATCATTGGAACATATGTACCACCAAAAACAAATTCATGGACCAATCAAGAATATAAAGACATGATAAATGACACAATAAGGAGTCTGATGAGTCATTAAAGAAAGGAGAAAAGTTATATTAATAGTAGATTTCAACTGTAAGGAGGTGGACTAGGAAAATTATGAAAGTAGTATGGGGGAAGAAGCCTGGGGAGAAAGATTCCTGAATCTAATGATAGATAATATGATGGACCAAAGAGTAAAGGAAAACACAAGATTCAGAGAAAAAGACGAGCCAGTGAGATTGGACCTGGTTTTTACAAATGAACGATGATTTAAGATATAAAAGTGCCCATTGGGAAAGAGTGACCATGTAACATTAGAAATGGATATAGAAGAGGGAAAGGAAGATAGAGACGAATCATATAAAGGAGATTGGTTAAATTACAGAAAGGCTGATATTGAGAGCCTCAAGAACTATTTCAAAAACATTAACTGTGAGGAGAAGGAAAATTCAGAGAGGGTGCAAGAGAAATATAACTTATTTTTGGAAATATACAAAACAGGAGTCAGGGAATATGTCCTGAAATATAGAACTAAAGAAGAAAGAAAGAAAGATTGGTTTAATGCAAGGTGTGCTAGGGCAAAGGAAAAAAGAGAAAGAGCATGGAAAAGGTGGAGGAGAAATAGAAATCCAGGAAATAAGGAAAACTTCAAGGTAGCAAGAAATGTATATGTTAAGGTGAGGAAGGAAGACAAAAGAAACTATGAAAAGGACATTGTCAAAAATGTAAGGAGCAACCAAAATTGTTCTACATATTCAAAAATGAAAGAAGGCAAAAAGAAACAATAGAAAGGTTAAAAGGAGAGAACGGGATGGTGGAAGACCCAAAATGTATGGAAAAACTGTTAAATACTAAATTTCAGGAGGTCTTTACTAAGGAATATAAATTTGAAAGGCCACAGGGTAATAGAGAGACCGTCTGTATGAAAGAGAATACAGTAACCAAGCTTGAAATAAAAGATATGATGTCTTACAAGAATCATTAAAGAAAGGAGAAAAGTGATATTAGTAGAAGATTTCAACTGTAAAGAGGTGGACTGGGAAAATTATGAAAGTGGTATGGGGGAAGAAGCCTGGGGAGATAGATTCCTGAACCTAATAATAGATAATATGATGGTCAGGGAATATGTCCTGAAATATAGAACTAAAGAAGAAAGAAAGAAAGATTGGTTTAATGCAAGGTGTGCTAGGGCAAAGGAAAAAAGAGAAAGAGCATGGAAAAGGTGGAGGAGAAATAGAAATCCAGGAAATAAGGAAAACTTCAAGGTAGCAAGAAATGTATATGTTAAGGTGAGGAAGGAAGACAAAAGAAACTATGAAAAGGACATTGTCAAAAATGTAAGGAGCAACCAAAATTGTTCTACATATTCAAAAATGAAAGAATAAGGCAAAAAGAAACAATAGAAAGGTTAAAAGGAGAGAACGGGATGGTGGAAGACCCAAAATGTATGGAAAAACTGTTAAATACTAAATTTCAGGAGGTCTTTACTAAGGAATATAAATTTGAAAGGCCACAGGGTAATAGAGAGACCGTCTGTATGAAAGAGAATACAGTAACCAAGCTTGAAATAAAAGATATGATGTCTTACAAGAATCATTAAAGAAAGGAGAAAAGTGATATTAGTAGAAGATTTCAACTGTAAAGAGGTGGACTGGGAAAATTATGAAAGTGGTATGGGGGAAGAAGCCTGGGGAGATAGATTCCTGAACCTAATAATAGATAATATGATGGTCCAAAGACTAAAGGAAAACATAAGATTCAGAGGAAACGATGAGGCGGCGAGATTGGACCTAGTTTTTACAAGGGATATGGAAATGAACAATGATATAAGACATAAGTGCCCATTGGGAAAGAGTGACCATGTAATATTAGAAATGGATATAGAAGAGGGAAAGGAAGATAGAGACGATTCATACAAAGGAGACCGATTAAATTACAGAAAGGCTGATATTGAGAACCTCAAGAGCTATTTCAAAAACGTAAACTGGGAGGAGATGGAAAACTCAGCGACAGTGCAAGAGAAGTATAACTTATTTTTGGAAATATACAAAACAGGAGTCAGAGAATATGTCCCAAAATATAGACCTAAAGAAGAAGGAAAGAAAAAAGAAACAATAGAAAGGTTAAAAGGAGAGAACAGGATGGTGGAAGACCCAAAAAGTATGGCAGAACTGTTAAATAGTAAATTTCAGGAGGTCTTTACTAAGGAATCCAAAGTTCAGAGACCACAGGGAAATAGAGAGACTGTCCATATGAAAGAGATTAAAGTAACCAAGCCTGAAATAAAAGAGTTGATGACGGAATTAGATGAGGAGAAGGCAATGGGACCAGATGAAGTCTCAGGCAGAATATTAAAAGAATGTAGAGAAGAACTAGCAAGTCCTATATACTACATCATAAAATGCTCAATAGAAAATGGAACAGTACCAGTAGAATGAAAAAGAGGTGGTTCCCATATATTAGAGTGGAAGGAAGGAAGAACCTTTAAATTACAGACCGGTATCACTAATTAGTGTAATATGCAAGATGTGTGAAAGAGTAATAAAGAAAAAATGGATTGAGTTTCTTTAAGACAACAAATTATTATCAAATAGCCTATTTGGTTTTAGAAAAGGTCGGTTGTGTGTAACAAATTTATTGAGTTTCTACTCTAGAATAGTTGATAAAGTACAAGAGAGAGAGAGGGATGGATTGACTGTATTTATTTAGATTTAAAAAAGGCGTTTGATAAAGTGCCACATGAAAGATTGCTATGGAAGTTAGAGAAGGGTGGCTTAAAAGGAAGCACACTGAGATAGATGGAAAATTACTTGAGGGGGAGAGAAATAAGGACGGTAGTTAAAGATATGAAGTCCAAGTGGAGAGCAGTAGACAGCAGAGTGCCACAGGGGGTCAGTATTGGCGCCAATACTTTTTCTCATATATATAAACGAAATGCCAGAGGGAGTGAACAGCTACATAAATCTGTTTGTGGACAATGCGAAACTGTGCAGTCATTAAACAAAAAGACGATTGTGAAATACTTCAAGAACACTTAAACAAGATCTGGAAATGGGGCAAAAATTGGGAGATGGAATTCAACGTGGACAAAAGCCATGTCATGGGAATAGGAAAAAGTGAAAGACGACCAGTGGGAATCTATAAGATGGGAGATGGAGTAGAAATAGAAAAAGTAAAAAAGGAAAAGGACTTGGGAGTGACGATGGAAGAAAACAATCATGATAAACCATATTGATAGAATTTTCAGAGAGACATATAATCTGCTAAGGAATATTGGATTAGCATTTCACTATATGGACAAAGAAATGATGAAGATATTGATAGGTACTAAAATAAGACCTAGATTGGAATATGCAGGAGTTGTGTGGACCCCCCATAAAAAAAAAAAAAACATAATGAAATTGGAGAGACTACAAAAAATGGCTACAAGAATGGTTCCAGAATTTAAAGGGATGGCATATGAGGAGAGACTAAAGGCTATGGATCTACCAACCCAGGAACAGAGAAAAGAGAGAGGGGATCTGATACAAGTTTATAAATTGATTAACGGAATGGATCAAGTGGATAATGAGAAACTAATCCTGAGAGAAGAATATGACATTAGAGGCACAAGATTGCATAGTAAGAAACTGAGGAAGGGAAGATGTCTAAGAGATGTTAAAAAATATAGTTTCCCGCAAAGATGTGTTGAGACTTGGAACAGTTTGAGTGAGGAAGTGGTGTCAGCAATGAGTGTGCATAGTTATAAAGAGAAATTGGATAAGTGTAGTTATGGAGACAGGGTCACACGAGCATAAAGCCCAGGCCCAGTAAAACTACAACTAGGTAAATACACACACACACACAGACCCAAAAAGTATGGCAGAAGTGTTAAATTGTAAATTTAAAGAGGTCTTTACTAAGGAGTCCAAATTTGAAAGGCCACCGGGTAATAGAGAGACCATCTATATGAAAGAGATTAAAGTAACCAAGCTTGAAATAAAAGAGTTAATGAAGGAACTGGATGAAGAAAATGCAATGGGACCGGATGAAGTCTCAGGCAGAATACTAAAAGAATGTAGGAAAGAACTAGCAAGTCCTATATACATCATAAAATGCTCAATAGAAAATGGAAATGTACCAGTAGAATGGAAAAGAGCTGAGGTGGTTCCCATATATAAGAGCGGAAGGAAGGAAGAACCTTTGAATTACAGACCGGTATCACTAACTAGTGTAATATGCAAGATGTGTGAAAGAATATTAAAGAAACAATTGATCGAGTTCCTTGAAGACAACAAATTAATATCAAATAGCCAAATTGGATTTAGAAAAAGACTGTTGTGTGTAACAAATTTACTGAGTTTCTATTCTAGAATAGTTGATAGTATACAAGAGAGAGAGGGATGGGTTGACTGTATTTATTTGGATTTAAAAAAGGTGTTTGACAAAGTACCACATGCAAGATTACTGTGGAAATTAGAGGAGAAGGTTGGCTTAAAAGGAAGCACATTGAGGTGGATGGAAAATTATCTAAGGGGTAGAGAAATAAGGACGGTAGTTAAAGATATGAAGTCCAAGTGGAGAGCAGTAGAAAGCGGTGTGCCGCAGGGGACAGTATTAGCACCAATACTTTTCCTCATATATATAAACGACATGCCAGAAGTAGTGAACAGCTACATAAATCTATTTACGGATTATACAAAACTGTGCAGAGTTATAAAGTAAAAAGAGGATTGTGAAATACTGCAGGATGACCTAAATATGATCTGGGAATGGAGTAAAAAGTGGGAAATGAAATTCAATGTGAACAAAAGCCATGTCATGGAAATGGGAAAGAGTGAAAGATGACCCGTGGGAATCTTTAAGATGGGAGATGGAGTAGAATTGGAGAAAGTAAAAAAGGAAAAGGATTTGGGAGTGACAATGGAAGAAAACAATCAACCAGTAAGCCATATTGATAGAATTTTCAGAGAGACATATGATTTGCTAAGCAATATTGGAGTACCATTTCACTACATGGACATAGAAATGATGAAGAAATTGATAAGTACTGTAATAAGACCCAGATTCGACCCCTCATAAAAAGAAACACGTAAGGAAGTTGAAGAGACTACAAAAAATGGCTACAAGAATGATTCCAGAATTTGAAGGGATGACATATGAGGAGAGACCAAAAGCTATGGATCTACCAACCCTGGAACAGAGAAGAGAGAGATCTGATACATGTTTATAAATTGATCAATGGAATGGACCAAATGGATAATGATAAATTGATCCTGAGAGAAGAATATGACATTAGAAGCACAAGATTGCATAGTAAAATGCTGAGAAAGGGAAGATGTTTGAGAGATGTTAAAAAATATAGTTTCCCACAAAGATGTGTTGATACGTGGAACAGTTTGAGAGAAGAAGTGGTGTCAGCAATGAGTGTGCATAGTTTTAAAGAAAAATTGGATGTGTAGATATGGAGACAGGGCCACATGAGCATAAAGCCCAGGCCCTGTAAAACTACAACTAGGTAACACACGCACACAGATATATACAAAGATGCATGGATAGAAAGAGACATGAATTTGGAAGAGAGAAAGATTGAAAGAATTGAGAAACGAAGTGAAAGAAAGAAATGAGAAACATACAGATACCAAGAAAATTTTTTTTTTTGAAAGTTTGGAACATGAGACTGAGAAAATGGTACATCAAGAAAAGAGAAGAAAGAGCAGAAGAGGAAATGAGGGGAAATGTGGAAAAAAAAAATTGCTTATACTAATATAAATGGACTTGTCTCAGGGATAAATGAATTGAACAGCTTTATTAAAGAGGTTGAGCCTGACATGATGAAGATCACAGAAACAAAACTAAGAGATCAACTGACACTAAACCGCATTGGGAATGGGCTGTACAATATCTATATGAAAAATAGAAAAGTGAAGCAGGGTGGAGGAGTGATGATACTAAGAAAAAAAAAAAAAACCTAAAGGTAACGAACGTGAATTATGGCAAAAACAGTGCAGAAATTATATCAATTGTAGTTGAGAAAAATTACATGGAGAGGAGAGAATTTGTAATCTGCTATGTATCACCCAAGACAAGATCTTGGAGTCTAAAGAGAATATGAGGAAGTTCTGAAAGATACTGAACACTCACTAATCAAAATATTAGAAAAGAAAAGAAATACTGTAATAATGGGGGACTTCAACTGTAAGGAAGTGCACTGGGAAGATATGACTACAGAGAGAAATGAGGATTCATGGGATTACACGTTACTGGAGTTAACTATGGAATATACAATGACACAATGGATTCAAGAAATCACCAGATTTAGGAATAGTGAAGAGCCATCAAGACTGGATCTATTATTTACAATGGAACCTGAAATTGTGGATGGAGTAAAGTATAAGATACCTTTGGCAAAAAGTGATCATGTACTAATAGTAGCGATATTCAAGAAAGTGATTAGGAATGAACAGAATGAAAAACATAGAAAAAGAAGATTGACATATAGCAAAACAGATTTTAGAGAACTCAAAGACTTTTTCCAAAAGACGGACTGGACTAAATTTGACAACCAGGCAGGAGTGGAGGAAAAGTGGATGACATTTAAAAAAAATTATAATGATGGAGTGAATAAATATGTACTGAGACTGAAAATTAAAGACAAGTATAAGGAAGAATGGTTTAATAGAAAATGTGAAGAAGCAAGAGATAAAAGGGATAGAATGTGGAAGATATGGAGAAAAGACTAACGTCCAAGGAAGTGGCCAGACTACATCAGAGAAAGGAATAACTATGTTAAAATATGAAGAGAAGAAAAGAAAAACCATGAGAAAAACATAATTGAAAAATGCAAGGATCAGCCAAAGATCTTTTATAGATATAGAAACGGAAAGAAAAAAAACAAACGAGATGTTGGAAGCGCGACAGGTTACCCACAATAACGGAGAACAATGTGGAGAACAATATGGAGAACAACAATCTACAGAACACCGAAAGGATGGAGGGAGGTTATGCTATCAGTCATGCCCCCAGAGATTCCGGAGAAAGGGATGACCCAGAGCCACAGATGAGGAGCAGTCCGTGGCGAGAACATGATATGCCCCCAAAACTGCTGCTGTAGAATTGTCACTTCAGGTCCTGACTCCATAGAATAAGGACTATCAACACCCTGCTGCCCGCTTAGTTCACTACAAGCCCTCCAACAGCAGAACACAGACATATCTCCTTCTCAAGAAAGAAGTAGAAACAGAGAAGAATAAAGTAAGAAAGAAAAAAGAAGAAAGAGGAGAGAATCTATAACCAAGAAAGAAGAAAGAAGAGAGAATCTATAACCAAGAAAGAAGAAAGAAGAAAGAAGAGAGATGACAGAAGAGAAGAAAGAAGAAAAAAGAGGAAGGCGTGGTTATAACCAGAGGAGAACTGAGGAAGAGAGATGTTCAACACTCTGTTGGTCGTGAGTAGAGCTTAGAGCAAGGCAAGGGAGTTGTTTTACTTAGTAACTCATTAAATAACCTTTTATGTATTATAGTGTTTAAGTAGTTCTATATGTAGAGTGGTTAGGATATAATTAGGAAAACTCCAATATATTTTATTTTGCCATAGTAAAATCTCGTGATAGACTACATGATACAAACTTGCCATTGTACCAGTGACGAAGAAACATATTATGTGTAATACGTAAAATAAATTTAAGAAGTGTTATTGGCTTTATCAACCATATACTTATACCCACCTAGAACCTCGCCAGAGAAGAGACTAAATTTCTCAATTAGTACTGAAAGACAATCTAGTGTGTCCCAAGAACGGGTCACAACAGAGATAGAGAAACTAGTTTATGAAAATAATGAATACAGCGATGAATTAGAAATGGCTGAAATAATGAACAGAAACTTTCAAGAAGTTTTTGCAAGAGAAAAAAAAACAATCATGAAGAACTAGGAAATAAATCTCCTGCAATGAGAGACATCATTATTTTGGAGCAGGAAATAATGATACAACTAAGAAATTAAGATGTAAGAAAATCACACGGTCTGGATGGAATTGCAAATTGGATATTGAAAGAGTGTAGAGAAAAGCTGACAAATGGTATACAATATGATAAAATGTTCTATTGAAAAGGGAAAAGTACCAGAAGACTGGAAAAAAGCCAATATTGTGCCAATATATAAAGGAGGAAATAAGGAGAACCCAACAAATTACAGGCCAGTGTCCCTGACAAGTGCAATAGCTAAAATATGTGAATGTGTAATCAAAGAAAGATGGACCAAACATTTGGAAGAAAAAAAATATAATTAATGAAAGACAATTTGGCTTTACAAAAGGAAGATCATGTGTAACAAACCTTATATGCTTTTACTCTAGAGTCATAAACATAACACAGGAAAAGATGGATGGGTTGACATTGTATTTTTAGATTTAAAAATAGCATTTGATAAAGTTCCACACAGAAAATTAATAAGAAAACTGGAAGATATAGGGGGAATAAAAGGAAAATTGCTGGAATGGATAAAGGATTTCCTAACTGGAAGAACTATGAGAGTGACAATTAGAGATAAGGAGTCCACCTAGAAGGAAGTTATAAGTGGGGTTCTGCAAGGTACTGTGTTGGCCCCAATTATGTTTGTAATATACATAAATGACATGGATGAAGGAGTTTCTGCAAGGTACTGTGTTGGCCCCAATTATATTTGCAATATACATAAATGACATGGACGAAGGAGTTTCTTTGCAGATGACGCAAAACTTTTGAAGAAAGTTGGGTCGCACAATGATGGTAGAACTCTACAGCAGGACTTAGACTATGGGAATGAAGTAAAAGATGGGAGATGAAATTCAACATTAAGAAATGTAGCGTAATGAAATTTGGGAAGAGCAAAAATAGGATAACAAGACAATATAATATAAACTTGGAGAAGAGAGGATTAAGTAGGTGGAAAGTGAAAAGGATCTAGGAGTTCTCATAACAAAAGAAATGTCCCCCAATAAACATATAAATAAAATTGTTGGTGAGGCCTACAACTTACTGAGAAATATTAGAATTGCATTCTCATATATTGATGAAGATATGGTGAAAAAGTTATTGGTATCCTTGATCAGACCACAACTGGAGTATGCAGCAGTACTGTGGCCACCTAACATGAGGAAAAATATCAGGAAATTTGAATGGATACAAAGAGCGGCCACCAAACTGGCCCCAACCTTGTTTGCTCTTATGTATGAAAAGAGACTGGAGAGACTAGAATTACCAACACTGGAGCAGAGAAGAGAAAGAGGCAACCTGTTGACCATCTACAGAATAATGAATAATATGGAGCTTCCTGATAGGATCAACCTGCTGAAGAGGGACAGAAGGGACACAAGAGGACATGGACTAAAACTCAGAAAAGACAACTACAGAAGAGACTTCAAGAAAAACAGCTTCCCCCATAGAGTGATAGATATATGGAATGGACTGGACAGAGAGGTGGTGTGTGCAAAGTCTATACATGACTTTAAGAGAAAATTAGACACTATGAGATACAGAGACAGGACAACATGAGCATAGGCTCCCCTCATGTAAAATACAACTAGGTAAATACACACACACACACACAGTGGACCTCTGCTATTCATACATACTCTGTTCCAGGAGGTTACACAAATTACGATTTGTATGAATGGCTATCTTTTTTTTTTTTCCATAAGAAATAATGTAATTTGGATTAATCCATTTCAAAGCCACAGACGATTGCTTATTTAACCTTTAAGTGAAGGTGATCATTTATGTATCTAAGTGTACACCATCCCATTTTGAGATTGTTGGTGGCAATGGGTGGCTAACTTGCTCTATTTATATCTCCCCATCTCAGCATATCAGACAACAGAGAGGGGAGTTTCAGCTGGAGCAGCTGATTGATTAGGTGGGCACTTGAGACACTTTATAAGTACAAACCCATGCAAAGAGTGCTGTTGTTGGGTTCTCCCAACACATCTTGTCTCTTTCCCCAAGGTTAAAAAATTAAATTAGGAAGTTATTTAGAGGAGATACAACATGGGACTTAGTGTTGGGATCTGTTAACACCAAGGTTTAAAAAATTGTGCGTTAGCATATATGCTCCACTGGTGTATGTCAATCTCCTTTTAAACTATCACCATTATCTCTGGATAACCTGTACTCTATATTAAGGCTTTGCGGGCATCTAAGATAGCAGAAAATATCTTATCTGGCTAAAATTCTAGGGCATAATGGTAACAATTTGTATTTCCTATTCCTCAGCTTTGGGTGACTGACCTGACCTTTATCGTTTTACTTCAGAACTAATTTGTGCTCGTTTTTCAACTTTTTAGTTTGTGATAAAGCAGCATATTAATCAAGGTACTAATTTTGACCATTGCATTTATGTAAGGAAAAGGAAGGAAAAAAAGACAGATGAATCAGAAAGAGAGAGAGAGAGAGAGAGAGAGAGAGAGAGAGAGAGAGAGAGAGAGAGAGAGAGAGAGAGAGAGAGAGAGAGTAATTGAATATTTTCTTCCAGTGTTATTGCCAAAGAAGATGTGGGAACCCCGCTTGCCTGGCTTTGACTATCTCAGTTTTATGCAGCAGGACCAAGACCATGATGCAGAAGACCACCTTGTGCTGGAAATGGAGGCTGACCTCACTACAAAACTTCATGATGGTAATTAATGTGAGATCAATGTTATTTCAAGACTGATAAGCAAGAGTGCTTTTACTCTTTCAAATTCATAATCTTTATAAATTTCTCAGCCACCCTCTGTATTCAGTTAAGTAATCTACTACCTGTCATTTTTGTGTATAAGATAACCACTAACCAATACCTTTCTTATAAGTATTACCTTAATTGATGATATAAAGAATGCATGCACATATAAAACACATAAATTCAGAAGAAATTACTCAAAGAAAACTAGTAGGATGTTTACCATGCATCATAGTATGTACTCTACAATGAGTTCAGAACCTTAGATCACTCTGCCTGAAATAAGAGATAGTTACACTTTTATATGAAACACATAATTTGGATCTTTACATTTCTGGCAACGTAGCATATATGGGTTAAGACCATGCTATAGAAGTTATCTTAGAATAGGCAGACTGTCATCACACAAGCCTGCAATTAAATAGAGTATAGTCAGCTCAATTAATGTGAGGGTTACATTCCTGAAGACATCGCATTATTCTAAATTGTATTAAACATAATTTTCCCTTACAAAGCAATGGTATTAGGAGGGTTACATTCCTGGCCAGTGCGAAAATTTGCCTATTTCAGGGATTTTGTTACACAAACCGTAAGAAAAACTATAAATACATCACTTGGTCATAGAAACAATAAAAACACATGTTCCCATTTTATTAGTTTTGATGGTACGCAACATGTTCTCCCTCAGTCCCATCACATGGACAATCAGCGAAGTCTTTTCTCCCCTAACTTAGCAATCTAACACTTGCAACTTCTTTTCAATGGTCACAGCCTCCTGGGTTATTTTCACGATTTTCATCCACATGTTATATTCATCCCAATGGCACCACTGCCATCTCTTCTGTCTCTAAAGCTGAATTCTTCTCTCAAACCTTTGCTCACAACTCCACCTTGGACCATTCAGGGCTTGTCCCTCCCTCTCCTCCACTCTCTGACTATTTCATGTCTACAATTAAAATTCTTCGTAACGATGTTTTCCATGCCCTCACTGGCCTAAACCCTCGGAAGGCTTATGGTCCTGATGGGGTACCTCCTATTGTTCTCAAAAACTGTGCTTCTGTGCTTGCACCTTGCCTGGCCAAACTCTTCCAACTTTGTCAGTCTACCTTTCCTTCCTGCTGGAAGTTCGCCTACATTCAGCCTGTTCCTAAAAAGGGTGACCGTTCTAACCCTTAAACTACTGTCCTATAGCTTTAATCTCTTGCTTCTCTGAAGTTTTTGAATCTATCTTGAATAGGAAGATTCTCAAACATCTGTCACTTCACAATCTTCTGTCTGATCGCCAGAATGGCTTCCGTCAAAGTCGCTCTACGGGTGATCTTCTGGCTTTCCTTACCGAGTCTTGGTCACCTCTTTTAGAGATTTCAGTGAAACTTTTGCTGTAGTGTTAGACATACCAAAAGCTTTTGATAGAGTCCGGCATAAAGCTTTGATTTCAAAACTGCCCTCCTACAGCTTCTATCCTTCTCTCTGCAAATTTATCACAAGTTTCCTTTCCGACCGTTATTGCTGCTGTGGTAGACGGCCACTGTTCTTCTCCCAAATCTATTAATAGTGGAGTTCCTCAGGGTCCTGTCTTGTCACCCACTCTCTTTCTATTATTCATTAATGACCTTCTTAACCAAACTTCTTGCCCTATCCACTCCTACGCTGATGATACCACCCTACATCTTTCCAAGTCCTTTCAGAGACAACCAACCCTTCAGGAAGTCAACAGATCACGCAGGGATGCCACAGAATGCCTGACTTCTGATCTTTCTAGGATTTCTGATTGCAGCAGAGAAAATCTAGTAGTTTTCAGTGCCTCAAAAACTCAATTCCTCCATCAATCAACTTGACACAACTTTCTAGACAACTATCCCCTCTTCTTCAGTGACACTCAACTGTCTCCCTCTTCCACAATGCATATCCTCGGTCTGTCCTTTGCTCATAATCTTAACTGGAAACTTCACATTTTATCTCTTGCTAAAACAGCTTCTGTGGTTAGGTGTTCTGAGGCGTCCCCGCCAGTTTTTCTCGCCCCTCCAACTGCTTACTCTGTATAAGGGCCTTATCCACCCGTGTATGGAGTACTCTTTGCATGTTTGGGGGGGTTCCAGTCACACAGTTTTACTAGATAGGGTGGAATCAAAAGCTTTTCGTCTCATCAACTCCCCTCCTCTGACTAACTGTCTTCAGCCTCTTTCTCACCACCAAAATGTTGCATCTCTTTCTATCTTTTATCACTATTTTCATGCAAACTGTTCTACTGATATTGCTAACTGCATGCCTCCCCTCTTCCTGTGGCCTCGCTGCACAAGGCTTTCTTCTTCCTCTCATCTCTATTCTGTTCAACTCTCTAATGCAAGAGTTAACCAGTACTCTCAATCATTCATCCTTTTCACTGGTAAACTCTGGAACTCCCTCCCTGCATCTGTATTTCCTAATTCCTATGATTTGTCTTCTTTTAACATAACATAACATAAATAATAGGATAACAAAGGGCCACCAGGGCCCATCTAGGTTATCCTGTATCAGTCACACAGCGACCTCGTCATCAGTACTTAAAGATACACTTACAAGTACACAATACATTATATACTAATTCTAAATATTTTGCCCATTAACAGGGCTAAGTCCTGCAGCAAAATCCTCTACAATCTGTGATCCCCATACATGGGGATCATGTCTTGTTTAACTATAGTAAATTTCTTATAAAAACTATCATGCAGCGCTATACATAATTATAAATCTAATAAACTTAAGTGCTTATCTAATCTGTTTTTAAACATTGTCAAACTAGTGCTATTTACAACCTTCTTTGGCAATGCATTCCAGAAGTCTACCACCCTATGACTAAAGAAATATTTTCTTATATCTAATCTGCAGCCTTGCTTTCTAATCTTCCTGTCATGATTTCTAGTCCTATTTCCCTCCTCTAAGGTAAAGAAAGATCTCACATCTATGTAGTTTGTATCTGAGAACATTTTAAATAACTCTATCATATCCCCTCTTATACATCTCTCAAATGAAAACATGTTTAATTCCTTTAATCTATCTCTATAGTCCAGGCGCTTTAATGCTGGTATCATCCTAGTGGCTCTTCTCTGAACTGCTTCTAACATGTTGATATCCTGCCTATAATGGGGTGACCAGGCCTGTATGCAATACTCTAAATGAGCCCTAACATAGGAATTATATAAGCTACGCACCACTTCCTTACTTTTATAACTAACATTTCTATTTATAAAACCCAGGATCCTATTTGCCCTATTTCTTGCTTCTAAACATTGCTTTGAAAATTTCATAGTCCTGTCTATCACTACTCCTAAATCCTTTCCTTCCTCTACTGCCTCTAGCCAACATCCCTCCATCTCATAGCTAAAGTTTGTGTTGTCTTCACCTAAATGCATAACCTGACACTTTTTAGAATTAAACTCCATCTGCCACCTGTCTGCCCATGTTATCAGCCTGTCCAGGTCTCGTATTCTGTAATTGTCCTTTTCACCCTGCACTGCACACGCTATCTTAGTATCATCTGCAGACTTTGATACTTTGCTACTAATTCCTATATCTAAATCGTTAATGTACACCAAGAAAAGAAGAGGTCCTAGTACTGATCCTTGGGGTACCCCACTAACCACTTCCTTCCACTCAGTAAAGTACAGTACCCTCATTTAAATGCGAGTTTAGCGCTATCCGAGTTTCGCGATCCTCGAGTTTGGCGCTTAGTCCTAAATTCTTACCATCCCGAGTTTGGCGCTGTATCGCCCCGAGTTTCACGCTGCTTTGACAAGTATCGGTCGCGTTTACTTCGGGCGGCATCACGTATGCTGCCCCAAGACTCCTGCAGTTGGCTGACTGAGCTGACCACGTGTGCACGCGTCCTTAGCCCTCTTCCACCAGCATCTTGATAGTTCTTATATGCAAGCTAATTAATTGTGATGTCAGGAAATAAAGGAGGCACTGCAGCATGTGGCTCGAAGAAACCTACTTGGCAAAAGGAAGCAGGCCAGAGAGGCAGGGTAAGAAGAAAAGACTGTTAAACATGAAGGAAAAAGGCGAAGTGTTGGATAAGCTTGATGCTGGAATGGGACCTGTTGCCGTTGGAAACTTGTTCAACATTAGTGAGTCTACTGTTAGAGGAATAAGAGCGAAACGTGAGGAAATAAAACGTTTCCTGAAAGACGCTCGAGGAGCTCTGTGATTCAAGTTGCTCACATCACGCATCCTACAAGCAAGTTGATGGTAACAACAGAACACTATTTGAAGAAATATATTGTTGACAAAAATGACCGAAATGTGTGCATATCTTCTGGTAAGGTAAGACAGAAGGCAAGAGAAATATATGCTGCAGTGGCACGTAAGTTAAACATTGACAATCCTCCACCTTTCTCTGCTAGTAATGGCTGGTTCTCAAGGTTAAAAAAGACACTCATTCAAGAGGGCACGATGTCTGGGTGAAGCAGCAGACGCATCTACAGAAGAGGTGGAAAGTTTCATTGGTGTCTTGAAACAGATGACTGAGGACGGTACGATCTCCGTCAAATATTCAACGCCATGAAACTGGAATCTAGTGCTTGACATGCATCCACGCAGTTCAAAAGGGATTAAATGAATACAAACAGATGTACAAACAGCACGAATGAAAAACGACAACAGGCCTTGATCACAAGATACTTCAGTAACCGTGACAAGCGAGAAGACACACCACCTGCTGTTGTTGCTGAGAAGGATGATGATGGTGATGAGCTGCTGGTCGACGATAATGTAGCCCCCGTGGATTTGGGCAACGAATTTGAAGGCTTTGCACTAGCGGACCATGCCCCAGAGTGAGATTATGTGCTGTTAGAGTTCTTATTATTTCTTTTCTCTTTTTGTTCTTTTCAATAAAGTGTGTATCCCAGTTTTTTTCGTCTTAACAAGAGCATTCTTCACTGAAACTGAATACACCCACCAATTTATCGGTATTTTGAAATAAGGGAGTAAAGTGGGAGGAAAAAATCAGCTTCGTCCGGGCCAGAATGAATAAGCGTTTTACATTGTTTTCAATACCCGAGTTTAGCGATCCTCGAGTTTGGCGCTATATCTTAAGAAGAAAGCAAGCGCTTAACTCGGGAGGGTACTGTTTTCCACTATTTAGAGAGCAAGCACTCAAGTGGGCCTTTCTTTTAATCTTTTCTTTTTTTTTCCCTTCGCTGGTTCTCTTCCCTACGTAAAAAAAAAAAGAAAATCTTCCCTTGTGTTCCATTATGTTAACTCAGTTTCTAGTCTCCATAATATCCAGCTGTTGTTCTCTTATAGGCTAGTGATCTTAATATATTAATATTAGCATATGTATATCATTAATTTTTTTTTTTATATGTGCGTGTATATACCACTTCCTTAATTTCATGTCCATTTGTTTCCAATATAACCACCTTGTGTCTTCCTCTGTCCTTATTTTTTTTTTTCTTAGTTTTTTTGTTTATTTCTTTAATTCTATTCCTCCATTCTATATTTTTATCTTTACTTTTATACATGTGCATAAGTTTTTCTATTTTAGTTAATTTCCAAGCTTTTGCCACTGCTTTTGCTGTATATTTCTTTAATTCTATTCCTCCATTCTATATTTTTATCTTTACTTTTATACATGTGCATAAGTTTTTCTATTTTAGTTAATTTCCAAGCTTTTGCCACTGCTTTTGCTGTACATTGCTATCTGAATCTTATTTTAAACAAGTCATTCTTACCATTAATATATATAACAATCCTGAGCATCTGTTTTATTTTATGTGCCAAATTTCATCAAAACATGCTGGAATGATTCATTACTTTTAAATTTGTTCCTTAGACATATCAGATGATTTCATGTGTGTGTATTTACCTAGTTGTATTTACCTAGTTGTATTTACCTAGTTGTAGTTTTACAGGGCCTGGGTTTTACACTCGTGTAAAGACCATATCTACACATATCCAATTTTTCTTTAAAACTATGCGCACTCGTTGCTGACACCACTTCTTCACTCAAACTGTTCAAGTCTCAACACATCTTTACGGGAAACTATATTTTTTAACATCTCTCAGACACCTTCCCTTCCTCAGTTCCTTACTATGCGATCTTGTGCTTCGAATGTCATATTTTTCTCTCAGTATCAGTTTCTCATTATCCACTTTATCCATTCCGTTCATCAATTTATAATCTTGTATCAGATCCCCTCTCTCCCTTCTCTGTTCCACGCTTGGTAGATCCATAGCTTTTAGTCTCTCCTCATATGTCATCCCTTCAAATTCTGGAACCATTCTTGTATCCATTTCTTGTAGTCTCTCCAACTTCCTCATGTGTTTCTTTTTTTGGGGGATCCACAAAACTCCTGCATATTCCAATCTGGGTCTTATTGTAGTACTTATCAATTTCTTCATCATTTCTTTGTTCATGTAGTGAAATGCTAATCCAATATTCCTTAGCAAATTATATGTCTCTCTGAAAATTCTATCAATATGGCTTACCGGGTGATTGTTTTCTTCCATCGTCACTCCTAAGTCCTTTTCCTTTTTTACTTTCTCTAGTTCTACTCCATCTCCCATCTTATAGAGTCCCACAGGTCATCTTTCACTCTTTCTCATTTCCATGACATGGCTTTTGTCCACATTGAATTCCATTTCCCACTTTTTACTCCATTTCCAGATCTTATTTAGGTCTTCCTGCAGTATTTCATAGTCTTCTTTTTGCTCTATAACTCTGCACAGTTTCGCATCATCCGCAAACAGATTTATGTAGCTGTTCACTCCCTCAGGCATGTCATTTATATATATGAAAAGAAGTATTGGCGCCAATACTGACCCCTGTGGCACTTCGTTTTCTATTGCTCTCCACTTGGATTTCATATCTTTAACTACCGTTCTTATTTCTCTCCCCCTCAAATAATTTTCCATCCATATCAATGTGCTTCCTTTTAGGCCACCCTTCTCATCTAACTTCCACAGTAATCTTGCATGTGGCACTTTATCAAACGCCTTCTTTAAATACAAATAAATACAGTCAACCCATCCCTCTCTATCTTGTACTCTTTCAACTATTCTAGAGTAGAAACTCAGTAAATTTGTTACACACAACCGACCTTTTCTAAAACCAAATTGGCTATTTTATAATAATATGTTGTCTTCAAGGAACTCGATCCATTGTTTCTTTATTATTATTTCACAAATGTTGCATATTACACTAGTTAGTGATACCAGTCTGTAATTTAAAGGTTCTTCCTTCCTTCCGCTCTTATACATGGGAACCACCTCAACTCTTTTCCATTCTACTGGTACTGTTTCATTTTCTATTGAGCATTTTATGAACTTGCTAATTCTTCCCTACATTCTTTCAGTATTCTGCCTGAGACTTCATCCAGTTCCATTGTCTTCTCTTCATCCAATCCCTTCATCATATCTTTTATTTCAAGCTTGGTTACTTTAATCGCTTTCATACAGACAGTCTCTCTATTACCCTGTGGCCTTTCAAATTTATATTCCTTAGTAAAGACCTCCTGAAATTTAGTATTTAACAGTTTTTCCATACTTTTGGGTCTTCCACCATCCCGTTCTCTCCTTTTAACCTTTCTATTGTTTCTTTTTGCCTTATTCTTTCATTTTTTAATATGTAGAACAATTTTGGTTGCTCCTTACATTTTTCGACAATGTCCTTTTCATAGTTTCTTTTGTCTTCCTTCCTCACCTTAACATATACATTTATTGCTACCTTGAAGTTTTCCTTATTTCCTGGATTTCTATTTCTCCTCCACCTTTTCCATGCTCTTTCTCTTTTCTCCTTTACCCTAGCACACCTTGCGTTAAACCAATCTTTCTTTCTTTCTTCTTTAGTTCTATATTTCAGGAAATATTCCCTGACTCCTGTTTTGTATATTTCCAAAAATAAGTTATATTTCTCTTGCACCCTCTCTGAATTTTCCATCTCCTCACAATTAATGTTTTTGAAATAGTTCTTGAGGCTCTCAATATCAGCCTTTCTGTAATTTAACCAATCTCCTTTGTATGATTCATCTCTATCTTCCTTTCCCTCTTCTACATCCATTTCTAATGTTACATGGTCACTCTTTCCCAATGGGCACTTTTATATCTTATATCATCGTTCATTTGTATACCCCTTGTAAAAACCAGGTCCAATCTCACCGGCTCGTCTTTTTCTCTGAATCTTGTGTTTTCCTTTACTCTTTGGTCCATCATATTATCTATCATTAGATTCAGGAATCTTTCTCCCCAGGCTTCTTCCCCCATACTACTTTCATAATTTTCCTAGTCCACCTCCTTACAGTTGAAATCTACTACTAATATCACTTTTCTCCTTTCTTTAATTACTCATCAGACTCCTTATTGTGTCATTTATCATGTCTTTATATTCTTGATTGGTCCATGAATTTGTTTTTGGTGGTACATATGTTCCAGTGATTGTTAACTCTTTTTTTATTAATATGCATCTTAATGTACAGTACTTCTGCTTTTCCTTCTCCACACTCCACTTGGTTTACCACCATCTCTTTTCTTAACATTATCATGACTACTCCTCCTTTACCCACTCTGTCTCTCCTCCATACATTATACCTATTATCTATATCTGTTTTGTATTGCCTCATTTAATTTTGTTTCAGCCAGGCACACAATATCCGGTTCTTCTTTCTTTATGTATCTCTTAATTCTAATTTACTTGATAAAACCCCATCTATGTTCATATACATCATTTTTAATTTCTTGTTCTTATCACTTTAGTTAAACTTGCTCCACTTTTTCCTCTTCCTTCTCTTTTATATACCATTTCTTTATCCTGTCTCCTAGAATTCTCCAAAAAAATGCCTTCTCCTCCTCTGACATTTCATTATTTTAATTTCCCTTGCTTCTGCCACCAATTTGTTGTGTCTCTTCCTTTCTTCCTCATTTATATTTTCTTTATATATATATATATATATATATATATATATATATATATATATATATATATATATATATATATATATATATATATATATATATATATATATATATATATATATATATATATATATATATATATATATATATATATATATATATATATATATATATATATATATATATATATATATATATATATATATATATATATATATATCCTTGCAACCTTCTGTTTCTCTGAGTTTTGTTGTTCTATATAATATTTCTTCTGTGGCTGCTTGTGATTCTAGTTGTAGCTTAATTGGTCTCACTGTTCCTTCTTGATATGGTCCCATTCTGTGGATTTCTTCTACCTCCTCCTCTAAGTTCTGTCTATTCTCATCATTTAGATTCTTTAGTAGGTCATTGACTGATTTAATTTCCTTTTTTTCCCTTCTTGGTCTATATTTTACATTTTTTTTTCTTTCAGTCCAAATATTATTACACTCTTTTTCTTTTCTGCAATTTCCCTTACTAGATTTTCTTTTTCCTTAAGGACTCCTATAATTTTGCTTGCCATATTCTCATCTCTTTCTTTTAGCTGTTCCTGAATCACCTCCTGAAAATTATCCTTGTCTTTCTTATCTTGGACTCACCATGCATGCACTTCTTTCTGAATCACATCCTGTACTCTCTCCTCTTCCTTGTTTACCAGATCTTCCAGATCCTCTTTTTCTTTCTTGACTTTACCGAGTCCTTCCTCCAACTGTTCTTTATACTTGGCTAATTTATTTTTAAGTTCCTCATTTTCTGCTATTAGCCTTGCTTCATTTTTTCCACTTTTTTTATCCTTTCTTTCAGGTTCTTCAGAAACTATCTATCCTGTTCTTTATTCTCTTTTATTCCCATACTCTCCTTTATCCACTTACCCAATTTTCCTTCTAGCGTTAACACTCTTATTTACCTAGTTGTATTTACCTAGTTGTTGTTTACATAAGGAGGAGTTCAAACTTGTGCTGTCCCGTCTCTATATCTACTCTTATCTAACTTTTCCTTAAATCCGTGAATTGTTTTTGCTTCAACCACTTCTTTCTCCAGTGCATTCCAGATCCCACAATTCTTAGTGGAAAACTATATTTCTTTATGTCCTTTGTACACACACTCATCTTCACTTTTCTCCCATGCTTCCTCCCACTTCTCATATCTCTCACCACCAGATCATCACAGTCCAACTTCTCAATGCCAGACAGAATCCTATACATAGTGATAAGGTTTCCTCTCTCCCTTCTTTTTTCCAGTGTCGGCAGACTCAATTTTTCCAGTCTCTGCTCATAAAACACATTCACCAAGGTTTGAGGCAGTTTCATCGCAGCCCTCTGCACGCGTTCCAGCTTCCTCTTATCCCTTGTCATTCTTGGAGACCAAAGTACTGCTGCATACTTCAACCTGGGTCTAATCATTGTAACAATCAACTTCTTGATCATCTCTTCATCCATGTAGCAGAATGCAGTTCTTATGTTCCTTACAAAATGGTACACTTTACCAGATTTCCTCTTTACATGAACCTCTGACAAGAGCCCCTCCGTCACAGTTATTCCCAGATCTCTCTCTTCAGTCTTTATTTCCAATTCCTTATCCCCATATTATATCTGTACACTGGTCTCATACTGCTCTTACCAAAATTCATCACTCCACACTTCTTGATATTAAATTCCATTTGCCACTCTCTGCTCCACTCCCAGATCTTGTCTAAGTCCCTCTGCAATGCCTCACAGTCTTCTTTCTTAGTTAGTTTCCTCATTAATTTGGCATCATCCGCAAACAAACTCATATAGCTATTCATTCCTTTCGTCATATCATTTATGTAAACAGCAAACAGTAACGGTGCCAAAACTGACCCCTGAGGTACTCCACTAGTCACTTCCCTCCAAGCTGATTTCCTATCTCTTATTACTGTTCTCATCTCTCTTCCAGTCAGGAAATCACTTATCCATTCCAAAAGCCTACCTCTCAGCCTGCCATGTTCTCTCACTTTCCAGATTAATCTCTTATGAGGGACTGTATCAAATGCTTTCTTCAAGTCTAGATAAATTCCATCCACCCATCCTACCCTTTCTTGTACCACATCTGTGACCTGAGAGTAGAAGCACAATAAATTTGTTGCACATGATCTGCCTTTCCGAAATCCAAACTGCCCATTAGTCAATATTTTCTTCCTTTTTAGATAATCATTCCATCTTTTCTTTATTACTGACACACAGTCTAACCACAACACTTGTTAATGACACCAGCCTGTAGTTTGATGGATTTTCCTTGTTTCCACTCTTAAATATGGGTACTATATCTGCTTTTTTCCAGTCCTTTGGCATCTGCCCCTGCTGCATAGATTTTGATATGAGGCCACAAATCTTTTTTGCCAGTTGATCCTTACATTCCCTCAACACCCAGTTTGATACTCCATCAGGCTCTTGTGCTTTCCTTACATCCAATCTTTCCAGCATTTCACACACTTCATCCTCCAACACTTCAATTACATCCAGGCCTTCTTCTTCTGTCAGTTCGATCTTTGGTTCATTAAAGGTTCTTTCTTTGGTAAAAACTTTTTGGAAACGCTTATTCAACTCTTCAGCCATGAGTTTTTCCTCTTCAATGAATTCTCCATCAACTTTCAGCTTGCTTATTTCTTTCTTGTTTTTTTAATTTCCCATTAACAAATCTATAGAATAATCTTGGCTCATCCTTACATTTTTCCACAATGTCCCTCTCATACTTTGTGGCCTCTTCTCTCCTTATTCTTGTGTACTCATTCCTTGCCTTTTTATACTCATCCCACACTAAAGATCCTTTTCTCTTCATCCACCTTTTCCAAGCTGAGTCTCTCTTCCTCTTTCATTCCTCACAGCGTTTATTGAACCATGCTTGGATCCTCTTTTGTTTCTTCTTCACCCTTGGCACATATTTATTGACCCCTTCCTCGTAAATGTTCACAAACTTCCTTTTATATTCCTCTCTATTCCATGAATTGGTTTGTGTGTGTATTTACCTAGTTGTACCTAGTTGTAGTTTTACAGGGCCTGGGCTTTATGCTCGTATGGCCCCGTCTCCATATCTACACATCCAATCTTACTTTAAAAGTATGCACACTCGTTGCAGACACTACTTCTTCATTTAAACTGTTCCATGTCTCAATACATCTCTGCGGGAAACTATATTTTTTAATATCTCTCAGACATCTTCCTTTCCTCAGCTTATTACTATGCGATTTTGTGCTTCGGATGTCATATTCTTCTCTCAGGATCAGTTTCTCATTATCCATTTGGTCCATTCCGTTGATCAATTTATAAACTTGTATCAGGTCTCCTCTCTCCCTTCTTTGTTTCAGGGTTGGTAGATCCATAGCCTTTAGTCTCTCCTCATATGTTATCCCTTCAAATCCTGGAACCATTCTTGTAGCTATTTTTTGTAGCCTCTCCAATTTCCTTATGTGTTTCTTTTATGAGGGGTCCACACTACTCCTGCATATTCCAATCTGGGTCTTATTATAGTACTTATCAATTTCTTCATCATTTCTTTGTCCATGTAGTAAAATGCTACTCCAATATTCCTTAGCAAATTATATGTTTCTCTAAAAATTCTATCAATATGGCTTACTGGTTGATTGTTTTCTTCCATCGTCACTCCTAAGTCCTTTTCCTTTTTACTTTCTCCAGTTCTACTCCATCTCCCATCTTATAGATTCCCACAGGTCGTCTTTCACTCTTTCCCATTTCCATGACATGGCTTTTGTTCACATTGAATTCCATTTCCCACTTCTTACTCCATTCCCAGATCTTATTTAGGTCTTCTTGCAGTATTTCACAATCCTCCTTTTGCTTTATAACTCTGCACAGTTTTGTATCATCTGCAAACAGATTTATGTAGCTGTTCACTCCTTCTGGCATGTCGTTAATATAAATGAGGAAAAGTATTGGTGCCAATACTGACCCCTGTGGCACTCCGCTTTCTACTGCTCTCCACTTGGACTTCATATCTTTAACTACTGTCCTTATTTCTCTCCCCCTCAAATAATTTTCTATCCATCTCAATGTGCTTCCTTTTAAGCCACCCTTCTCCTCTAACTTCCATAGTAATCTTGCATGTGGCACTTTGTCAAACGCCTTTTTTAAATCCAAATAAATACAGTCAACCCATCCTCTCTCTCTTGTACTCTATCAACTATTCTAGAATAGAAACTCAATAAATTAGTTACACAAGACCATCTTTTTCTAAAACCAAATTGGCTATTTGATATTAATTTGTTGTCTTCAAGGAACTCGATCCATTGTTTCTTTATTATTCTTTCACACATCTTGCATATTACACTAGTTAGTGATACTGGTCTGTAATTTAAAGGTTCTTCCTTCCTTCCGCTCTTATATATGGGAACCACCTCAGCTCTTTTCCATTCTACTGGTACTGTTCCATTTTCTATTGAGCATTTTATGATGTTGTATATAGGACTTGCTAGTTCTTCCTACATTCTTTCAGTATTCTGCCTGAGACTTCATCTGGTCCCATTGCCTTCTCTTCATCCAGTTCCTTCATTAACTCTTTTATTTCAAGCTTGGTTACTTTAATCTCTTTCATATAGATTGTCTCTCTATTACCCTGTGGCCTCTCAAATTTGGATTCCTTAGTAAAGACCTCCTGGAATTTTTTATTTAATAGTTCTGCCATACTTTTGGGTCTTCCACCATCCTGTTCTCTCCTTTTAACCTTTCTATTGTTTCTTTTTGCCTAATTTTTCCATTTATGAATCTATAGAACAATTTTGGTTGCTCCTTACATTTTTCGACAATGTCGTTTTCGAAGTTCTTTTCCTCTTCCTTCCTCACCTTAACATATTCATTTCTCGCTGCTTTGAAGTTTTCCTTATTTGCTGGATTTCTATTTCTCCTCCATCTTTTCCATGCTCCATCTCTTTTCTCCTTTGCCCTAGCACACCTTGCATTAAACCAATCTTTCTTTCCTTCTTCCTTAGGTCTATATTTCGGGACATATTTCCTGACTCCTGTTTTTGTATATTTCCAAAAATAACTTATATTTGTCTTGCATTGTCTCTGAGTTTTCCATCTCCTCCCAGTCTACGTTTTTAAAATAGCTCTTGAGATTCTCAATTCTGTAATTTAATCGGTCTCCTTTGTATGAATCATCTCTATCTTCCTTTCCCTCTTCTTTATCTATTTCTAATATTGCATGGTCACTCTTTCCCAATGGGCACTTATATCTTATATCATCATTCATGTGTATACCTCTTGTAAAAACTAGGTCCAATCTTGCCGGCTCGTCATTTCCTCTGAATCTTGTGCATTCCTTTACTCTCTGGTCCATCATATTGTCTATCATTAGGTTCAAGAATCTTTCTCCCCAGGCTTCTTCCCCCATACCACTTTCATAATTTTCCCAGTCCACTTCTTTACAGTTGAAATCTCCTACAGGTTGAACTCGATTTCCAAGCTCGATTTGCTTCCGTTAAATCGATTTTGCCGTTCCGATAAATACTAAAATATAAGAAAATAATAGAAAATGTTAGGTTAGAGAAAACGAAAATTAATGTTCTTTCTGTGTAATAGTCAATGACAAACGCTTTTCTTTTCACTTGGACCACTTTTTCCAGTCTGCAGGCCTTTTCCCATTTTGCCAAAATATATCACCGAACTAACAAAGACCAGGACAAAGTCTCTTCTCTCTATGCTGTCTAGGCGGAAATAACGCTTGTGGCGGAAACTGCACTTTGAGCGCACACCAGCCGGTACATCTGCGGCAGAATCTACTCGATCCGTAAATGCCAATGCCGTTAAAGACAACACTATGTTCCCACCGGAAATTTTTTTAAACACATTCTAAATCGCGTCTTAAAGCGGGTTCAACCTGTACTAATATCACTTTTCTCCTTTCTTTAACGATTCTCGTTAGACTCCTTATTGTGTCATCTATCATGTCTTTATATTCTTGATTGGTCCATGAATTTGTTTTTGTTGGCACATATGTTACAATGATTGTTAACTCTTTCTTATTAATATGCATCTTAATATACAATACTTCTGCTTTTCCTTCCCCACATTCCATTTCGTTTATCACTATCTCCTTCCTTAACATAATCATGACTCCTCCTCCTCCTTTACCCACTCTGTCTCTTCTCCGTACATTATACCTATTATCCAAGTCTATTTTTATTGCCTTATTTAGTTTTGTTTCAGCCAGGCATACAATATCTGGATTTACTTTCTTTATGTAATCTCTTAATTCTAGTTTACTTAATAAAACCCCGTCTATGTTCGTACACATCATTTTTAGTCTTTTGCCTTTATCATTTTTAGTTAAACTTGTTCCACTTTTTTTCTCTTCCTTCTCATTTGTGTACCATTTCCTTATCCTGTTTCCTAGAATTCTCCAAAAAAATGCCTTCTTCTCCTCTTCTGACCTTTCATTATTCTTTTCCCTTACTGCTGCTGCCAGTTCATTGTATCTCTTCCTTTCTTCCTCATTTTTTTTTTTTTTTTTCTTTTTGTGTGTGTATTCACCTAGTATTCACCTAGTTGTAATTTTACAGGGCCTGGGTATCATACTCGTGTGGCCCCGTCTCCATATCTACACACATCCAACTTTCCTTTAAAACTATGCACACTCTTCGCTGATACCACCTCCTCACTCAAACTATTCCACACCTCCACATATCTCTGTGGGAAACTATATTTCTTCACATCCTTCAAGCATTATTCCCTTGGTTATCTTTTTACTATGCGATCTCGTAGTTCTATTTAAATTTTCCTCTCTCAACATCATTTGTTCATTATCTACTTCATCCAGACCATTCAACAGTTTATAAACCTGTATTAAATCTCCTCTTTCTCTTCTTTGTTCCAAGGTAAGCAAATTAATTTCTTTTAATCTCTCCTCATAGGTCATTTCTGCCAATTCCAGTACTATTTTTGTTGCCATTCTCTGCAATCTCTCCAACTTCCTTATATGCTTCTTTTTATAAGGGGACCAAACCACCCCAGCATATTCCAATCTTGATCTAATTACCGTACTAATTAATTTCTTCATCATATCTTTATCCATATAATGAAAGGCTAATCCAATATTTCTAATCAAATTATATGTTTCTCCAAACATCTTGTCAATATGAGCCTCAAACTGTCCATGGTCTTGTATTATCACTCCCAAATCCTTTTCCTTTTCCACTTTTTTCAACACTACTCCTTCACCCATCTTGTATGACCCTCTTGGCCGTCTTCCACTCTTCCCCATCTCCATTACATGACTTTTGCTCAGATTAAATTCCATCCCCCCACCTCTTGCTCCACTCCCAAATCATATCGAGATCTGCCTGTAAAATTTCACAATCTTCTTCACTCTTCACATACCTACACAACTTCGCATCATCCGCAAACAAATTAATATAACTGTTTACTCCCCTCTGGCATATCATTAATATAGACAAGGAAAAGTATTGGTACCAGCACTGAACCCTGTGGGACTCCACTCTCCACCACCAACCAGTCCGACTTTGCATCTCTTATTACCATTCTCATCTCCCTCCATCTCAAGTAGTTTTCCATCCACTTTAACACTTTCTCTTCAGTCCTCCATAAATCTCTAATTTCCATAGCAGTCTCATGTGCGGTACCTTGTCAAAAGCTTTTTTTAAATCCAAATATACACAGTCCATCCATCCCTCTCTCTTGTATTTTGTCAACCACTCTTGAATAAAAGCTCAGTAGATTTGTTACACAAGACCTCCCTTTCCTAAAGCCAAATTGGTGATCCGATAATAACTTATGATCCTCCAGGAACCGTATCCAATATTTCTTTATCACCCTCTCACAAATCTTACCGACCACACTTGTTAAAGACACAGGTCTATAGTTAAGAAGCTCTTCTTTACTGCCTCCCTTACAAATGGGCACCACTTCAGCTCTTTTCAACTCTACCGGTACTTCCCCGGTTTCTAATGAGCACCTTACAATATCATATAATGGATCTATCAATTCTTCTCTACATTCCTTCAATAATTTGCCTGAAACTTCATCTGGTCCCATCGCTTTATCTTCTTTAAGTTCCTCCAACATTTTATATAACTCCTTTTTAGGTATCTTAATGTCATCCATGTACACATTTCCTTCTACATTCTGAGGCTTTACAAACATTGTTTCTTTAGTAAATACTTGTTGAAACCTATTATTTACCAATTCCGCGATATTCTTAGGGTCATCTACTATCCTTTGTTCTCCTTTTCATTTTTCAATGGACTCTCTCTTTTTAAGTTTACCATTTATGAACCTGTAAAACAATTTTAGATGTTCCTTACTCTTGTCTACAATATCTTTTTCAAATTTTCTTTCTTCATCCCTCCTTACCCTCACATAATTATTTCTTGCCACTCTATAATTCTCCTTATTTAGTATATTCCTGCTCTTTTTCCATCTTTTCCAAGCCAAATCTCTCTCTTCTTTAGCCTTAACACAAGTTGCATTAAACCAATCCTTTCTTCCTTCTTCTCTCGGTTTATACTTTGGTACAAATTTCATAACTCCTTCTTTATAATATTTCATAAAAATCTCATATTTTTTTTGCACTTCTCTGCTTTGTAACATCTCCCAATCTAATGTTTTGAAATAGTTTTTCAAATTTTCTGTGTCCATCTTTCTATAATTCAATCTACCACTCCTGTATGTCTTATCTCTCCTTCGCTGTGTTATTGCCATCTGCATTTCCATAACCACATGATCACTCTTCCCCAATGGACATTTATATTTAATATACCCACATAGGTACACTTCTCGTGTTAACACCAAATCCAGTCTAGCCAGTTCGTCATCTCTTCTATATCTAGTATTTTCTTTCACCCTCTGTTCCATCATATTTTCCATCATTAGATTAAGGAATCTCTCTCCCCATGCTTCCTCTCCAACACCACTTACTAGATTTTCCCAATCCACTTCTTTACAATTAAAATCTCCTACTAGTATCACCTTTCTTTTTTCAGTTAATACACTTTCCAAACTCTGTAAAGTATCCTTGATCATATTGTCGTATTCCTTAATTCGCCTGATGTTAAAAAGCCGCTGTATGATATACGGGTGGTAGTCCAAGCGCTGAAACTTGTGCAAGCTTGTCATACTTGTCGTCTTTGTGTATTATGCTGCTTTTTAGTCACTATGTCGCCTTCATGGACGCTTCTCTCTTCTCTTAGAGAGAGAGAGAGTGACATTTGCTAATATTAGACACAAGCGGACGCATGTAGCTTACCTTCCACATTTGCTAATATTTTAGACACAAGCGGGATGCATGTAGCTTATCTTTTGAGAGAGAGAGAGAGAGAGAGATGGGAACAGTCTATGCCATTGGGTAATTTTAGACACAATGCATGTAGCTTATCTTTGTGATTTCAAGGATTGGGAGGAGCAATAGATTTCAAGGACAGCATACCTGTTTAGTTGGTATCCAACACACTATACGGGACAACTGAACTGAAGAAAGCTCAGAAAAGAAATATGACGCTCTCTCTCGTCACCGTATTTTCTACTGGGGCATGACACATAGGCGTCACCTAGTGATTAATGTCCAAGAATTTGTTTTAGGAGGTACATAGGTCACCATGATTATTAATTCTTTTCCATAACTTTTTAACCTTATGCTTATCACTTCTGTGTTGTTCTTCCCATACCAAACCTTATCCACATTTATCTCCTTCTTCGTCATAATCATAACTCCTCCTCCACCTTTACCCTCTCTATCCTTTCTCCATATACATATTATATTTATTATCCAAATTTACCTTTGTTTTTTCATGTAATTTTGTCTCAGTCAAACACACTATATCAGACTTCTCCACCATCATATAGTCTTACAATTCCAATCTACTTGACAGTATCCCATCTATATTAGTATACATTATGGTCCACCCACTGCTCTCTCTAGGGGTTCCTCCGCATTCTTTTTTTCCACATACCATTTTCTGACTCTCTCTCCTATAACTCTCCAAAAAAAACTTTTCTTTTTCCTCTTCAGACCGCACATCATTTTTTCTTCTCACCTCTTCCAACAATTCCTTATATCTTCTCTCTTCCTCAGATTGTTGTGACTTCAGTACTACTTTAATCGGTCTCCTTACTCCCTCCTTATATGGACCCAGTCTATGGATCTCCTCTACTTCTTCTTGTAGGTCTTTCTTTCCCTCATCATTTAGATTTTTGAACAGATCTCTTACCAATTTTAATTCTTCCTTAATTCTCTTAGGCTTATATGTTATATTTTGTTCTTTCATCCCAAATATTAATACACTCTTTTTCTTTTCTGCTATTTCTCTATCAATGTTTCCTTATTCTTCATAACATTAACCAGTTCCTTAGACCTTTCTTTTTTGTCTTCATTCAACTGATCTTTAATTATTTCTTATAAACCAGCCATCTCAGCTTCCCTCGACTCAGTCCATTGTGTTTTCTTCATTTCCCACTCCCTTTCAAACCTTTCACTTTGCTCACTGATAATTTCTTTAAAGTCATCTTTCTCCTTTACAACTTTCTCCATTTTCTCCTCCAACTGTCTTTTGTATTTTTCAACCTCCACTCTCAAGTGTGCATTCTCATCCACCAATCGTATTTCATTTTCCTCCAGTCTCTTAACTCTTTCCTTCAAAGCCTTGCGGAATTCTCTATCCTGCTCCTCCTCACTCCTCTGAACTTCTAATTCCTTCACCAACTCCTCAAATTTCTTTTCTAGCATAACCAATCTTCCTTGCATTGTTGCTCCTGTTGAAGATGGACTCATGTTTTGTATGGCTACTTTTGGTTTTGCTCCCTGGGCCTCATCGGCATATTTTGAATTTGGTAACTTATTCCTTACAGGTCTATCCATTTCATTTCATCCTTCCTGGGAGCGTGTGGGTGTGTGGTGGTGTGCACTGGCGGCCAGGACTGGTAGCTTTGTGTGTGTGGTGGGATGTGTTGGCAGCAGTTTATGGCTGGCCCTTGTTTGTTTCCCGAACCGTCGTCTGGAGCACGGAGGCTGTGTAATTCACTATTTGATCTGCTGCAGTCTCTGACGAGACAGCCAGACGTTACCCTACGGAACGAGCTCAGAGCTCATTATTTCCAATCTTGGGATAGGTCTGAGACCATGCACACACCACACACCGGGACAACAAGGTCACAACTCCTCGATTTACATCCCGTACCTACTCACTGCTAGGTGAACAGGGGCTACACGTGAAAAGAGACACACCCAAATATCTCCACCCGGCCAGGGAATCGAACCCCGGTCCTCTGGCTTGTGAAGCCAGCACTCTAACCACTGAGCTGTGTGTGTGTGTGTATTTACCTAATTGTATTTACCTAATTGTAACATACGGGAAAAGAGCTATGCTCGTACTGTCCCGTCTCCATATCTACTAATGTCCAGCTTTTTCTTAAAATCATGAATATTCCTTGCGTTGACCACTTCCACGTCTAAACTATTCCATGCTTCCACCCTTCTATGAGGAAGCTATATTTTTCACATCTCTCCTATAAGTGGCCATTTTAGTTTTTCCCATGCCCTCTCGACATTCTTTCATTCCACATACACAGATCTTCCCTATCCATTTTTCCATGCCAATCATCACTCTGTATATTGCTATCAGGTCTCCCTTTCTCTTCTGTTTTCCAGGGTCGGAAGTTGCATTCTGTTCAGTCTGTCTTCATAAGTCAAATCTCTTAAGTCAGGCACCATTTTGTTGCAGCCCTCTGTACTTTCTCTAGTTTCCTTATGTGTTTCTTTAAGTTCGGAGCCCACTGTATTGTTGCATATTCAAGCCTTGGTCTTATCATTGCAGTAATTATTTTCTTCATCATTTCTTCATCTAAATATACGAACGCCACTCTTATGTTCCTCAATAAGTTCAATACTTCTCCAATTATTTTGTTTATATGTCTCTCTGGCGATAGGTCATTGGTAATTGTCACCCCAAGGTCTTTTTCTTCATGACTGGTTTTATGTCTTCATTTCCTATCTTGTACATACTCCTGATTCTTCTTTCACTCTTGCCAAACTCTATTTCTTGCATTTTGTCGTGTTGAACTCCATTTGCCATGTACAGCTCCATTTCCATATTCTGTCCAAGTCTTCCTGGAGTAGTTCGCAATCTTTGTCACATCTCACTTTTCTTAACAATTTTGCATCGTCTGCAAATAGGCTCACATAACTGGACACCCCATCCACCATGTCATTTATGTAGACCGCGAACATTACTGGTGCCAACACTGATCCCTGTGGAACTCCACTCTCCACCAAGCCCCATTCTGATGGTCTGTCCTTAATTATTGTTCTCATTTCTCTTCCTACCAAAAGTCTTCCATCCATTTTAGTAAACTGCCATGCACTCCTCCTACCATTTCAAGTTTCCAGATCAGTCTCCGGTGTGGTACCTTATCAAAGGCCTTTTTTAAATCCAGATATATTCCATCAGCCCAACCATCTCTTTCCTGTATTACATCTATCACCCTCGAATAGTAACATATCAGGTTTGTCGTGCATGAACGCCCTTTTCTAAAACCAAATTGACACTCACAAAGTATGTCATTTTTCTCCAAGAAGTCTGTCCATCTATTCTTCACCACCCTCTCACACATCTTAGCTACCACACTTGTAAGTGACACTGGTCTATAGTTCAATGGGTCTCTCTTGTTACCTGATTTATAGATTGGGACAATGTTAGCTCTTTTCCAGTCTTGGGGCACTACACCTTCCCTTAATGAGGCATCAATTACTTCACAAACTTTTTCTGCCAGTTGCTCCTGCATTCTCTTAAAATCCATCCTGATACCCCATCAGGTCCCACAGCTTTTCTCACTTCTAAACTCCCCATCATATTCTTGATCTCCTCCACAGTTACTTGAAACTCCTTCATAATCCCTTTCTGTTCCATTACCAGTGGTTTGTCAAAAGCAGTCTCCTTTGTGAATACCTTCCGAAAGCATCCATTCATAGCCTCTGCCATTTCCTGGGATCTTCACTGCATACTCCATTTACTTCTAAACTTTCAATACTTTCTCTATTTTTGATGTTGTTGTTCACATGTCTGTAAAAAGCCTTGGTTGGTCTTTACATTTATCAATTATATCCTTTTCTTGTTTCTTTCTTTCTTCTCTTCTAATCAACACATATTCATTTCTTGCTCTTTTGTAACTTTCCCACTGCTTAATCCGTCTTTTCCTTCTCCACCTCTTCCATGCATCCTCTTTTCTTGTTCTAGCCTTTTCACATCTATCGTTAAACCAGTCCTGCTTTCCAACTTCTCTATGTTGTCTTATTGGTACAAATTTTTCTCACCTTCTTTGTATATTTTTATAAATTCCTTCCACTTTTCATTTGCTCCTTAGCACTCTTGAATTTCATCCAATTTGTCTCTTGAAAGAATTTCTTTAGGTTTCCAAAATCTGTCTTGGCATAATTCCATCTTCCCACTTTATATTCTTCATTTCTTCTAGATTTCTCTTCATCTATCACCTTGAACTCCAAAACTGCATGATCACTCTTTGCTAAAGGGCACTCCACCCTCATCTCCTCAATGACCATTGGCTCTGTACTAAAGACCAAGTCCAGTCTTGACGATGCTCCTCTCCTCCAAACCTAGTATCTTCTTTGACCCACTGAGTTAACACATTTTCCATTGCCAGTGTCAATAGTGTATTTCCCATGTTGTCTCTGATCCTTCCATTGACCAGTCCTCCCAACACACCTCTTTACAATTAAAATCTCCCATCATTATAGTTCGTTCACAGCCACCCAACATTTCTTCCAGACATGTTCCTGTATCACTTATCATTTCTTCATATTCCTGTACTGACCATGCATTTGTCTTAGGTGGTACGTACACCACTATGTAGTGCCTCTTTTTCCTTCATTAGTTTCTGCTCTGATCTTTAGCACTTCTGCCTTTCCCATACCTTCTTTCACTTGATCCACCTTTATATCTTTTTAACCAGCAACATCACTCCTCCTCCCATCTTACCTACTCTATTTCTTTTCCAAACATTATATTTCCTTCTCCAACCATCATCAGGTCTTCTCCCTCTCTCAGTTTTGTTTCAGTAAGACCCACAATATCTGGGTTCTTGTCCCTCAAGTAATCGTTGAGTTCTAAAATCCCGATATCACTCCATTTATGTTGGAATACATTACATTCCGCTCATACGTAAGTTTCTTTAGTCCTTTCTTGCTGTACTTTTCTGGGTTATGAACCACTTCCTCAGTCTCATATCCAAGATTCTCCAGAAAAACTCTTTCTTCTCCTCTTCTGTCCTCTCTTCATTTTTTTCAAAGCCTCCTTTCTCAACTCATTTAACATTTCTCTTTCCTTTTCACCGAGATCTCTTCTCAACCAAATCTTCCTTGTTGTTTCCTGCTGGGCTAGCCTCCATGACTTCTCCACCAATTCATCTACATCCTTTTGTGACTTAAGTTTGATTCTTATTGGCCTCATACCTTCTCTTGTGAACTTTCCAATTCTATGGAAGTCCTCTATTTCTTGTACTAGGTCTTTTCCTCCTCCTGCACCACATTAATGATATTATTTATCACCTTTTTATGTTTTCTCTCTCTCCATTTTACTCGGTGTCTTATCCTCCTCCACACCAAATATCACCACACATCTCTTTTGTCTACAGTTTCCCTCACCAATGTCTCATTTGACTTAATAACCTTCACCACTTTCTCAGCAATCTTCTCTTCTATGATCTGTTGATCTATAATTTCAGCAAGGCCCAAAGTTTTCTCCCAGACTCTTTGATTTCCTTTTCCAGACTTGCAACTTTGTAATTTACCTCCTTTCTTTCCACTTCCTGACTTTTTCCATTCAGCCTGCTTCTCCATCACTTTTCCTAAAGATTCTCCACATTTGTCGCAATTCACTTTAATTAACTTAACTTCCTCTTTCAGTACTGCATTTTCTTCTTCATTTCAGCACTCTTTCATTACATTGTCATAACTCGTTTCCAGGCCCCATACTTTTCAAACAGTTTTCAATTTTACCTTCCAACTCCAGAATTTTCTTCACATAAACGCTCTTCTCCATTATTCCTTGAAATCCTGTGAAGTCTGATTCATCTTTCGAGTTCACGGCCGCCATGTTGCGCAGGTGTAAACAAACCAGCTGATGGCTCAAACGCAGGCTACAGTTTATATTCACCTTCCCTGGACATTATTTTGCTAATCAACAGTTAACATGACTATATGGAGACGGGACAAACATTACAAGCTCCTTTCCCACCTTGGTTACTCTTAGGCAATGGCAACTGTAGAATTAGAGATGATTGCTCTGGAGCTCAGCGACCACATCCGCCATCGACGGTGTCCCGTGTGTGTGTGTGTATTTACCTAATTGTATCATACGGGAAAAGAGCTATGCTCGTCCTGTCCAGTCTCAATATCTACTAATGTCCAGCTTTTTCTTAAAATCATGAATATTCCTTGCGTTGACCACTTCCACGTCTAAACTATTCCATGCTTCCACCCTTCTATGAGGGAAGCTATATTTTTCTACATCTCTCCTATAAGTGGCCATTTTAGTTTTTCCCATGCCCTCTCGACATTCTTTCATTCCACATACACAGATCTTCCCTATCCATTTTTCCATGCCAATCATCACTCTGTATATTGCTATCAGGTCTCCCTTTCTCTTCTGTTTTCCAGGGTCGGAAGTTGCATTCTTTTCAGTCTGTCTTCATAAGTCAAATCTCTTAAGTCAGGCACCATTTTGTTGCAGCCCTCTGTACTTTCTCTAGTTTCCTTATGTGTTTCTTTAAGTTCGAGCCCACTGTATTGTTGCATATTCAAGCCTCGGTCTTATCATTGCAGTAATTATTTTCTTCATCATTTCTTCATCTAAATATACGAACGCCACTCTTATGTTCCTCAATAAGTTCAATACTTCTCCAATTATTTTGTTTATATGTCTCTCTGGCGATAGGTCATTGGTAATTGTCACCCCAAGGTCTTTTTCTTCATGACTGGTTTTATGTCTTCATTTCCTATCTTGTACATACTCCTGATTCTTCTTTCACTCTTGCCAAACTCTATTTTCTTGCATTTTGTCGTGTTGAACTCCATTTGCCATGTACAGCTCCATTTCCATATTCTGTCCAAGTCTTCCTGGAGTAGTTCGCAATCTTTGTCACATCTCACTTTTCTTAACAATTTTGCATCGTCTGCAAATAGGCTCACATAACTGGACACCCCATCCACCATGTCATTTATGTAGACCGCGAACATTACTGGTGCCAACACTGATCCCTGTGGAACTCCACTCTCCACCAAGCCCCATTCTGATGGTCTGTCCTTAATTATTGTTCTCATTTCTCTTCCTACCAAAAGTCTTCCATCCATTTTAGTAAACTGCCATGCACTCCTCCTACCATTTCAAGTTTCCAGATCAGTCTCCGGTGTGGTACCTTATCAAAGGCCTTTTTTAAATCCAGATATATTCCATCAGCCCAACCATCTCTTTCCTGTATTACATCTATCACCCTCGAATAGTAACATATCAGGTTTGTCGTGCATGAACGCCCTTTTCTAAAACCAAATTGACACTCACAAAGTATGTCATTTTTCTCCAAGAAGTCTGTCCATCTATTCTTCACCACCCTCTCACACATCTTAGCTACCACACTTGTAAGTGACACTGGTCTATAGTTCAATGGGTCTCTCTTGTTACCTGATTTATAGATTGGGACAATGTTAGCTCTTTTCCAGTCTTGGGGCACTACACCTTCCCTTAATGAGGCATCAATTACTTCACAAACTTTTTCTGCCAGTTGCTCCTGCATTCTCTTAAAATCCATCCTGATACCCCATCAGGTCCCACAGCTTTTCTCACTTCTAAACTCCCCATCATATTCTTGATCTCCTCCACAGTTACTTGAAACTCCTTCATAATCCCTTTCTGTTCCATTACCAGTGGTTTGTCAAAAGCAGTCTCCTTTGTGAATACCTTCCGAAAGCATCCATTCATAGCCTCTGCCATTTCCTGGGATCTTCACTGCATACTCCATTTACTTCTAAACTTTCAATACTTTCTCTATTTTTGATGTTGTTGTTCACATGTCTGTAAAAAGCCTTGGTTGGTCTTTACATTTATCAATTATATCCTTTTCTTGTTTCTTTCTTTCTTCTCTTCTAATCAACACATATTCATTTCTTGCTCTTTTGTAACTTTCCCACTGCTTAATCCGTCTTTTCCTTCTCCACCTCTTCCATGCATCCTCTTTTCTTGTTCTAGCCTTTTCACATCTATCGTTAAACCAGTCCTGCTTTCCAACTTCTCTATGTTGTCTTATTGGTACAAATTTTTCTCACCTTCTTTGTATATTTTTATAAATTCCTTCCACTTTTCATTTGCTCCTTAGCACTCTTGAATTTCATCCAATTTGTCTCTTGAAAGAATTTCTTTAGGTTTCCAAAATCTGTCTTGGCATAATTCCATCTTCCCACTTTATATTCTTCATTTCTTCTAGATTTCTCTTCATCTATCACCTTGAACTCCAAAACTGCATGATCACTCTTTGCTAAAGGGCACTCCACCCTCATCTCCTCAATGACCATTGGCTCTGTACTAAAGACCAAGTCCAGTCTTGACGATGCTCCTCTCCTCCAAACCTAGTATCTTCTTTGACCCACTGAGTTAACACATTTTCCATTGCCAGTGTCAATAGTGTATTTCCCATGTTGTCTCTGATCCTTCCATTGACCAGTCCTCCCAACACACCTCTTTACAATTAAAATCTCCCATCATTATAGTTCGTTCACAGCCACCCAACATTTCTTCCAGACATGTTCCTGTATCACTTATCATTTCTTCATATTCCTGTACTGACCATGCATTTGTCTTAGGTGGTACGTACACCACTATGTAGTGCCTCTTTTTCCTTCATTAGTTTCTGCTCTGATCTTTAGCACTTCTGCCTTTCCCATACCTTCTTTCACTTGATCCACCTTTATATCTTTTTAACCAGCAACATCACTCCTCCTCCCATCTTACCTACTCTATTTCTTTTCCAAACATTATATTTCCTTCTCCAACCATCATCAGGTCTTCTCCTCTCTCAGTTTTGTTTCAGTAAGACCCACAATATCTGGGTTCTTGTCCCTCAAGTAATCGTTGAGTTCTAAAATCCCGATATCACTCCATTTATGTTGGAATACATTACATTCCGCTCATACGTAAGTTTCTTTAGTCCTTTCTTGCTGTACTTTTCTGGGTTATGAACCACTTCCTCAGTCTCATATCCAAGATTCTCCAGAAAACTCTTTCTTCTCCTCTTCTGTCCTCTCTTCATTTTTTTCAAAGCCTCCTTTCTCAACTCATTTAACATTTCTCTTTCCTTTTCACCGAGATCTCTTCTCAACCAAATCTTCCTTGTTGTTTCCTGCTGGGCTAGCCTCCATGACTTCTCCACCAATTCATCTACATCCTTTTGTGACTTAAGTTTGATTCTTATTGGCCTCATACCTTCTCTTGTGAACTTTCCAATTCTATGGAAGTCCTCTATTTCTTGTACTAGGTCTTTTCCTCCTCCTGCACCACATTAATGATATTATTTATCACCTTTTTATGTTTTTCTCTCTCCATTTTACTCGGTGTCTTATCCTCCTCCACACCAAATATCACCACACATCTCTTTTTGTCTACAGTTTCCCTCACCAATGTCTCATTTGACTTAATAACCTTCACCACTTTCTCAGCAATCTTCTCTTCTATGATCTGTTGATCTATAATTTCAGCAAGGCCCAAAGTTTTCTCCCAGACTCTTTGATTTCCTTTTCCAGACTTGCAACTTTGTAATTTACCTCCTTTCTTTCCACTTCCTGACTTTTTTCCATTCAGCCTGCTTCTCCATCACTTTTCCTAGAGATTCTCCACATTTTCGCAATTCACTTTAATTAGCTTAACTTCCTCTTTCAGTACTTCATTTTCCTTCTTCATATCGGCACACTCTTTCATTACATTGTCATAACTCGTTTCCAGGCCCCATACTTTTCAAACAGTTTTCAATTTTACCTTCCAACTCCAGAATTTTCTTCACATAAGCACTCTTCTCCATTATTCCTTGAAATCCTGTGAAGTCTGATTCATCTTTCGAGTTCACGGCCGCCATGTTGCGCAGATGTAAACAAACCAGCTGATGGCTCAAACGCAGGCTACAGTTTATATTCACCTTCCTGGACATTATTTTGCTAATCAACAGTTAACATGACTATATGGAGACGGGACAAACATTACCAGCTCCTTTCCCACCTTGGTTACTCTTAGGCAATGGTAACTGTAGAATTAGAGATGATTGCTCTGGAGCTCAGCGACCACATCCGCCATCGTGTGTGTGTGTGTATTTACCTAATTGTAACATACGGAAAAGAGCTATGCTCGTGTTGTCCCGTCTCCATATCTATTAATGTCCAGCTTTTTCTTAAAATCATGAATATTCCTTGCGTTGACCACTTCCACGTCTAAACTATTCCATGCTTCCACCCTTCTATGAGGGAAGCTATATTTTTCACATCTCTCCTATAAGTGGCCATTTTAGTTTTTCCCATGCCCTCTCGACATTCTTTCATTCCACATACACAGATCTTCCCTATCCATTTTTCCATGCCAATCATCACTCTGTATATTGCTATCAGGTCTCCCTTTCTCTTCTGTTTTCCAGGGTCGGAAGTTGCATTCTTTTCAGTCTGTCTTCATAAGTCAAATCTCTTAAGTCAGGCACCATTTTTGTTGCAGCCCTCTGTACTTTCTCTAGTTTCCTTATGTGTTTCTTTAAGTTCGAGCCCACTGTATTGTTGCATATTCAAGCCTCGGTCTTATCATTGCAGTAATTATTTTCTTCATCATTTCTTCATCTAAATATACGAACGCCACTCTTATGTTCCTCAATAAGTTCAATACTTCTCCAATTATTTTGTTTATATGTCTCTCTGGCGATAGGTCATTGGTAATTGTCACCCCAAGGTCTTTTCTTCATGACTGGTTTTATGTCTTCATTTCCTATCTTGTACATACTCCTGATTCTTCTTTCACTCTTGCCAAACTCTAATTTCTTGCATTTTGTCGTGTTGAACTCCATTTGCCATGTACAGCTCCATTTCCATATTCTGTCCAAGTCTTCCTGGAGTAGTTCGCAATCTTTGTCACATCTCACTTTTCTTAACAATTTTGCATCGTCTGCAAATAGGCTCACATAACTGGACACCCCATCCACCATGTCATTTATGTAGACCGCGAACATTACTGGTGCCAACACTGATCCCTGTGGAACTCCACTCTCCACCAAGCCCCATTCTGATGGTCTGTCCTTAATTATTGTTCTCATTTCTCTTCCTACTAAAAGTCTTCCATCCATTTTAGTAAACTGCCATGCACTCCTCCTACCATTTCAAGTTTCCAGATCAGTCTCCGGTGTGGTACCTTATCAAAGGCCTTTTTTAAATCCAGATATATTCCATCAGGCCAACCATCTCTTTCCTGTATTACATCTATCACCCTCGAATAGTAACATATCAGGTTTGTCGTGCATGAACGCCCTTTTCTAAAACCAAATTGACACTCACAAAGTATGTCATTTTTCTCCAAGAAGTCTGTCCATCTATTCTTCACCACCCTCTCACACATCTTAGCTACCACACTTGTAAGTGACACTGGTCTATAGTTCAATGGGTCTCTCTTGTTACCTGATTTATAGATTGGGACAATGTTAGCTCTTTTCCAGTCTTGGGGCACTACACCTTCCCTTAATGAGGCATCAATTACTTCACAAACTTTTTCTGCCAGTTGCTCCTGCATTCTCTTAAAATCCATCCTGATACCCCATCAGGTCCCACAGCTTTTCTCACTTCTAAACTCCCATCATATTCTTGATCTCCTCCACAGTTACTTGAAACTCCTTCATAATCCCTTTCTGTTCCATTACCAGTGGTTTGTCAAAAGCAGTCTCCTTTGTGAATACCTTCCAAAGCATCCATTCATAGCCTCTGCCATTTCCTGGGATCTTCACTGCATACTCCATTTACTTCTAAACTTTCAATACTTTCTCTATTTTTGATGTTGTTGTTCACATGTCTGTAAAAAGCCTTGGTTGGTCTTTACATTTATCAATTATATCCTTTTCTTGTTTCTTTCTTTCTTCTCTTCTAATCAACACATATTCATTTCTTGCCCTTTGTAACTTTCCACTGCTTAATCCGTCTTTTCCTTCTCCACCTCTTCCATGCATCCTCTTTTCTTGTTCTAGCCTTTTCACATCTATCGTTAAACCAGTCCTGCTTTCCAACTTCTCTATGTTGTCTTATTGGTACAAATTTTTTCTCACCTTCTTTGTATATTTTTATAAATTCCTTCCACTTTTCATTTGCTCCCATAGCACTCTTGTGTGTGTGTGTGTGTGTGTGTGTATTTTATCTAGTTGTATTTACCTAGTTGTAGTTTTACAGGGCCTGGGCTTTATGCTCGTGTGGCCCTGTCTCCATATCTACACTTATCCAATTTTTCTTTAAAACTATGCACGCTCATTGCTGACACCACTTCTTCACTCAAACTGTTCCAAGTCTCAACATATCTTTGCAGGAAACTATATTTTTTAACATCTCTCAGACATCTTCCCTTCCTCAGTTTCTTACTATGCGATCTTGTGCTTCTAATGTCATATTCTTCTCTCTGGATTAGTTTCTCATTATCCACTTGATCCATTCCGTTAATCAATTTATAAACTTGTATCAGATCCCCTCTCACTCTTCTCTGTTCCAGGATTCTTTCACACATCTTGCATATTACACTAGTTAGTGATATATAAGAGCGGAAGGAAGAAAGAACCTTTAAATTACAGACTGGTATCACTAACTAGTGTAATATGCAAGATGTGTGAAAGAATAATAAAGAAATAATGGATCGAGTTCCTTGAAGACAACAAATCATTATCAAATAGCCAATTTAGTTTTAGAAAAAGACGGTTGTGTGTAACTAATTTATTGAGTTTCTATTCTAAAATAGTCGATAGAGTACAAGAGAGATAGGGATTGGTTGACTGTATTTATTTGGATTTAAAAAAGGTGTTTGACAAAGTGCCACATACAAGATTACTATGGAAGTTAGAGGAGAAGGGTGGCTTAAAAGGAATCACATTGAGATGGATAGAAAATTATTTGAGGGGGAGAGAAATAACGACGGTAGTTAAAAATATGGTCTAAGTGGAGAGCAGTAGAAAGCAGAGTGCCGCAGGGGTCAGTATTGGCATCTCATTTATCTTAATGATATGCCAGAAGGAGTGAACAGCTACATAAATCTGTTTGCAGATGATACAAAACTATGCAGATTAATAAAGTAAAAAGAGGATTGTGAAATACTGCAAGACGACCTAAATAAGATCTGGGAATGGAGCAAAAATTTAGAAATGGAATTCAATGTAGACAAAAGCCATGTCATGGAAATGGGAAAGAGTGAAAAACGACCCATGGGAATCTATAAGATGGGAGATGGAGTAGAACTGGAGAAAGTAAAAAAGGATAAGGACTTAGGAGTGACGATGGAAGAAAACAATCAACCGGTAAGCTATATTGATAGAGTTTTAGAGAGACATATAATTTGCTAAGGAATATTGGAGTAGCATTTCACTATATGGACAAAGAAATGATGAAGAAATTGATAAGTACTATAATAAGACCCAGATTGGAATATGCAGGAGTAGTGTGGACCCGTCATAAAAAGAAACACATAAGGAAGTTGAGAGACTACAAAAAATGGCTACAAGAATGGTTCCAGAATTTGAAGGGATGACATATGAGGAGAGACTAAAGGCTATAGATTTACCAACCCTGGAACAAAGAAGGGAGAGAGGAGATCTGATACAAGTTTATAAATTGATCAACGGAATGGACCAAGTGGATAATGAGAAACTGATCCTGAGAGAAGAATATGACATTCGAAGCACAAGATCGCATAGTAAAAAGCTGAGAAAGGGAAGATGTTTGAGAGATGTTAAAGAATATAGTTTCCCGCAAAGATGTATTGAGACGTGGAACAGTTTAACCCTTTCTTTCCAGCAATCATATATATACGATTGCATCAATGCGTCCGTTGCGACTACGATCATACCCGTAATCAAGAATTTTCACGCCTCAATTTTGAGCTCCAAGCGTGGTTTTTCGAGTCATATGGTGAGTGGAAGTGTCTGGCATATGTTTCCACATGTAGTGTTGTCACTAGCTCTGGAAATTTAGCGGTAACTAAGCTATTTTCCCATTCTCCGGGCGACACTTGGCAACCCTAGCGACCCACCGGGTGGAAAACACCGTGATAAGTGCGAATAGACATCTGATGAGAGCGAAGGATCTCAGATCATAACTCACCATGGAGTAAGGCAGAACATATTTATTTAGCAGTGCTTCTGAGTTTGAAGACAGTGACTGAATATTTAGAAGAAATTGAACTATTATGATTACGGGTAATCTTCCTCAAAGGATCAGAGGATCGGGGCTTCCTGCTGTACAAGGATGATTGTTCAATTTATTACTCCTACCTACCTATAAATATCGTAATATATGATAATCTAGTAATAATAGTATATCTCATTTGTAATAACAACATAGTTACTTGAAATAAAATATTTTTTGTCAACTTATTCCTCACGAGGATACTGGAACCCAATTGGGTATATTTCTACATGATGAGTATCTTCATCGGAAGATAAGTCTGAGTCATCCTGCACCATCAGGATAGTAGAAGAATCAGATGATGAAAGATGTGGGGAGGAGAACATACTAGACATAACAGAGACTGAAGGTGAGGTATAAGGAGAGGAAAATGAAGACAACCAGAGAGGTGAAGAGAAGGAAACTAAGGAGTTTGGAGGACTTTGAGGTGATGGAGGATTGCGAAGTGGTGGTGTGTGGGAACGAATGACAAGGATAGACAGAACTTAGAAGAGGAAGTAGAAGAAATCCACAGAATGGGACCATATCAGGAGGGAACAGTGAGACCAATTAAGACTCTGCGAGTAGCTGTGGTGGCGAGTGGACGTGTTGTGTGTGCGCTCTGTTTCTGGCTGTGGTTTTTATAGTTAGCGAGTGGTGTTTGTGCTTGGTGTCTGTGTGTGGTGCTTTTGAGTGTTAGTGAAGTGAAAGTGTGTACTGCAAGTGTTAGATTAGAGTGAAATAGTGGTTAGAATCAGTGTTTGTGAGTTAAAAGTATTTTTGTAGAGCGAGGAGACTAGGCTTGTAACCGTCAAGTTGACCTTGAAAGAGGATTAGTTGACCTCACTTAGGCCCTCCCACCACCGCGTTCCCCACCCGCCGTCACCTAGTATTTTTATTTGTTCGTGAGTTAACATATTGTAAATTAGTATGGCGGTAGCTACTGAGGTATATCAGAGTGTGATTGAGTGCGTGAAAGAGAGTGTTGAGGTGGGATTGGGAGAGTTTGTTGTGTGTGAGATGTGTGGGCACGACAGGAAGGTCGTTGACTTTTCTGAGTGTATGGTGTGTAGGCTCAAGAGCGAGAATTTAGTTCTTTCTCTTGAGCACCGAGAATTGCGAGAGGAAATCAGAAAGCTAAGTGAGGGGAAAAGTGCGAACAAGTTCTCATCTTTGAATTGAAGGAGGAGGTTAAGAGGCTTGGGAGGCAGTGGAAAAATTAGGCAGGAGATCAGTGTTAGGCCGAAGGTTGGACCTTCTGAGGGCGACAGGGTGGCTTGGCCCTCTGTCGGGAAGAGCAGAGTGGGGAAGAGGGAGCAGGCGAGCCAGACTGGGAAAGATAGTAGTCAGGATAGGCAGAGATGGCAGGTTGCGAGGGAAGGAAAGCGGAGACAGTTAGGAGGATAGGACTAAACCTGTTGAGTGTGAAAATAGGTTCGGTTTGTTGGAGTGGGAGAGTGAGAGTGGAGTGAATGAAGTGGTTGTGGTGAGTGAAAGGAGGAAGAAGGGGGTAGAGGAGAGGAGGAGGATGGTTGTGCCTAGCACACCTCAGGTGTGTGTGGTGGGTGACTCTCAGATTAGGTATTTAGATAGCACTTTCTGTGGGAAAGACAGGGATAGGAGGACGAACGTGTGTATGCCTGGTGCAGGTGTGAAGGCAGTGAGTGAGGAGGTGCAGAAGAGGGTTGGGGGATGGAGAGGAGGGTGTAGTAGTTTTGCACGTAGGTGGGAACGATGTCAGAGCAGGTGGGTCGGAGGAGTTAGTGGCAAGATTTCGGAAATGTTAGGCAAGATAAGGGAGAGTGGTAGGAGGTGTGTAGTGTCAGGAATCTTGCCTCGTGTGTATGTTAGCAGGAATGGTTGTCTAGAGCCATTGGTGTGAATGATCGGGTAAAAGGGATGTGTAAGGATGTGGGTGTCAGCTTTGTGGATGTATGGGATAGGTTCTATGGGCGAAGGATTTGTATGCTAGGGATGGTGTGCATCTGAGTAGGAAGGGTGTGGATGTGCTGAGTGGATGTCTGGAGGGGAGTTGGGATGGAGTGTAGGGGTGAGGTAGCAAATGCATTCCAGAAGAAAGATGCTAGACATAAATTAGATAGGATAAACAGAGATAGTGAAAAGATTAGGAAAGATTTCCAGGTGCAAATAGGAGAGAATAAGATTAGGATTCCAAATAAGGAGACAGCATCTAGGAAGGTAGCAGGACTTAAATGTTTTATGTAAATGCCAGGAGTCTTAGGAACAAGAAGGACGAGTTATCTAGTTATATAGTTGAGGAGGACTTAGATGTTGTATGTGTCACAGAGGCATGGGTAAATGAGGAAAAGTTTAGGAAAATAGGAAAGAATATGAAGTAGATGGATACATTATGTATTTACACCAGAGAATTGGTAGGATAGGTGGAGGAGTAGTTATTTATGTAAAAATCCTTCATTTCCAGTCAGGTTAATGGTATTAAGGTAGATAACAGAGTAGAGTCCTTATGGCTGGATGTTAGAGTAAACAAAAGTAAGGTTATTAGAGTAGGAGCTTTTATAGACCACCTAACCAGTCAGCAGATGTAGACAACCTTATGGTAGATGAGATAAATAGGGGTGTACTAGTCAGACAATTATCTTAGGGATTTTAATCTTAAGTCAGTAAACTGGGAGAGGATGGTAGGAGATGCTAGTGAAAATAAGTTTATGGAAAGTTTTCAGGATAACTATTTAGTGCAGATGGTAGATAAACCTACTAGGGGGAGGAAGGTTTTAGACATAGTACTAACAAATATTGAGCATTGTTTAAAGGAAGTTGAGGTAGGAGAGACTTTAGCAAACAGTGACCATCATATAATTAGATTTATCATTAATTCCAGTAGGGATAATATAGTGAATAAGACTAGAGTCCCAAACTATCAGAAAGGCAATTATGGTAGGTTACGTCAGTTATTAGGAGAGGTAAACTGGGAAGATAGTTTTGGAAATAAAACTGCACAGGAGATGTGGGATATTTTTAAGGTTGTAGTAAAGGGTATAGTGATGCAGTGTATCCCTTACAAAGATATAAGGCAGAGAAACAGGAAGCCATTATGGTGGACTCATGAGATAGGTAGCCAGATCAGAGAGAAGAAGAGGGCATACAGAGAGTTGCAGAAAAGTGGGAAGATGTAGATTTGATTAGGTACAGACAGGTCAGGGATGATTTGAGTAAGGTTATAAAAAAAGTAAAAGGCAGGCAGAGATAAAACTAGCTAGAGCTGGGAGTAAAGATCCCAAAAATTATATAGTTATTACAAGGTCAGTGATAAAAGAAATAAGGATAGGATTGGACCACTCAGAAAAGATGGTGTAGTAGTGGATCAAAATGAAGACATAGTAGAATTATTGAATGAACAATTTTCTTCAGTATTTACTAGGAAAGAATAGGAAATCCTGTTACAAACAGTGCGACGAGTAGTTTAAGAGCTTTAGAAAATATTGATATAAAACCGGGAATTATTAGGAAATTTATTCTTGAACTAGACGATAGGAAAGCTAGTGGTCCTGATGAGCTACATGCCAGAGTACTTAGGGAGGGTGTAGACAGTATTTCTGAAGCACTTAAGTTAATCTTTGAAAGATCACTTAGGTTTGCTGAGATACCTCAGGACTGGAAGTTAGCTAATGTTACTCCAATATTTAAAAAGGTAGGAAGGATGATGCGAATAATTATAGACCGATCAGTTTAACTAGTATAGTATGTAAGATACTAGAGAAAATCATTAAGGGTAGTATTTGGGAGCATTTAAATGAGAATAGATTAATTAGAGATACCCAACATGGCTTTAGATCAGGAGGTCCTGTCTTACAAATTTGCTCGATATCTTAGAATATATTACCAAGGAGTTAGATGATGGAAATAGCATAGATGTTATATATCTAGATTTTAGCAAGGCGTTTGATAAGGTACCGCATAGGAGGCTAGTGTACAAATTGAGACTACATGGGATAGGGGTAGGTTAGTTGATTGGATTAGTGAATGGCTTTCTGATAGGAAACAGAGAGTAGTATTAAATGGGGCAATGTCTGAGTGGAAGGAAGTGGTTAGTGGGGTACCCCAAGGATCAGTGCTAGGACCTCTTCTTTTCTTGGTGTACATTAACGATTTAGATATAGGAATTAGTAGCAAAGTATCAAAGTTTGCAGATGATACTAAGATAGCATGTGCAGTACAGGGTGAAAAGGACAATTACAGAATACAACGAGACCTGGACAGGCTGATAGCATGGGCAGACAGGTGGCAGATGGAGTTTAATTCTGATAAGTGTCAGGTTATGCATTTAGGTAAAGACAACACAAACTTTAACTATGAGATGGAGGGATGTTGGCTAGAGGCAGTAGAGGAAGGAAAGGATTTAGGAGTAGTGATAGACAGGACTATGAAATTTTCAAAGCAATGTTTAGAAGCAAGAAATAGGGCAAATAGGATCCTGGGTTTTATAAATAGAAATGTTAGTTATAAAAGTAAGGAAGTGGTGCGTAGCTTATATAATTCCTATGTTAGGCCCCATTTAGAGTATTGCATACAGGCCTGGTCACCCCACTATAGGCAGGATATCAACATGTTAGAAGCAGTTCAGAGAAGAGCAACTAGGATGATACCAGCATTAAAGCGCCTGGAGTATAGAGATAGATTAAAGGAATTAAACATGTTTTCATTTGAGAGGAGATGTATAAGAGGATATGATAGAGTTATTTAAAATGTTCTCAGATACAAACTACATAGATGTGAGATCTTTCTTTACCTTAGAGGAGGAAATAGGACTAGAAATCATGGCAGGAAGATTAGAAAGCAAGGCTGCAGGTTAGATATAAGAAAATATTTCTTTAGTCATAGGGTGGTAGACTTCTGGAATGCATTGCCAGAGACGGTTGTAAATAGCACTAGTTTGACAATGTTTAAAACAGATTAGATAAGCACTTAAATTTATTAGATTTATAATTATGTATAGCACTGCATGATAGTTTTATAAGAAAATTACTATAGTTAAATAAGACATGATCCCCATGTATGGGGACCACAAATTGTAGAGGATTTCGCTGCAGGACTTAGCCCTGTTAATGGGCCAAATATTTAGAATTAGTATATAATGTATTGTGTACTTGTAAGTGTATCTTTAAGTAATGATGACGAGGTCGCTGTGCGACTGATACAGGATAACCTAGATGGGCCCTGGTGGCCCTTTGTTATCTTATTATTTATGTTATGTTATGTTATATGTTAGATATTACTAAAATCACAAGCACCAACAGAAGAAGTACTATATAGAAAAACAAAACTCAGAGAAACAGTAGGCTGCAAAGATATATATATAAAGAAAAGTAGAAACGAAGAGGAAAGGAAAAGACACAACGAACTGGTGGCAGAAGCAAAAGAAAAAAATAATGGAAGATCAGAGGAGGAGAAGGCATTTTTTTTTTTATAGGAGACAAGATAAGGAAATGGTATACAAAAGAGAAGGAAGAGAAAAAAAATGGAACAAGTTTAACTAAAAATGATAAGAACAAGAGATTAAAAATTATGTATACAAACATAGATGGGATTTTATCTAGTAAATTAGAATTAAGAGATTACATAAAGAAAGAAGAACCAGATATTGTATGCCTGTTGGAAACAAAGTTAAATGAGGCAATAAAAATAGACATAGATAAAAGGTATAATATATGGAGGAGAGACAGAGTGGGTAAAGGAGGTGGAGGAGTCATGATGATGATAAGGAAAGAGATGGTGGTAAATCAAGTGGAGTGTGGGGAAGGAAAATCAGATATACTGTACATTAATATACATATTAATAAAAAGTAGTTAACAATCATTGGAACATATGTGCCACCAAAAACAAACTCATGGACTAACCAAGAATATAGAGACATGATAGATGACACAATAAGGAGTCTTATAAGAATCATTAAAGAAAGGAGAAAAGTGATATTAGTAGGAGATTTCAACTGTAAGGAGGTAGACTGGGAAAATTATGAAAGTGGTATGGGGGAAGAAGCCTGGGGAGATAGATTCCTGAACCTAATGATAGATAATTTGATGGTCCAAAGAGTAAAGGAAAACACAAGATTCAGAGGAAACGATGAGCGGCAGATTGGACCTAGTTTTTACAAGGGATATACAAATTAACGATGATATAAGATATAAGTGCCCATTGGGAAAGAGTGACCATATAATATTAGAAATGGATATAGAAGAAGGAAAGGAAGATAGAGACGAATCATACAAAGGAGATCAATTAAATTACAGAAAGGCTGATATTGAGAACCTCAAGAGCTATTTTAAAAACGTAAACTGGGAGGAGATGGAAAACTCATTAACGGTTCAAGAGAAATATAACTTATTTTTGGAAATATACAAAACAGGAGTCAAGGAATATGTCCCAAAATATATACCTAAAGAATAAGGAAAGAAAGATTGGTTTAATGCAAGGTGTGCTAGGGCAAAGGAGAAAAGAGATGGAGCATGGAAAAGGTGGAGAAGAAACAGAAATCCAGAAAATAAGGAAAACTTCAAAACAGCAAGAAATGAATATGCTAAGGTGAGAAAGGAAGAAGAAAGTAATTATGAAAAGGACATTGTCGAAAAATGTAAGGAACAACCAAAATTGTTCTACAGATTCATAAATGGAAAAATAAGACAAAGAGAAACAATAGAAAGGTTAAAAGGAGAGAACTGTTAAATAGTAAATTTCAGGAGGTCTTTACTAAGGAATCCAAATTTGAAAGACCACAGGGTAATAGAGAGACTGTCCAGATGAAAGAGATTAAAGTAACCAAGCTTAAAATAAAAAAGTCGATGACGGAACTGGATGAGGAAAAGGCAATGGGACCGTATTAAGTCTCAGGCAGAATACTGAAAGAATGTAGGGAAGAACTAGCAAGTCCTATATACAACATCATAAAATGCTCAATAGAAAATGGAACAGTACCAGTGGAATGGAAAAGAGGTGAGGTCGTTCCCATATATAAGAGCGGAAGGAAGGAAGAACCTTTAAATTACAGACCGGTATCACTAACTAGTGTAATATGTAAGATGTGTGAAAGAATAATAGAAACAATAGATCAAGTTCCTTGAAGACAACAAATTATTATCAAATAGCCAATTTGGTTTTAGAAAAGGCCAGTCATGTGTAACAAATTTATTGAGTTTCTACTCTAGAATAGTTGATAAAGTACAAGAGAGAGAGGGATGGATTGACTGTATTTATTTAGATTTAAAAAAGGCATTTGATAAAGTGCCACATGAAAGATTACTATGGAAGTTAGAGGAGAAGGGTGGCTTAAAAGGAAGCACATTGAGATGGATGAAAAATTACTTGAGGGGGAGAGAAATAAGGACGATAGTTAAAGATATGAAGTCCAAGTGGAGAACAGTAGACAGCGGAGTGCCACAGGGGTCAGTATTGGTGCCAATACTTTTTCTTGTATACATAAACGACATGCCAGAGGGAGTGAACAGCTACATAAATCTGTTTGCGGACGATGCGAAACTGTGCAGTCATTAAACAAAAATAGGATTCTGAAATACTACAGGAAGACTTAAACAAGATCTGGAAATGGAGTAAAAAATGGGAGATGGAATTCAATGTGGACAAAAGCTATGTCATGGAAATGGGAAAAAGTGAAAGACGACCCGTGGGAATCTATAAGATGGGAGATGGAGAAGAAATAGAAAAAGTAAAAAAGCAAAAGGACTTGGGAGTGACAGTGGAAGAAAACAATCAACCGGTAAGCCATATTGATAGAATTTTCAGAGAGACGTATAATTTGCTAAGGAATATTGGATTAGCATTTCACTATATGGACAAAGAAATGATGAAGAAATTGATAAGTACTAAAATAAGGCCTAGATTGGAATATGCAGGAGTTGTGTGGACTCCCATAAAAAAGAAACACATAAGAAAATTAGAGACTACAAAAAATGGCTACAAGAATGGTTCCAGAATTTAAAGGGATGACATATGAGGAGAGACTAAAAGCTATGGATCTACCAACCCTGGAACAGAGAAGAGAGAGAGGGGATCTGATACAAGTTTATAAATTGATTAACGGAATGGATCAAGTGGATAATGAGAAACTAATCCTGAGAGAAGAATATGACATTAGAAGCATAAGATTGTATAATAAGAAACTGAGGAAAAGAAGATGTCTTAGAGATGTTAAAAAATATATTTTCCCACAAAGATGTGTTGAGACTTGGAACAGTTTGAGTGAGGAAGTGAAGAAGACGGGGCCACATGAGCATAAAATCCAGGCCCTGTAAAACTACAACTAGGTAAATACATAAATTAAGAGTGACTTATACTAACATAGTTGGTTTGTTATCAAGCATATTGGAAGTTTGGGATTATTTGAAAAAGAAAAAGCCAGATGTAATGTGCATCATTGAAACAAAACTGAAAAAAGTGTTTCATGTCAACTTTAACCCTTATGTTCCAGCGATCATATATGAACGATTGCATCAGTGCGTCCGTAGCGACGGCGATTGTTCCTGTAATCAAGAATTTTCGCGCCTCATGTTTGAGCTCCACGCACAGTTTCTCGGGTCAAATGGCGAGTGGAAGTATCTGGCTTCTTTTTCCACCTGTAGTGTTGCCACTAGCTCTGTATATTTAGGGGTAACGAAGCTATTCTCCCATTCTGAGGGCGACACTTGGCAACTCCAGCGACCCGCTGTGTCGAAAGCACCCTGATAAGAGCGAAGGGACGTCTCAGTTCATAACTCACTATGGAACAAGACAGATAATTTTTATTTAGCAGTGCGTCTGAGCCTGACCATAGTGACAGTGATTATGAGGAAGAAACTGAAGAAAGCAAAGACAGCAGTAGTGAAGACTCGGAAAATGATTCAGAGGATCCACCTGTTTTCTCAGAACAGAGAGAAGACAGAGATAGCGGTGATACACAACAGACTCCAAACATCGTATTGAGAACCCAGAGTGGCTCACGAAGGCGCAGGCGTGCCTCTCGTATTCTGAGAAGACTATCAAGGGGGCGTGTGTGTGTATATGAGAGAGAGAGAAAGAGAGAGAGAGAGAGAGAGAGAGAGAGAGAGAGAGAGAGAGAGAGAGAGAGAGATGATACCTACATGTTATTTACTTGAAACTTGATATGAAAATGGGTGAAAGAATACTCTCTCTCTCTCTCTCATTGGAAGTGTACAATTTCTCTTCCAAGATGAGAGAGAGAGAGAGAGAGCGTGTGTGTGTTTGCGCAGTGTTATCGCTCACCGAGCTGTTTCTGCTTGACGGATTACACAGCGGGCGGAGGAGGAATCCTTGATAAGGCAATAACTAAACGTTCAGAGGTCACATCGAGCTAGAAAGTACATCATTGTATTCAGAATAACAAAGAGAAAATAATTATTAGTATTCAAACAGTCTTCTGACAATTTCTAGGTTTACCATTTTTACCCGTCATGGGATATTGGAAAATAGTTTAATCACCGGAACATAAGGGTTAAAGAGGAGGGATATAATGCCTGGAGGAGGGACAGGAAAGATAAATGGGGAAGAGGAGTGCTAATAATGGTTCGTGATAATATATGTGTGGAGGATGTGCAATATGGTTAGAACAAAGTGGAAGTAATGGGAGTAACAATCAGAACAGAAGATTTGAAGAAAAAAAAAATTATAGTTACATATGTTCCACCAAACATATGTTCCACCAAAGACTAATACATGGGGATTAGAAGAGTATTGGATGCATTGGATAATGGAATTGTCACAGCACATAGTGCGCATAACTTTAAAGCAAAACTGGATAAATAGAGATATGAAGACAGGACACTATGAGCCCCACTCGAACCCTGTACGTACAATACAACTAGGTAAATACAACTAGGTAAATGCATGCACACACACAAGGGTGATTTTCAGGAGGTGATTCAAAAACAACTAAAAGAAAAAGAAGAAAATATGACAAACAAAATGATAGGAGTCCTCCAGACAAAAGAAAATTTAGTTAGAGAAATTGCAGAAAGAAGGAAGAGTGTAATTGTATTTGGAATAAAAGAAAAAAAGTATCAAATATAGACCAAGAAGAGAAAAAGAAGAAATGAAATCAGTCAAAGACCTACTAAAAAATCTAAACGACGAAGATAGGCAGAACTTAGAAGAGGAAGTAGAAGAAATAAACAGAATGGGAACATATCAAGAAGGAAAAACGAGACCAATTAAAATACTACTAAAATCACAAGCAGCAACAGAAGAAATATTATATAGAACAACAAAACTTAGAGAAACAGAAGGCTGCGAGGATATTTATATAAAGAAAAAATTGAAATGAAGAAGAAAGGAAGAGATACAACAAAATGGCGGCAGCAGTAAGGGAAAAAAATAATGAAAGGTAAGAAGAGGAAAAAAAGCATTGTTTTTTGGAGAATTCTAGGAGACAGGATAAGGAAATGGTATATAAAAGAGAAGGAAGAGAAAAAAGTGGAACAAGTTTAACTAAACATGACAAAGGCAAGAGACTAAAAATTATGTATACAAACATAGACAGGGTTTTATCAAGTAAATTAAAATTAAGAGATAACATAAAGAAAGAAAATCTGGATATTGTATGCCTGGTTGAAACAAAATTAAATGAGGGAATCAAACTAGACTTGGATAATAGATATAATGTATGGAGAAGAGACAAAGGGGGTAAAGGAGGAGTAGGAGTCTTGATAATGTTAAGGAAGGAGATAGTGATAAACCAAGTGGAATGTGGGGAAGGAAAAGCAGAAGTACTGTATGTTAAGATACATATTAATAAAAAAGAGTTAACAATCATTGTAACATATGTGCCACCAAAAACAAATTCATGGACCAATCAAGAATATAAAGATATGATAGATGACACAATAAGGAGTCTATCGAGAATCATTAAGGAAAGAAGAAAAGTGATATTAGTAGGAGATTTCAACTGTAAAGAAGTGGACTGGGAATATTATGAAAGTGGTATGGGGGAAGAAGCTTGGGGAGAATGATTCCTGAACCTAATGATAGATAATATTATGGACCAAAGAGTAAAGAAAAACACAAGATTCAGAGGAAATGATGAGCTGGCAAGATTAACCTAATTTTTACAAGGGGTATACAAATGAATGATGATATAAGATATAAGTGCCCATTGGGAAAGAGTGATCATGTAATATTTGAAATGGATATAGAAGAGGGAAAGGAAGATAGAGACGATTCATACAAAGGAGACCGATTAAATTACAGAAAGGCTGATATTGAGAATCTCAAGAACTTTTTTAAAAACATAAACTGGAAGGAGATGGAAAACAGAGATGATGCAAGAGAAGTATAACTTATTTTTGGAAATATACAAAACAGGATTCAGAGAATATGTCCCGAAATATAGACCTAAAGAAGAAGGAAAGAAAGATTGGTTTAATGCAAGGTGTGCTAAGGCAAAAGAGAAAAGAGATGGAGCATGGAAAAGGTGGAGGAGAAATAGAAATCCAGTAAGTAAGGAAAACTTCAAGGCAGCAAGAAATGAATATGTTAAGATGAGGAAGGAAGAGGAAAAGAACTTTGAAAAGGACATTGTCGAAAAATGTAAGGAGCAACCAAAATTGTTCTACAGATTCATAAATGGAAAAATTTGGCAAAAAGAAACAATAGAAAGGTTAAAAGGAGAGAATGGGATGGTGGAAGACCCAAAAAGTATGGCAGAACTATTAAATAATAAATTCCAGGAGGTGTTTACTAAGGAATCCAAATTTGAAAGACCACAGGTTAATATAGAGACAGTCTATATGAAAGAGATTAAAGTAAGCAAGCTTGAAATAAAAGAGTTAATGAAAGAAATGGATGAAGAGAAGGCAATGGAACCGGATGAAGTCTCAGGCAGAATACTGAAAGAATGTAAGGAAGAACTAGCAAGCCCTATATACAACATCATAAAATCTCAATAGAAAATTGAACAGTACCAGTAGAATGGAAAAGAGCTGAGGTGGTTCCCATATATAAGAGCGGAAGGAAGGAAGAACCTTTAAATTACAGATCGGTATCATTAACCAGTGTAATATTCAAGATGTGTGAAAGAATAATAAAGAAACAATGGATCGAGTTCCTTGAAGACATCAAATTAATATCAAATAGCCAATTTGATTTTAGAAAAAGACGGTCATGTGTAACTAATTTATTGAGTTTCTATTCTAGAATAGTTGATAGAATACAAGAGAGAGGGATGTGTTGACTGTATTTATTTGGGTTTAAAAAAGACATTTGACAATATACTACATGCAAGATTACTATGGAAGTTAGAGCAGAAGGATGGCTTAAAAGGAAGCACATTGAGATGGATAGAAAATTATTTGAGGGGGAGAGAAATAAGGACGGTAGTTAAAGATATGAAGTCCAAGTGGAGAGCAGTAGAAAGCGGAGTGCTGCAGGCGTCAGTATTGGCACCAATACTTTCCTCATTTATATTAATGACATGCCAGAAGGAGTGAACAGCTACATAAATCTGTTTGCAGATGATACAAAACTGTGCAGAGTTATAAAGCAAAAAGAGGACTGTGAAATAGTGCAAGAAGACCTAAATAAAATCTGGGAATGGAGTATAAAGTGGGAAATGGAATTCAATGTGGACAAAAGCCATGTCATGGAAATGGGAAAGAGTGAAAGACGACCCCGTGGGTATCTATAAGATGGGAGATGGAGTAGAACTGGAGAAAGTAAAATATGAAAAAGACTTAGGAGTGGTAACAAAACCTTCAAAGTCCCTGGCTGCAGTGGACATCGTGGTATTTATCGCCAGCTGTGTGTGTGTATTTACCTAGTTGTATTTACCTAGTTGTAGTTTTACAGGGCCTGGGCTTTATGCTCATGTGGCCCCATCTCCATATCTACAATTATCCAATCTTACTTTAAAAGTATGCACACTCATTGCAGACACTAGTTCTTCATTTAAACTGTTCCACGTCTCAATACATCTTTGCGGGAAACTATATTTTTTAATATCTCTCAGACATCTTCCTTTTCTCAGCTTTTTACTATGTGATCTTATGCTTCGGATGTCATATTCTTCTCTCAGGATCAGTTTCTCATTATCCATTTGGTCCATTCCGTTGATCAACTTATAAACTTGTATCAGGTCTCCTCTTTCCCTTCTTTGTTCCAGGGTTGGTAGATCCATAGCCTTTAGTCTCTCCTCATATATCATCCCTTCAAATTCTGTAATCACTCTTGTAGCCATTTTTTGTAGTCTCTCCAATTTCCTTGTGTGTTTTTTTATGAGGGGTCCACACTACTCCTGCATATTCCAATCTGGGTCTTATTATAGTACTTATCAATTTCTTCATCATTTCTTTGTCCATGTAGTGAAATGCTATTCCAGTATTCCTTAGCAATTTATATGTTTCTCTAAAAATTCTATCAATATGGCTTACTGGTTGATTGTTTTCTTCCATCGTCACTCCTAACTTCTTTTCCTTTTTAACTTTCTCCAGTTCTACTCCATCTCCCATCTTATAGATTCCCACAGGTCGTCTTTCACTCTTTCCCATTTCAATGACATGGCTTTTGTTCACGTTGAATTCCATTTCCCACTTTTTACTCCATTCCCAGATCTTATTTAGGTCTCCTTGCAGTATTTCGCAATCCTTTTTTTTGCTTTATAACTCTGCACAGTTTTGTATCATCTGCAAACAGATTTATGTAGCTGTTCACTCCTTCTGGCATGTCGTTAATATAAATGAGGAAAAGTAGTGGTGCCAATACTGACCCCTGTGGCACTCCGCTTTCTACTGCTCTCCACTTGGACTTCATATCTTTAACTACTGTCCTTATTTCTCTCCCTCTCAAATAATTTTCTATCCATCTCAATGTGCTTCCTTTTAAGCCACCCTTCTCCTCTAACTTCCACAATAATCTTGCATGTGGCACTTTGTCAAACGCCTTTTTTAAATCCAAATAAGTACAGTCAACCCATCCCTCTCTCTCTTGTACTCTAGCAATTATTCTAGAATAGAAACTCAATAAATTAGTTACACACGACCGTCTTTTTCTAAAACCAAATTGGCTATTTGATATCAATTTGTAGTCTTCAAGGAACTCGATCCATTGTTTTTTTATTATTCTTTCACACATCTTGCATATTACACTCGTTAATGATACCAGTCTGTAATTTAAAGGTTCTTCCTTCCTTCCGCTCTTATATATGGGAACCACCTCAGCTCTTTTCCATTCTACTGGTATTGTTCCATTTTCTATTGTATTTACCAAGTTGTATTTACCTAGTTGTAGTTTTACAGGGCCTGGGCTTTATGCTCGTGTGGCCCCGTCTCCATATCTACACTTATCCAATCTTACTTTAAAAGTGTGCACACTCGTTGCAGACACTACTTCTTCATCTAAACTGTTCCACGTCTCAATACATCTCTGGAAACTATATTTTTAATATCTCTCAGACATCTTCCTTTCTCAGCTTTTTACTATGCGATCTTGTGCTTGGATGTCATATTCTTCTCTCAGGATCAGTTTCTCATTATCCACTTGGTCCATTCCGTTGATCAATTTATAGACTTGTATCAGGTCTCCTCTCTCCTTCTTTGTTCCAAGGTTGGTAGATCCATAGCCTTTAGTCTCTCCTCATATGTCATCCCTTCAAGTTCTGGGACCATTCTTGTAGCCATTTTTGTAGCCTCTCCAATTTTCTTATGTGTTTCTTTTTATGAGGGTCCACACTACTCCTGCATATTCCAATCTAGGTCTTATTATAGTATTTATCAATTTCTTCATCATTTCTTTGTCCATGTAGTGAAATGCTACTCCAATATTCCTCAGCAAATTATATGTTTCTCTAAAATTCTATCAATATGGCTTACTGGTTGATTGTTTTCTTCCATCGTCACTCCTAAGTCCTTTTCCTTTTTACTTTCTCCAGTTCTACACCATCTCCCATCTTATAGATTCCCAGGTCGTCTTTCACTCTTTCCCATTTCCATGACATGGCTTTTGTTCACATTGAATTCCATTTCCACTTCTTACTCCATTCCCAGATCTTATTTAGGTCTTCTTGCAGTATTTCACAATCCTCCTTTTGCTTTATAACTCTGCACAGTTTCGTATCATCCGCAAACAAATTTATGTAGCTGTTCACTCCTTCTGGCATGTCGTTAATATAAATGAGGAAAAGTATTGGTGCCAATACTGACCCCTGTGGCACTCCGCTTTCTACTGCTCTCCACTTGGACTTCATATCTTTAACTACCGTCCTTATTTCTCTCCCCCTCAAATAATTTTCTATCCATCTCAATGTGCTTCCTTTTAAGCCACCCTTCTCCTCTAACTTCCACAGTAATCTTGCGTGTGGCACTTTGTCAAACGCCTTTTTTAAATCCAAGTAGATGCAGTCAACCCATCCCTCTCTCTCTTGTACTCTATCAACTATTCTAGAATAGAAACTCAATAAATTAGTTACACAAGACCGTCCTTTTCTAAAACCAAATTGGCTATTTGATATTAATTTGTTGTCTTCAAGGAACTCGATCCATTGTTTCTTTATTATTCTTTCACACATCTTGCATATTACACTAGTTAGTGATACCGGTCTGTAATTTAAAGGTTCTTCTTTCCTTCCACTCTTATATATGGGAACCACCTCAGCTCTTTTCCATTCTACTGGCACTGTTCCATTTTCTATTGAGCATTTTATGATGTTGTATATAGGACTTGCTAGTTCTTCCCTACATTCTTTCAGTATTCTGCCTGAGACTTCATCCGGTCCCATTGCCTTCTCTTCATCCAGTTCCTTCATTAACTCTTTTATTTCAAGCTTGGTTACTTTAATCTCTTTCATATAGATTGTCTCTCTATTACCCTGTGGCCTCTCAAATTTGGATTCTTTAGTAAAGACCTCCTGGAATTTTTTATTTAATAGTTCTGCCATACTTTTTGGGTCTTCCACCATCCCGTTCTCTCCTTTTAACCTTTCTATTGTTTCTTTTTGCCTAATTTTTCCATTTATGAATCTATAGAACAATTTTGGTTGCTCCTTACATTTTTCGACAATATCTTTTTCAAAATTCTTTTCCTCTTCCTTCCTCACCTTAACATATTCATTTCTCACTGCCTTGAAGTTTTCCTTGTTTGTTGGATTCCTATTTCTCCTCCACCTTTTCCATGCTCCATCTCTTTTCTCCTTTGCCCTAGCACACCTTGCATTAAACCAATCTTTCTTTCCTTCTTCTTTTGGTCTATATTTTGGGACATATTCCCTGACTCCTGTTTTGTATATTTCCAAAAATAAGTTATATTTGTCTTGCATTGTCTCTGAGTTTTCCATCTCCTCCCAGTCTACGTTTTAAAATAGTTCTTGAGATTCTCAATATCAGCCTTTCTGTAATTTAATCGGTCTCCTTTGTATGAATCGTCTCTATCTTCCTTTCCTTCTTCTATATCTATTTCTAATATTGCATGGTCACTCTTTCCCAATGGGCACTTATATCTTATATCGTCATTCATTTGTATACCCTTGTAAAAACTAGGTCCAATCTCGCTCGTCGTTTCCTCTGAATCTTGTGCATTCCTTTACTCTCTGGTCCATCATATTGTCTATCATTAGGTTTAAGAATCTTTCTCCCAGGCTTCTTCCCCATACCACTTTCATAATTTTCCCAGTCCACTTCTTTACAGTTGAAATTTCCTACTAATATCACTTTTCTCCTTTCTGTAACGATTCTCATTAGACTCTTTATTGTGTCATCTATCATGTCTTTATATTCTTGATTGGTCTATGAATTTGTTTTGGTGGCACATATGTTACAATGATTGTTATCTCTTTTTTATTATTAATATGCATCTTAATATACAATACTTCTGCTTTCCCTTCCCCACATTCCACTTGATTGATCACTATCTCCTTCCTTAACATTATCATGACTCCTCCTCCTCCTTTACCCACTCTGTCTCTTCTCCATACATTATACCTATTATCCAAGACTATTTTGATTTCCTCATTTAGTTTTGTTTCAGCCAGGCATACAATATCTGGATTTTCTTTCCTTATGTAATCTCTTAATTCTAATTTACTTGATAAAACCCTGCCTATGTTCGTATACATCATTTTTAGTCTTTTGCCTTTATCATTTGTAGTTAAACTTGTTCCACTTTTTTCTCTTCCTTCTCGTTTATATACCATTTCCTTATCCTGTCTCCTAGAATTCTCCAAAAAAATGCCTTCTCCTCTTCTGACCTTTCATTATTCTTTTCCCTTACTGCTGCTGCCAGTTCATTGTATCTCTTCCTTTCTTCCTCATTTCTATTTTTCTTTATATAGATATCCTTGCAGCCTTCTGTTTCTCTAAGTTTTGTTGTTCTATATAATATTTCTTCTGTTGCTGCTTGTGATTTTAGTAATATTTTAATTGGTCTCGTTTTTCCTTCTTGATATGGTCCCATTCTGTTTATTTCTTCTACTTCCTCTTCCAAGTTCTGCCTATCTTCGTCATTAAGATTCTTCAGTAGGTCTTTGACTGATTTCATTTCTTCTTTTTATCTTTTTGGTCTATATTTTATATTTTTTTCTTTTATTCCAAATACGACTACACTTCTTTTTTTCTGCAATTTCTCTAACTAGATTTTCTTTTGTCTTGAGGACTCTTATCATTTTGTTTGTCATATTTTCTTCTTTTTCTTTAAGTTGTTCTTGAATCACCTCCTGAAAATCGGCCTTATCTTTCTTATCTTGGACTCTCCATGCTTGTACTTCTTTTTTAATCACGTTCTGTACTCTTTCCTCTTCCTTGTTTACTAGATCTTTCAGCTTCTCCTTTTCTTTCTCGGCTTTACCGAGTCCTTCTTCCATCTGCATCTTGTAGTTAGCTACTTCCTTTTTTAGTTCTTCGTTTTCCGCTCTTAGCCTAGCTTCATTTCCTTCCACTTTTCTTATCCTTTCTCTCAGTCTTATAAACTCCATTTCCTGTTCTTTATTCTCTTTCATTTCCATCTTCTCCTTCATCAGTTTATCTAGTTTACATTCAATATTTGACACTCTTAAGTAGTGAAGTTGTAGTCGTATCGAACCCTTCAAATACGCGTTCTCCCTCACCGACATAGTCATCATCAGCCCCTTCTCTATTCTCATGTCTGCATTTGGATGGAATATCTTTTTCACTTATTATTCTTTAATAATTGATTTCATGAAGAGGAAAAAAAAAAAAAAATGAGTCCACACTACCTGCCCAGGCCACTGTAAATTCTATACAACAGGTGTAGTGAAGATCAGCTGATCGTTGGAACTGCGCCAGTCAATTATTGTGTGTGTGTATGTGTGTGTGTGTGTGTGTCTATTTACGTATTGTACAGGGTTCAAGCGGGGCTGATAGTGTCCTGTCTCAATGTCTCAATTTATCTAATTTTTCCTTAAAGTTATGCACATTATGTGCTGTAAGAACTTCATTATTAAATGCATTCCACTTTTCCACCATTCTGTGTGGAAAACTGTGTTTTCCAATATCCTTCACACCCTGCCTCATTTCTGAACTTTTCATGTCCTCTTGTTCTTCCATCTTTTGTCAACACCACCAGGTCTTCCTTGTCTATCTTTTCAATGCCATTGACAATCTTGTACATTAGTTCCCCACGTTCTCTTTTATCTTGTAAGGTTGGCAGACCTATTTCCTTCAGTCATTCCTCATATGTTAGATCCTTTAATTCCAGTACATCTTTGTAGGAATCTTCTGTATCCTTTCCAATTTTCTTATATCTATTTTGGAGCTTGGAAACCACACCACTGCTGCATATTCTAGCCTTTGACATATCATGCTTGTGATGATTTTTTTTATCATACCTTTGCCCATATTTTGAAATGCCACTCATATATTAGTCAACATTTTATATGATAATCTAAATATCTTGCTTATGTGTATTTCGAGGCTCAGATTTTCCTGTAAGATCATTCTCAGATCTTTTTCCTCTTTAGTCTTCATTATTTGCTCCTCTCCCATCATATAGTTCCATACTGGTCTTCTTTTACTCTTTCCTGGTTCCATTATATGACATCTCTTGGCATTAAACTCCAATTTTCACTTCCTACTCCACTCATAGATCTTGTTTATATCTTCCTGTAACAGCAGAAAGTTCTCTTTAGTTTTGATCACTTTTAGCAGTTTTCCATCATCAGCAAATAAATTTATATAAATGTTTACCCCAATGTGAATGTCATTTATATAAATCTGAAACATAATGGGAGCTAGCACTGACACTTTTGGCACTCCACTAGTTACTTTACCCCAAGTTGAGTATAGTAAGCCCTCGCACTTGGCGAATCTCAGCTTGGCGAAATTAACTTTTGGCAGTAGGGTGGCCACAGACCACCGAGTGCATAACATAACATAACATAACATAACATAAATAATAGGATAACAAAGGGCCACCAGGGCCCATCTAGGTTATCCTGTATCAGTCGCACAGCGACCTCGTCATCAGTACTTAAAGATACACTTACAAGTACACAATACATTATAGACTAATTCTAAATATTTGGCCCATTAACAGGGGTAAGTCCTGCAGCGAAATCCTCTACAATTTGTGGTCCCCATACATGGGGATCATGTCTTGTTTAACTATAGTAAATTTCTTATAAAAACTATCATGTAGTGCTATACATAATTATAAATCTAATGAATTTAAGTGCTTATCTAATCTGTTTTTAAACATTGTCAAACTAGTGCTATTTACAACCGTCTCTGGCAATGCATTCCAGAAGTCTACCACCCTATGACTAAAGAAATATTTTCTTATATTTAACCTGCAGCCTTGCTTTCTAATCTTCCTGCCATGATTTCTAGTCCTACTTCCTTCCTCTAAGGTAAAGAAAGATCTCACATCTATGTAGTTTGTATCTGAGAACATTTTAAATAACTCTATCATATCCCCTCTTATACATCTCCTCTCAAATGAAAACATGTTTAATTCCTTTAATCTATCTCTATACTCCAGGCACTTCAAAGCTAGTATCATCCTAGTTGCTCTTCTCTGAACTGCTTCTAACATGTTGATATCCTGCCTATAGTGGGGTGACCAGGCCTGTATGCAATACTCTAAATGGGGCCTAACATAGGAATTATATAAGCTACGCACCACTTCCTTACTTTTATAACTAACATTTCTATTTATAAAACCCAGGATCCTATTTGCCCTATTTCTTGCTTCTAAACATTGCTTTGAAAATTTCATAGTCCTGTCTATCACTACTCCTAAATCCTTTCCTTCCTCTACTGCCTCTAGCCAACATCCCTCCATCTCATAGTTAAAGTTTGTGTTGTCTTTACCTAAATGCATAACCTGACACTTTTTAGAATTAAACTCCATCTGCCACCTGTCTGCCCATGCTATCAGCCTGTCCAGGTCTCGTATTCTGTAATTGTCCTTTTCACCCTGTACTGCACATGCTATCTTAGTATCATCTGCAAACTTTGATACTTTGCTACTAATTCCTATATCTAAATCGTTAATGTACACCAAGAAAAGAAGAGGTCCTAGCACTGATCCTTGGGGTACCCACTAACCACTTCCTTCCACTCAGACATTGCCCCATTTAATACTACTCTTTGTTTCCTATCAGAAAGCCATTCACTACCAATCAACTAACCTACCCCTATCCCATGTAGTCTCAATTTGTACACTAGCCTCCTATGCGGTACCTTATCAAACGCCTTGCTAAAATCTAGATATATAACATCTATGCTATTTCCATCATCTAACTCCTTGGTAATATATTCTAAGATATCGAGCAAATTTGTAAGACAGGACCTCCCTGATCTAAAGCCATGTTGGGTATCTCTAATTAATCTATTCTCATTTAAATGCTCCCAAATACTACCCTTAATGATTTTCTCTAGTATCTTACATACTATACTAGTTAAACTGATCGGTCTATAATTATTCGCATCATCCTTCCTACCTTTTTTAAATATTGGAGTAACATTAGCTAACTTCCAGTCCTGTGGTATCTCAGCAAACCTAAGTGATCTTTCAAAGATTAACTTAAGTGCTTCAGAAATACTGTCTACACCCTCCCTAAGTACTCTGGCATGTAGCTCATCAGGACCACTAGCTTTCCTATCGTCTAGTTCAAGAATAAATTTCCTAATAATTCCTGGTTTTATATCAATATTTTCTAAAGCTCTTAAACTACTCGTCCCACTGTTTGTAACAAGATTTCCTATTCTTTCCCTAGTAAATACTGAAGAAAATTGTTCATTCAATAATTCTACTATGTCTTCATTTTGATCCACTAATACACCATCTTTTCTGAGTGGTCCAATCCTATCCTTATTTCTTTTATCACTGACCTTGTAATAACTATATAATTTTTGGGATCTTTACTCCCAGCTCTAGCTAGTTTTATCTCTGCCTGCCTTTTACTTTTTCTTATAACCTTACTCAAATCATCTCTGACCTGTCTGTACCTAATCAAATCTACATCTTCCCCACTTTTCTGCAACTCTCTGTATGCCCTCTTCTTCTCTCTGATCTGGCTACCTATCTCATGAGTCCACCATAATGGCTTCCTGTTTCTCTGCCTTATATCTTTGTAAGGGATACACTGCATCACTATACCCTTTACTACAACCTTAAAAATATCCCACATCTCCTGTGCAGTTTTATTTCCAAAACTATCTTCCCAGTTTACCTCTCCTAATAACTGACGTAACCTACCATAATTGCCTTTCTGATAGTTTGGGACTCTAGTCTTATTCACTATATTATCCCTACTGGAATTAATGATAAATCTAATTATATGATGGTCACTGTTTGCTAAAGTCTCTCCTACCTCAACTTCCTTTAAACAATGCTCAATATTTGTTAGTACTATGTCTAAAACCTTCCTCCCCTAGTAGGTTTATCTACCATCTGCACTAAATAGTTATCCTGAAAACTTTCCATAAACTTATTTTCACTAGCATCTCCTACCATCCTCTCCCAGTTTACTGACTTAAGATTAAAATCCCTAAGATAATTGTCTGACTAGTACACCCCTATTTATCTCATCTACCATAAGGTTGTCTACCTCTGCTGACTGGTTAGGTGGTCTATAAAAGCTCCTACTCTAATAACCTTACTTTTGTTTACTCTAACATCCAGCCATAAGGACTCTACTCTGTTATCTACCTTAATACCATTAACCTGACTGGAAATGAAGGATTTTTTTACATAAATAACTACTCCTCCACCTATTCTACCAATTCTCTGGTGTAAATACATAATGTATCCATCTACTTCATATTCTTTCCTATTTTCCTAAACTTTTCCTCATTTACCCATGCCTCTGTGACACATACAACATCTAAGTCCTCCTCAACTATATAACTAGATAACTCGTCCTTCTTGTTCCTAAGACTCCTGGCATTTACATAAAACATTTAAGTCCAGCTACCTTCCTAGATGCTGTCTCCTTATTTGGAATCCTAATCTTATTCTCTCCTATTTGCACCTGGAAATCTTTCCTAATCTTTTCACTATCTCTGTTTATCCTATCTAATTTATGTCTAGCATCTTTCTTCTGGAATGCATTTACTACCTCACCCCCTACACTCCATCCCAACTCCCCCCTCCAGACATCCACTCAGCACATCCACACCCTTCCTACTCAGATGCACACCATCCCTAGCATACAAATCCCTTCGCCCATAGAACCTATCCCATACATCCACAAAGCTGACACCCACATCCTTACACATTCCTTTTACCCGATCATTCATACCAATGGCTCTAGACAACCATTCCCTGCTAACATACACACGAGGCAAGATTCCTGACACTACACACCTCCTACCACTCTCCCTTATCTTGCCCAACATTTCCCGAAATCTTGCCACTAACTCCTCCGACCCACCTGCTCTGACATCATTCTCACCTACGTGCAAAACTACTACACCCTCCCTCTCCATCCCCCCAACCCTCTTCTGCACCTCCTCACTCACTGCCTTCACACCTGCACCAGGCATACACACGTTCGTCCTCCTATCCCTGTCTTTCCCACAGAAAGTGCTATCTAAATACCTAACCTGAGAGTCACCCACCACACACACCTGAGGTGTGCTAGGCACAACCATCCTCCTCCTCTCCTCTACCCGCTTCTTTCTCCTTTCACTCACCACAACCACTTCATTCACTCCACTCACTTTCACTCTCCCCTCCTCCAACAAACCGAACCTATTTTCACACTCAACAGGTTTAGTCCTATCCTCCCTAACTGCCTCCGCTTTCCTTCCCTCGCAACCTGCCATCTCTGCCCATCCTGACTACTATCTTTCCCCGTCTGGCTCGCCTGCTCCCTCTTCCCCACTCTGCTCTTCCCAACAGAGGGCCAAGCCACCCTGTCGCCCTCAGAAGGTCCAACCTTCGGCCTAACACTGATTTCCTGCCTAATTTTTTCCACTGCCTCCCCAAGCCTCTTAACGTCCTCCTTCAACTCAAAGATGAGAACTTCGTTCGCACTTTTCCCCTCACTTAGCTTTCTCATTTCCTCTCGCAATTCTCGGTGCTCAAGAGAAAGAACTAAATTCTCGCTCTTGAGCCTACAGACCATACACTCAGAAAAGTCAACGACCTTCCTGTCATGCCCACACATCTCACACACAACAAACTCTCCCAATCCCATCTCAACACTCTCTTTCACGCACTCTATCACACTCTGATATACCTCAGTAGCTACTGCCATACTAACTTACAATCTGTTAACTCACAAACAAATAAAAATACTTGGTGACGGCGGGGTGGGGGAACCGCGGTGGTGGGGGGGCCTAAGTGAGGTCAACTAATCCTCTTTCAAGGTCAACTTGACAGTTACAAGCCTAGTCTCCTCGCTCTACCAAAATACTTTTAACTCACAAACACTGATTCTAACCACTATTTCACTGTAATCTAACACTTGCAGTGCACACTTTCACTTCACTAATACTCAAAAGCAACACACACAGACACCAAGCACAAACACCACTCGCTAACTATAAAAACCACAGCCAAAAACGGAGCGCACGCACAACACGTCCACTCGCCACCGCAGCTACACAGGCGTTGAATACTCACAATACTCTTTTTGTTTTATGACTCTTGGCGATTTGAATTCAAACTTTGCGGTTCCCTGGCTGATGTCAGACTTCTCTCTAAACCTATCAGAACTTAGTGTGAGAGTCTCTTTCAGCCATTTTGTTTGTGTTACTCTGTTCTGCTAGTGTGGGAATTAATTCTGGCGATTTACCGCCAACATGGCCTCTACCAGCACAACAGGTGGTACCGGTGGGGATAAGGACAATGGTGGTGGCAGCAAGGACGAAAGTGGGCAAGGGAAACGGGTGGAGAACCGGGTGTAACAGCCTTTATATCATGTCTTATTAGCTTTATTTATTGTTTATTGGTCTGTTTTGTACATGTGCTCTAAGATTTTATTTAATCTTAAAAGATGGTGTTTTAGGGGACAAAAGAAGAACTTTGGCAATGACCAAAGACTTACTGAGGCATTTTTTAGGCTATTTATATGGTATAAAAAACTCATGCTTGGCGAAATTCGCATTTGGCGGTAGTTTCGCCAGACTAATTAATTCGCCAAGTGTGGAGGCTTACTGTATGTATCTCTGATCACAGTTCTCATTTATCTATCCTTCAAATAATCTCATGTCCATTCTAGCAAAGTTCCTTGCAGTCCTCCTATGTTCTCTAGTTTCCAAAGAAGTCTTCTGTGCGGGACTTTATCGAAAGCCTTTTTAATGTCCAGGTATACTCGTACTATGTCTACCCATCCATCTCTGTTTTCAAGTCCTGCAATAACTCTCGAGTACAAGCTTAACAAGTTTGATACACATGACCGCCCTGTCCTGAACCCAAACTGTCTGTTTGATATGACTTGCTCCTCTTCTAGAAATTTAACCCATTTTTCTTTGATAATTATTTCACACAACTTAACCAAGACACTTGTAAATGACACTGGTCTGTAGTTTAGTGATTCAGTTGCCTTTCCTCCTTTAAATATCCATATTACATTAGCTCTCTTTCACTCTAGTGGAACTTTCCCTTCATTTATTGAATTTGTAATTATTTCCCAAATTGGATCCAGTGATTCTAGAACAATATCCCCCAGACAAAACCCCCCAGGACAAAATCCCCCTACCAATATCCCTCCAAACAATATCCCCTCTAGGACAATATCCCCCTAGGACAATATCCCCCACCCATAGAAAAATTGAAAGTGTGAATTGCTACAAATTTCATCATACATTTCTTAATATTATATTATATTATATTATATTATATTATATTAAAATCATTAAAATAAACCATTACAGTGATAAACCATTACAGTCCAATGTTATAGACTATGCCACGAAGATACTCCATATTAGTGCGTTCTTGATACTGTCCAACTAATCTAACTATACTTAGATTACAGTCAGCATAACATTTGTGTGGTGGTTCAGAAGCATGTCCTGCAAGAAGCTGTGTGCAATGGACTTTCTGTAGGGCTTGTTCACTCTGTAGAAGTTTGAGGAATTTCCAGAAGTGGGATTGTAGCAGCCTATGCTGGACTGAATGTGGCAATGCCAGCTTTCAACTGAGTTGTTGGTCCTGGGGAGCTCCTCCTCAGCTCTGGTGTACATGTTCCAAAAAGAAATTGGAAAAGTAGCAGGACGACGGCGCCCCCAGAGCTGAAGACGGCCAATGTAAATGTCCTCAAAATAGTCCATAACAGGTTGGGCATCAGCTGGCATGGCCTCACTGAGCTCCTCAAACACACTTATCACACTGTCTGTTGGCAGAAAGGCAAGAGCAGGGAGCATCTTAAGATAGTGGGCAAAGTCAGAATCACTATGGTACTGCTGTTGAAGGCCACATTGCTGAATCTTTCTGTATACATTCTGGCTGAGGTGGTAGAAGCAACCTTTTAACAGTCACATCAGGGAACACTTCCAAGGCACTGTTGATGGCAGCTTTTTTTAAGTCAACCATGATGGTACTAGGGCTGAGGTGCTGGTTGAACTCTAGGAGCTGTTTGAATAGGGATGTGTAGGTAGCCTGTCTCTTGTAGGCTAGTAGGGCATAGACACAAGGGATAGTACGGTCAGAAGTTAATCCATGGATTATGTATAGTTGTTCATAGGGAGGTGGTGACATTTTGAAGGTTCCATCAGCGAACCAGTGTTCACACTCCTGGAGAAGCTGTAGATTGCTCTGGGTGGAGAATAGCAGCATGCGGTCATCACCACCAGCATCATGCAAGAGAAACTTCTGACCATCAAGGGTCAATTGGTAAGACTCGGGAATGGTTATGTCAGCACGGGTTGGTGGTACAGGCAAGGGGTTGTTGGTAGCTTGCCTCTGACGTCTGACGTTGCGGCAGATGTGGTATACTGACGGTAGTTGTGCAGCTGCAGCAGGACTGATGTCTGGTACACTCTGTGTAAGGATCTGCTGAGGTGTCTCCTGTAGAAAAACATCAACAATAATTTAACATTAATTTAAATTCATTACAAAATCATCATATACTTTACAACTTAATTTAGTATTTTTCATTTGATTTTCTCTATTTTAACTTAGCTTAATATCAATTTATTTAATTTAATAATCTTAACCATAGTGTTCTCATCACAACAACAAAAGATTGATTTTATTTATCATCTTTATTAATATAAAATTCTAATACACTAACTTTTTGTAATAACTGATCCATGCGTTATCTAATAACAAAATTTGTAACAGAAAGCGCTTAGAGCAAGAATTTGATTAGCGCTATAAAAATGTACTACAATAATAATAATAATAATAATAATAATAATAATAACAATAACAATATTCAATAATGTACTTGCCTGGGTAGTTTGAGCACGATCCTTGATGCTCTGAATGGTTTTCAGAGTTTCATGCCTTGATGGGTTAGGCTGATGGCTTTGGTCATGAAGTTTGCCAATGACTTGGCCTTCAAGAACTTTGATTTTGGCCTTACAGGCACTAGTATAACGTCTTTGCTTACACTCATAGGAGACTATATTGTTTGCTAGGTTTTTTTGTTTGACATAGACATAACCTTCATACAATACTTTTTGACCACCTTTGTTAGACTTAACAAACTCCATGTTGACACTATGAACTGCAAAGGAGTAATGAAGCTCAGAACCTAGGACCCCTCCTCTCACTACAACCACTTAACACAAACTGACCACAAACAAAAGACCACAAACAAAAGCGACTGAACCTAAGTGTGAGATATGAAATGAGTGTTCGAATCAGCTATGAGACCTTTCAAACAGACAGAGAGAGAGAGTTTCAAAGATTCACATAAGATACTGAGCTTATATGAAAAGTCTCAATTATAATCAATGCTACTACATGAGCATAAATGAAAATATTACCAACAAATCATATATAATATTATCTCTCATGGATGAGGTGTTTTGACCTGGGGGGGGGATATTGTCCTAAGGGGGATTTTGTCCTAGGGGGAATATTGTCCTGAAGGGGGATCCAGTAGTTGCTCTTTACATTCTTTTAAGACCTAGCCTGATACACCATCTGGCCCCATTGGTTTTCTGACTTCCAACTTATCCAATAATCTTCCAATATTCTCTTTGTGCACTGCGATCTCTTGTAATCCATGGTAGACCCATGAGCTATTAGGTTCTGTGAAATCATCTTTTCCAGTGAACAATGTTTTGAAGCTCTTATTCATTATTTCACACATTTCCTTCTCTGTTTGGTATGTCTTCCCTTCTTAATTATTTTTTCAGTTGTTTCCTTATTCTTTGTTTTGCCATTTATAAACTTGTAGAAAAGTTTGGGTTCATCTTTGCTTTTATTCACTACATCTTTCTCACACTTTCTTTCTTCCTCTCTCCTTACTCTAATATATTCATTTCTGGCATCTTTGTACTTCTGTCTGTTTTAGTCATTTCCCTGTTTTATGAGTTTCTTTCACGCTTTATCTTTTGCCTTTTTGGCTTGCATGCATCTAGCATTGTATCAAGCATGTATTTTTTTCTTAACTCTATAAATGGGTTCAAATGTTTTTACTCCATTATATTTCTGTAAGAATGTCATATTTTCCTTGTACTGTCTTTCTGTACATAATATTACTCCACTCAATATCAGCAAAATAGATCCTTAATTTTTCAAAACCTGCTCTTACATAATTTAATCTCTCTCCTTTATATTCATCTCTGTAACTTATCTCATCTTCCTCCTGAATTTGCATCTCTATTGTCTGTTAGAAATTAGTGTTCCACACAACCTAAGGGGAATTTCATAAAAAATTAATGTGAATAAGAAATTTAAAAGAGAAACCGGTAAATAAAAGTAATCACCAGACTCTTACCCGGCAGTTATGGCTGGGAGCACTCACCCCCACATTTCAGTGTTGCAGCTGCCAATGAATAGCTGGCTAGCTACAGGACCTGCAACCTCTAAGCTAACATTAACAACTAGAAACTTATCTGGCTTTCAATACGGTGGGAGTATCGAGTCTGGCAGGATCAAGTTCTCCTGTACGTGGTAGCTTTTGCGTAGTCAAGAGGATGAGCGGTGATGTTAATGCCTTGGTAGTTGGGAAGAGAGTGTCCAGCGCACTAGCCGACCCCAAAATGTTGCCAATGCCTATCATCACGCTCACTATCCCCTTTGATTATTATCTTTTAAATATTATTTGCCCTTTTAATGGCTTAAATGTTTATTATAATTCTATTTTAATATATATAAATGGAATAACCCAAGGGAAGCAACGATTTGCCATCAGTAAATTTATTTATTTATCCTTTATTTTAATATATATAAATGGAATAACCCAAGGGAAGCAACGATTTGCCATCAGTAAATTAATTTATTTATCCTTTATTTTAAGGTTAATTCCAACATGTCACATGATCACTTCTTCTCATTGGACTAAGGTATTGTATGATTGGAGGGGGCTCTGGTTTCTTTGTGAAAACTAGGTCGAGCAATGATGTACCCCCTGTACCTTGTTGACTCCTCCACCCACTGGTCCATTGCATTAACCATAGTCAACTGTAACATTATCCATTACTTCCATCTCTCTCCAGTTTACTTTTTTACAGTTCAAGTCTCCAGCTAAAAGTATTCCTCTATCTCTTCTTATCATGTTATCTAGACACTTTATCACCTCTCTTTGCATATCTTTTATGTTTTTCTGTACCTCATGTATTAGTCTTTAGTGGAACATATGTAGCTATAATTTTTCTTTTCTTCAAGTCTTCTGTTTTGATTGTTATTCCCATTACTTCCACTTTATCCTCACCAAATTGCACATCCTCCACACATATATTATCACAAACCATTATTAGTACTCCTTCTCCCCCTTTATCCTTCCTGTCTCTCCTCTAGGTATTATATCCCTCCTCTTTAAAGTTAACATGGATCCCTTCTGTGAGTTTTGTTTCAACGACGCACATTACATCTGGCTTTTTGTCTTTCAGATAATCCCTAACTTCCAGTATGCTTGATAACAACCCATCTATATAAGTACAAGTCACTCATAATTGTTCGCACATTGTAGGACTAACAGATGTAATGCATTCTGTACTTTTTTTTTTCAGGTGGAAGGAGCAGTAGCAAGGAAATCATCCATGAAGAATTGTAGGTGTTTTCTATTTACCATGATCCTTTTTAGATAACTGATGTGGTTGCAAGGTCCTTGTTCTATTTACCTCTTGATCTAAATCATCAACAGTCTAGCCCTTGTAACAACTGAGCATCGACACTCTTGTTTTGTTATACTGTTGGTCATTATTTAATGGCTGCAAGCATTCTTTTTATCATGAGTGAATCCTTATCAGATTCAAATCCAGATCAATGATTTAGAACTGATCAGTATTATGAATAGAAGACACCTTATAAAACACATTACATGTATAAAACTAACAAATTATAAGTGTTGTAACAGTTCTTGAAGTAACTTGTATTGTTATTTGTTTTTAGAATATGTCAACTGAAGTAATCTAGCAATGATATTCCAACATTTTTGGCAAAAAATTTACATTATTTCCTATAAAAGATTACATATCAATTCAGTAATACCAAATTAAACATCAAATTAGATTTAAGTTTCATAAACAACATAAGTTATCAACAATGATCCAGGGTTATAAACTATTAGTACCATGAAATCTGTCTCTCAAACTTACCTAAGCATTCAATTTGAAGATATCATCATCATAACTGACACTCTCTGGCACTCCACTCCACTCCACTTCAATATGTGGATAACTTCACCAAAGTAACCAACAGTTACTCAGATTTAGCTATATGGCAGTGATACATTCATATTATAAAATTATGGTACTACTGCATGCCTTTAACACTCAGCCTTCCACCTCTTGTGATCCTAGGTGGATTAACTTAGCAAATTAAAAACTTCCATAAAGGTCATTGAGTTACGGGAAGGGATAAACTAATTCACACTTTTTGGTTATGCTCTCTCTCTCTCTCTCTCTCTCTCTCTCTCTCTCTCTCTCTCTCTCTCTCTCTCTCTCTCTCTCTCTCTCTCTCTCTCTCTCTCTCTCTCTCTCTCTCTCTCTCTTTTATATATATATATATATATATATATATATATATATATATATATATATATATATATATATATATATATATATCGTTACTCGAGTTCAAAGAGGAACTTCACATTAGTATCTGACTTAACATCCATCCCAACTCAGACATGCCAGAAATCAAAGGGGAAGGAATTCTAAACACAACTCATAAAAATAGTATATATTAACCAAAGGTAACTTCAGTAACAGGCACCATAATTACCAATGATAACCTCTCAAAGGAATGAGCACATAGCATTAATGATAATGGGAAAACAAATCCACGACAGAGAGTAAAGAGTTATGCAACTTCACTCACCAGTATGTCACACTACACATTTATCAGTACTTCACAACCAATCAAGCATAAGAGGAAACAACTCATGACACCGTGTCACAGGGGAATGACTCCTGACAGTTTTACAAGGAGGGAGGGTGACTTATCACACCGTTACACAAGGGAAATGTACACAGGAATAGCATAACCACACTCTCTTAATGTTTATCAGGAAAGGGGTAAAAGGGGAAAATTCACTAGAAATTTAATGCAGTAAGGGAAGGTATCGTCATGAATGTGGGCAGAAGCTAGCTCGAACAACTCGATAACACCACCACACCTCAACACCTTAGCACTCAGCTAAATACCTTAAAAATACACCTGTGACTGTAAACAGAGCTCACTTATTGGAACACTCTTCCCTTTACAAACACAGAAGCATGATGAAAATAAATGTAACATTCACAATACTCAAGTAAGGAGCGAAGGACAATGGAGGGAGATGGTGATTCGAGTGTCTCTGCCTATCAAGTGGGACAAGGAAACTTTATAACCAAGCACTAAGGCCACACACCAGAGACATCTAGTAGAAAATATGGGAAACTATTAAGCCTAATAAGCCTATAACAGGACATACTAAGGATGAAAATTGAATATTGGTGTACATTTCATACTTGGAATCAGATGTTTTATGTAGGAAATAACACAATGCAAGGTACATGACAAATAACACATGAAAAACTTTAACATATTGATTAGAAATAATTACTATTTAAAAGAAAAAGAGGTATATATCACATGCCCCCACAAAGGGAGACAGAACTTCTGAAAGAAGTTCTGGCTTGCTAAGCCCTGGACAAACCATCCGCAAGAACATTATTTACTCCCTACACATGATGAATAGAGGCAATACTCTTGAAGGAATAGATTTCAACGAGTGAGTCTTTGATTTTTATGTTTGAACTTATCAAGAAACTTCAAAGGGTGATGGTGCGTGAAGATAGTTATCAGAGGTCCAGAGGAGGGTAAATACACAGAAAAGAAATTGAAATGCCATAATCATAGCAAGCAGTTCTTTCTCAATAATGGAATAACTTTTTTGTACAGAATTAAATTTCTTACTGAAATAGCAAACTGGATGGTCTACATTTTGTTCATCACTTTACATTAGAACTGCACCAATATTGCTGGCATCAACTACTAATTTAAAGGAAATTGGGTAAAGTTAAGATAGGTTAACACAGCAACAGATTTTTTATATTTTCAAAAGCCATTTGGCAATGTGCAGACCACACAAATTTCATATCTTTTTTCAGCAAGTCTGTTAAGGGTGCAATAACATCAGAAAAGTTCATTACAAAACGCCTATAATACCCGATCATACCAAGGAATCATTGGAGTTCCCTCTGGTTCTGAGGTTGACTAAGGTTTGAGATAGCCTGTACTTGAAGAAAGACACATTTTAACATGCCCAACAATGTACCCGAGGTATTGTACCTGGGCCTTCACAAATTCACACTTAGTCATATTCAAACTAGAGAGGCGTCTGCCAACCTGGTAAATACACTGGTGAGTTGTGACAAATGTGCATGCCATGTATCACTAAATACATCATCATCATCTACATATACTGTGCAATCGAGGATGCCATTAACATTTTTCAGACCATATGGAATAACCTCAAAGTGGAATGTTCCCTGAGGGGTCACAAAGGTGGAAATATCTGTGACTCTTTCTATAAGAGGAATTTGCCAATATTCTCTAACCAAGTCCAGTTTAGTTATATAGTGAGCATTTCCTATGCTATCAATACAGGCATCCACACAGGGAAGGGGATAAGTGTCAGACTTAGTGAGTGTGTTCACTTTTCTGTAGTCTACACAAAACCTATATGCACCATTCGGTTTGGCACCAAAGTGACAAGAGAACTCCACTCACTAATACATGGTTGGATGAGCTTATACTCCAACATATAATTAAGTTCCTGTTGTAAAATTGACTGTCAACTTGGATGCATACGATAAGGAGCTAATTTCACTGGCGATGAGTCATCAACATTTATATCACGGGAAATTAAAGCTGTCCTCCCAGGTACATCGCCAAAGACACTAGGAAAGTTTGACAGAAGTTCTACAATTTCACTCATTTTATCAGTAGTAAGGTGAGACAATATTTAAGGTAGTTCTTGGAGTCCAGCCTTATTACTCTGCTACTGGGTGGCACTTTTAAAACTCAGTGGATAACAATTTTGTCAAGGTCTGCCATCCTCTCAACAGCATCAACAAGATTGCAAACTACACTAGGTAAGGGCTGAGGGTGGAAATAGGGCTTAAGCATATTAATGGGGCAGATTTGGTGGCTTTTTGTGCCGGTCAGGTATTTCAATCAAATAGTCTGTAACACTGATCCTGCGACACACTCGATATGGCCCACAAAAACTTAGCAGACAGTGGGTGGCTCATAGAGGTAACAACACTAGAATCTCATCATTTTCATTAAACTCTCGTTCACGAACATTCTTATTGTACCACTCTTTCATAGTTTGTTGTGACATCTTGAGGTTGGACTGGCCCACCTCTAAACTGTAGAAAAGATGCTCTTTAAACTTCAAAACATATCTCAATACATCAGGAGATTGTGTGCCACCACTCCACATCTTTTTCACCAGCCCTAGAGGTCCTCTCACCTCATTTCCAAACATCAACAGAGACTCTGTTGGGACTTCCTGAGTGGCAAACAACAGAAATGGCACTCCTTTGTCCCAGTCATTCCCAGTCTCATAGCAATATTTCCTTAACAGTGACTTTAGCATCTGATGATACCTCTTGAGAGCACCCTGAGACTGAGGATGGTAGGTACTCGATGTCACATGCAGCACTCCTAACTCCCACATACTCTTTTCAAAAAGTCCAGATGTAATGTTTGTACCTTGATCAAATTGAACATGGGGCAAGCCAAACTTTGTAAAAAACATCAACAATTTTTTCACAGCCTTAGAGTGTACAAGCAACCCCCACTTAACGAACACAACAAAATTTCGCTACAACAATAATTTCCTTTTACTACCATATGCTCGTATAACAAACACCAAGTTCGCTTTAACGAAATTTTATTCAGGTAATTTTTTTCAAGTTTGAAAGCACCACCGTATCACACAAACCAATAGGCTTTTGAATACACCAGCGCCTCTCGTGGACAAAATGCACACCACTCACTCCCCTACCCTTCCCCACTCTTGGTACAAAACAAAAACAGGGTCCAGTACCAGCTCATCATCTCACATTCAACACGCCACCAAAATACCCTGCAACCAGCCCTGCAATGCTGCCTAGCATTGCTATGAAGACCAGGAAGTCTCTTACTTTTGAAGTGAAGCTGGATATTATTCACAGACACGAGAGAGGCAAGAAAACTAATAGCATTGCTTGCCACCACAGCTTGACTCCATCTACTGTCTCTACTATTTTCAAGTTGGCAGACTCTATTAAGAAGGCTGGTGAGACCGTACCTTGACTTAGTCTTAAATTAAACTGCTTAAATGTTTAACTTCATAATTTTTACTTTCATTAAACCTTTTACTGTACTATGATGCACTCTCACTATGTTTACTCTCAATGGAAGTTCAAGTCAGGGATCACACTTGTTATAATTGGTTCGCTTAAAGAAAATTCACGCAACAAACGTTTTTTTAGGAACATAACCCATTCGTTAAGCAGGGGTTGCCTGTATACTGCGAATAGGTATCACCTTGGGATACCTAGTTGCAGCATCCAAAATAGTGAGTAGGTGAGTGTGGCCAGATGACATCTTTGGCAGTGGTCCCACAATGTCTATAATGATTTGTCTAAAGGGAGGTTGTAAAGGGGGAATAGGCAAGAACAGACTTGCAAGGATGGCTTCATTTGGTTTCCCCACAACTTGACACAGGTGACATGCTTGAACGTATTATGCCACATTTGCGGTCATGCGTGGCCAATAGAAGTGTGATTGGAGACGTTGCAGAGTCTTCCGTACACCAAGATGGCCAGCAACGGGGTTTCCATGTGCCATTTTGAGTAACTGCTGTCTACATTGCTGCAGAAAAGCAATTTGGTAAGAATCCCACACTCCCTCATCAACTCCCTCATGAGGTGGTTTCCATCGTCTCCATAACATATTATCTTTTAAATAAAAACATTCTCCTTTCTCATATTCACACTCACGCTGTTGCACAGCAATTAGCCTCAAAGAATATATTTTAGTGTCATTTTTCTGGAAATCCCAAAGCTGCTCTACAGTTACATTTTCAAGTGGGGGAGGTATTTCCAAATTAAACAAATCAGCCATGGAATTATCCTTTACAGGTGGCAATACCACATCATGATCATCGTCATCTCCACATCTCTCTTCATTCACTTCCTTCTCCTCTGCCTTGATATTTGCATCTGGGAGAGACTCAGCTACTCTACTCATTGAATGTGTAACAGGACATACATTGAATGCTACTGGGAGTTGTTTTTCAACATTAGTAGTGGCAGGGATGATCACAGGTACCGTAGACAAGACACATCATTTTCAAACAAAAGTGTCACACCTGGTGCAAGCAAACTCTCAACTACTCCAACATCTGCAGTAGCATTAAGTAAATCACAAGAAATGTCCACTTTGACCCTAGGGTAGGTATCAAAACCTGCCACTCCTCTAATTAATACTAATTAGTACACTCTTTAGTGTCCAAGGATTTTCCCATTGGGTTCATTAGCAGGGTCCCAGTTGCTGCTGTGTCCTGAAGAAGTACAGTCATACCTTGCCGAACATGAAACTCGCATATACACGAATCGGTAAAATATCCCATATTTTGCTGAGCATGACTTTGACTCGCGATTGCACGATGTGGATTTGAATATCCCGCTGGTCCTGGTGGATGCACTTGACCTCCTCTCCCAAGTGTCTTGGACTCTTCGTAATTTGCTGGAAGTCATGGAAGATGCAACATCCCTCTTCACTGAACCAGATCCCATCCTGGAGAGGAGCATTTTATGACTTGCAAGACGCTGCATCTTGGAAGACGCACCCTAATATTTGAAAGAAATTTCTAAGAAAAAAAAAGTCATTCTCATACAAGAACGCATTCACCATATACCCGACCACTGAACACAAAAACATCAGAAGCAAGGAGTCTGCAAGACACTATTGTTTCAGCACTCATTACAAATTTGCTGGAGCACTCGCCACAAATTTAAAACTATGTAAATAAAAATACCATAGGTAAATACATATACACAGTGAAACAGTCCATCTCTTCTTATTTTAGTGGCGGGCGACGGCATGTTTTGGACCTGTTGAGGTGAACAGGGTAAGTGTGTTGTCCATCCTCCTTAGTTATTTTTGTACCATTTTGTTATTTGTTTTTTGTTTTTATAATGAGGTCTGTCAGGAAAAAGACTTGCAAGGAGTGCAACTTCACTGGCAAGGTTAATGCCGAGGAGAAATGTGGGAGATGTGCAGAACAAAGTAGTGAGGTTCTGTGTGGGGTATGTAGCCAGGAGGTGGAGAACAGGGATAATGCCCTGCAATGCGACCTGTGCCAAATGTGGCTACATGCCCAATGCGAAAAGGTGGGAGATGGGCTGTATAGGGAACTGCAGATGGAAGAGGAGATGCCTTGGGTGTGCACTAGGTGCATCGCCCAGGCAAAAAAATATGCAGAGACGGTGAGAAGGATGCGGGAGGAGAGAGAGACCATGGTGAAGGAACAGCACAGGCTAGACAGCGAGATTAAGGGGCTAATGGAGAGTCTTGGTGCGGTGGAGGGAAGAGGTTAGGAACCTGAGAAAGTCAGGAAAGGGAGGCAGAGGTCGTCAAGGCGGGGACAGAGGGTGCTGGGAAGGCCAGGGAGTATGCTAGTGTAGCTAAGGGTATGCTGCCTGCCCCAGCCAAGCCTGGGGCAGCAGCCACAGCAGACTCCATCAGGGTTAGGGAAGGGGCTTCACCTACCCCTCCTGCTGGGCAAGACCCAGAGGTGGCAATAGTGGCAGAGGTAAGGGGTGCTGAGGCCCATCCTGCTGCCAAGGAGAGGGCTGCTGTGGCGGCCCCACCCCGAAGGGTACCCCAGGGTGGAAAGACAAAGTGGCCCATAGTGTGTGTAGGGGATAGTATGGTGAAGAGGGCCCACACGTACATGGCCATAACGGGGGAGAAGAGCAAGCTGGTGAGCTTGAGTGGGAAAGGTGTAGAGGAGGTGGTAGAGGCAGCTAGGGAGAATATGAGAGGCCTGCAGGAAGGCATGCTCATACTCCAGGGAGGTGGCAATGGCCTCAGGCAGCTGGGGCTGGAGCAGACAGTCAGGAAGGTGATGGAGTGTGTGAGGGAGGTAAAGAGGGAGAAGAAGGTGTGAGTGGCAGTAGTTGGGGTGTTAGGTAGGCCGAAGGAGAGCAGAGGATATGAGGAATTGAGGAAGGAAACCAATAGGCTGCTGAGACAGGAGGTGCTAGACCTCAAGATAGAATGTAGCAAGAGGGAAGGGGACTACGGCATCAGCTTCCTAGACCTGGACAGTGCCCTGCCACCAGGAGTGTATGACAGGGACGGTATACACCTGGATAGTGAGGGGGACAGGAGCATGTGCAGAAGGTTTCTTGAATGGGTGACTGCGACAGAGAGATTGTGTGAAAGGAAGTGACTGACAAGAGAGAAAGGGTGTCTGAGGATAGGATGTGTGAATGTGAGAGGATGGTATGTTGGAAAAATGGAAGACCTCAGCAGGGAAATGAATGTATGGAATGTAGAGGTAATCTGTGTAACTGAAACCCAGCTAAGAGAGAGAGTAGAACTGGAGTCAGAGAGTTTTAGAATGATAGGTAAAGGTAGGAGTAAGGAGCAGAGGAAGGGGGGAGGGGTTCGAATAATGGTAAGATTAGATGTAGGCGTGGACATAGAGGAGATAGACGTAAGGGAGTGTGAGATGAGTGAGGATGTTATGGCAGTGAGATTAGAGTATAAGGTAGGTAGGGACAGAGAGAAAATAATATTAATTGTGTGCTACATGACCGTTGAAAGAGCAGAAGCGAGAGCTGAGAATGAAAGAAAATATAGGATTGTTGAAAAGCTGGTACAAGAGAATAAGAATGAAAGAGTAATTGTGATGGGGGACATGAATGGTCATATAGGAGTATTGGGTGAGGAAGTAAATGGGAATGGACAATTGCTATTAGATTTTGTGGAGATGAATGAGCTTGAGATTTTGAATGTGACCATGGCAGAGGGTAAAGTGACATGGTGTGGAAAAGAAAGTGAATCTGTCATTGACTACATGGTGATTAACAACAAAGCGAGGGAACGAGTGAAAGGCATGTGGGTGGATGAGGAGAGAAAGATTGATGTAGCAAGTGACCATAATGTTATGGTATTGGAGTATGAGTGTGTGAAGGAGAGGGTGAAAGGGACTACACAGGGGAAGGGAAGGTGGAAAGTTAGAGAGGCAGACTGGGATAGTTTTAGAGAAGCAATAGAGAAGATGGAATGGAAGACTGGTGAGAATGGGCCACAGACAGAGAGAGGAGTGGATGAGTATAATAGGGGTTTAGTTAAGAAACTAACCATAGCTGCAGAGGAGAGTATTGGTTAGACAGAACTAAGAGGTAAAGGGAGGGAAAGGAAAAGGAAGAGGTGGTGGAACAAAGAGACAGACAAAGTGAGGAAGGAAAGAAGGCAACTGAATAGGAGATGTAGGAGCCTTAGAAGGTACAGACAGAACAGTGAGGTAGAGAGAATAGAGTATGATAGAATGTGGGAAGAGTATAGGAGTAAGCAGCAAGAGGTGAAGGCATTAATCAGGAGGGCCAGAGGGAATGAGGAGAGGAAAATTATTGAGGAACTTAGGAGAAAGGGTGAAGAAGGAGGTAGGGAATGGTATAAATTTTTTAAGAGGAGAGGAAGGTAATAAAGTAGACCATGTGGAAGAGTTAGTAGTGAATGGAAGGAGAATTAGGGAAAGGGAGGAAATGATAAGAGAGATAGAAGAGTACTGGAAAGCTATTGGAGGAGTGAATGAGCCAGCTAGGAACTTAGGAAACATCACCCTAGATAGGAAAATAGAGGAAGGAATGAATGAAGAGATCAGTATGGATGAGATTGAGAGGTATGTAAAGAAACTAAAGAGAGGTAAGGCTCCGGGTATCGATGGGATTCTGAATGAATTTTACAGAGAGGGTGGTCGAGGAGTGATTGAGGGGCTGCATGAGTTGTTTGAAAGGATTTGGAGGGATGAAAGAGTGCCTGCAACCTGGAATGAAAGTAGAGTGACACTTATACATAAAGGAGGTAGTAAAAGTAGGAAGGAAATTAGGAACTATAGACCAATAGCAGTGTGTGATTCAGTGTGTTAGATATTCTGTGGTGTGTTGAATGAAAGACTGAGTGAAGTGATAGAAAGAAATAGGGTAATGGGTGAAGAACATAATGGTTTTAGGAAAGATAGAAGAGGTGAGGATAACATGTATGTAGTAAATGAAGTGATAAGGAGAGCGAGAAAGGACGGTAAGAAGAACTATAGCTTTTCTAGACATAGAGAAGGCTTATGATAGAGTAGATAGGAGAATGCTGTGCAAGGTATTAGAAAAAGTTGGGGTGAGTGAAAAGATAGTGAGAATCATTAGGAGTATGTATGAGAATACAAGAGCGGTGTTTAGTATGGGGGATCTGGTGACTGGATGGGTGAGTAATGAGAGAGGAGTGAGACAAGGCTGTGTTCTTTCCCCTTTACTATTTGGCCTACATGTGGAGGAGATAGCAGCGAGAGTGAGGCGAACAGGATTAGGAGTGAAAGTGGGGAATGATGTGCTGAGCATTCTCCTGTATGCAGATGATGTGGTGGTCCTTAGCAAGCACCATGCAGAGCTGCAGGAAATGCTGAATGGTGTGAGTGAGTATGGAAGGGATTTCAACGTTAGATTCAGCAGGGAGAAGAGTAAAGTATTAGTAGTAAATGGGGATGCGTTAAACAGGGACAGGACATGGATGCTGGGTGGAGAGGAAATAGGAAGAACAAAGGAGTACAAGTATTTGGGTATTTGGCTGGATGAAAGAGGGTGTGAAAGGACCAAGCAGGAAAGAATAGCACGGACTAACCAATGGGTGAGGAGGCTAGGTAGTGTAGCACGGTGCAGGGCAAATAAGTATGAGGTAGTTAGAAGACTATGGAAGGGAGTAGCTATCCCCAGCATCATGTATGGTTTAGAAACAACAGTGTGGACTAGGAAAGACCTGAATAGGCTAGAGGTTCTGCAGAACAGAACAGAGAACAGAGGAGATATGGGATGGAGTACATTTAGGGAAAGGTTAGCTAAGGCAGTGTTGAGGTACAGGGTTAGACTGCAGAGGATGGATGGGAGTAAATGGGCAAAAAAGGTGTACGAATGGAACGTGTATGGACAGTGGGCACAGGAGTCGTTTAATATAGAAATTTGGGTGGGTGAAATAGGAATGCTTGTTAGAGGAGCCATAGGACATGGAAGTGTAGATGCGAGTAAGAGAGAAATCAATAGGCATGTGGAAGAGAAAGGAAAAGCAGAGTGGAGGAGGGGGATGAGTGAGAAGACAACGCTAGAATGGTATCGGAGAAAGGACCGGCCTAGGTGTGAAAGTTTTTATGATGGGAGCCGTGGGGGGGAACTGCTGTTCAGAGCCAGGACCAAGTCCCTGGAGGTGAACAGCAGGGTGTATAGGTGGAGGGAAAGCTTTAATGCTTCAAACTTCCTGCCCCGCTCTTCCATTTCCAGGTGTGTATGAGAGAATGCCTATCCAAAGGCTACACCGACAGCAAGTGCTGGGTGACTCCCAACTCAAGCTCAACGGAATCACTTTTCCGATCGCCGAAACCGAACGCGTCAGTGCTGCAGTTTGTATCTATTTTATTTTGCAGTCGTGTTTCATAGGCTTTATCAATGTGAATACAATTCACAAGTGGAGTTTTGACTCTTGCCTGAATGAGTAAGCCACTTGGATGTTCTATTAATAAAGGTATAAAGGCACCTGGCATAATGTATTTACCTAGTTGTAGTTTTACAGGGCCTGGGCTTCATGCTCGTGTGGCCTCGTCTCCATATCTACACTTATCCAATCTTAATTTAAAAGTATGGACACTCGTTGCAGACACTACTTCTTCATTTAAACTGTTCCACATCTCAATACATCTTTGTGGGAAACTATATTTTTTAACATCTCTCAGACATCTTCCTTTTCTCAGTTTTTTACTGTGCGATCTTGTGCTTTGGATGTCATATTCTTATCTCAGGATCAGTTTCTCATTATCCACTTGGTCCATTCTATTGATCAATTTATAAACTTGTATCAGATCTCCTCTCTCCCTTCTTTGTTCCAGGGTTGGCAGATCCATAGCCTTTAGTCACTCCTCATATGTCATCCCTTCAAATTCTGTAATCATTCTTGTAGCCATTTTTTGTAGTCTCTCCAACTTTCTTATGTGTTTCTTTTTATGAGGGGTTTACACTACTCCTGCATATTCCAATCTGGGTCTTATTATAGTACTTATCAATTTCTTCATCATTTCTTTGTCCATGTAGTGAAATGCTACTCCAATATTCCTTAGCAAATTATATGTTTCTCTAAAAATTCTACCAATATGGCTTACCAGTTGATTGTTTTCTTCCATCGTCACTCCTAAGTCCTTTTCCTTTTTTACTTTCTCTAGTTCTACTCCATCTCCCATCTTATAGATTCCCACGGGTCGTCTTTCACTCTTTCCCATTTCCATGACATGGCTTTTGTTCACATTGAATTCCATTTCCACCTTTTACTCCATTCCCAGATCTTATTTAGGTCTTCTTGCAGTATTTCACAATCCTCCTTTTGCTTTATAACTCTGCACAGTTTCCTATCATCTGCAAACAGATTTACGTAGCTGTTCACTCCTTCTGGCATGTCGTTAATATAAATGAGGAAAAGTATTGGTGCCAATACTGACCCCTGTGGCACTCTGCTTTCTACTGCTCTCCACTTGGACTTCATATTTTTACCTACTGTCCTTATTTCTCTCCCCCTCAAATAATTTTCTATCCATCTCAATGTGCTTCCTTTTTAGCCACCCTTCTCCTCTAACTTCCACAGTAATCTTGCATGTGGCACTTTGTCAAACGCCTTTTTTAAATCCAAGTAGATGCAGTCAACCCATCCCTCTCTCTCTCTTGTACTCTATCAACTGTTCTAGAATAGAAACTCAATGAATTAGTTACACACGACTGTCTTTTTCTAAAACCAAATTGGCTATTTGATATTAATTTGTTGTCTTCAAGGAATTTGATCCATTGTTTCTTTATTATTCTTTCATACATCTTGCATATTACACTAGTTAGTGATACTGGTCTGTAATTTAAAGGTTCTTCCTTCCTTCCGCTCTTATATATGGGAACCACCTCAGCTCTTTTCCATTCTACTGGTACTGTTCCATTATCTATTGAGCATTTTATGATGTTGTATATAGGACTTGGTAATTCTTCCCTACATTCTTTCAGTATTCTCCCTGAGACTTCATCCGGTCCCATTGCCTTCTCTTCATCCAGTTCCTTCATTAACTCTTTTATTTCAAGCTTGGTTACTTTAATCTCTTTCATATAGACTGTCTCTCTATTACCCTGTGGCCTTTCAAATTTGGATTCCTTAGTAAAGACTTCATGGAATTTATTATTTAATAGTTCTGCCATACTTTTTGGGTCTTCCACTATCCTGTTCTCTCCTTTTAACCTCTCTATTGTTTCTTTTTGCCTAATTTTTCCATTTATGAATCTGTAGAACAATTTTGGTTGCTCCTTACATTTTTCAACAATGTCCTTTTCAAAGTTCTTTTCCTCTTCCTTCCTCACCTTAACATATTCATTTCTCGCTGCCTTGAAGTTTTCCTTATTTACTGGATTTCTATTTCTCCTCCACCTTTTCCATGCTCTATCTCTTTTCTCCTTTGCCCTAGCACATCTTGCATTAAACCAATCTTTCTTTCCTTCTTCTTTAGGTCTATATTTCGGGACATATTCCCTGACTCCTGTTTTGTATATTTCCAAAAATAAGTTATATTTCTCTTCCATCGTCTCTAAGTTTTCCATCTCCTCCCAGTTTACGTTTTTAAAATAGTTCTTGAGATTCTCAATATCAGCCTTTCTGTAATTTAATCGGTCTCCTTTGTATGAATCGTCTCTATCTTCCTTTCCCTCTTCTATATCCATTTCTAATATTACAGGGTCACTCTTTCCCAATGGGCACTTATATCTTATATCATCATTCATTTGTATACCCCTTGTAAAAATTAGGTCAATCTCGCCGGCTCGTCGTTTCCTCTGAATCTTGTGCATTCCTTTACTCTCTGGTCTATCATATTGTCTATCATTAGGTTCAGGAATCTTTCTCCCCAGGCTTCTTCCCCCAAACCACTTTCATAATTTTCCCAGTCTACTTCTTTACAGTTGAAATCTCCTACTAATATCACTTTTCTCCTTTCTTTAATGATTCTCATCCTTTACTCTCTGGTCTATCATATTGTCTATCATTAGGTTCAGGAATCTTTCTCCCCAGGCTTCTTCCCCCAAACCACTTTCATAATTTTCCCAGTCTACTTCTTTACAGTTGAAATCTCCTACTAATATCACTTTTCTCCTTTCTTTAATGATTCTCATTAGACTCCTTATTGTGTCATCTATCTTGTCTTTATATTCTTGATTGGTCCATGAATTTGTTTTTGGTGGCACATATGTTACAATAATTGTTAACTCTTTTTTATTAATATGCATCTTAACATACAGTACTTCTGCTTTCCTTCCCCATATTCCACCTGGTTTATCACTATCTCCTTCCTTAACATTATCATGACTCCTCTTCCTCCTTTACCCCTTCTGTCTCTTCTCCATACATTATACCTATTATCCAAGTTTATTTTGATTGCCTCATTTAGTTTTGTTTCAGCCAGGCATACAATATCCGGATTTTCTTTCTTTATGTGTGTGCGTTCGTGTGCATGTATGTGTGTGTTGCAATGAGACGAGGGAGCGGCCTATTTTCTCCACACGCTGAGTAGGCTGCAGGAAGGATTATGGTTTTGGAAATACTTGTAACACCTAAGTACTGAGTTTACATAATATAAAAGGCTAAATTAATGGTACTTAAGCTAACATCATAATGTAATGACTCAACATACAAATCCAGGTCGCTATCTGTCAAGTGTCACTCCAAGCTCACTTGAGGTTGGATGCTGCCTTACAATACAGCATTCATCTTGGAAGACGCACTAGTATTTTTCAAGGTATTTTTTAGGAAAAAAAGTGCGTCTTGTAAGCCGTAAAATACGGTAAGTTCAAGCGGGGTGTTGAGAAGCTTCTTTTGCCCTACAAGACTTTACGCCATATGGAAGCATCTGCCAGTCAGAGGCCCATCACTTCATATTTCAAGCCCTCTCCAACCAGCAAATAAACTAAAGGTTCTAGTACTATAATTAGATAAAATGTGTGCTTGGTACTTCATTTATTGTTTTTTTTTTTCAGCCTTTTTAGTAAAAAAAATTTTTTGGGGTAGGATCTAGGAACATAACCCCCATTTTCCCATAGGGCCTATTATTCGCTGAACACGAATCTCACCATACACGATGAGCTCAAGAACATAACTGTCATGTTGGGCGAGGTATGACTGTACTGTGACATCATGAACTCTGCCATTCAATGTAACCTTACCAGGAAAAATAAAAGGGAAACAAAAATCTATGGCAGAAGAAGAAATACTGGACAAGATTACCTGCAGATCTCTCGGCACCCGACACTTTCTCACTACCCAGTTGAGGATCACCTCACGTGGGACCCAATGAAAGTTACATTGTTCCTTTCTACTCCTACGGCAGGCACCTACTCTGTGAAATTGAACACATTATTTCTTTGGCCAATATTTTTAGCATATTTAACCCAGCAACTACCCTCAGTATGTTCTGGTTTCTTACAGTAGTTACAAAAATAGGAGGGAGGATTTCTGGGATAATGGGTAGAAGAGTGAAGATGTCCAGACTTATGATGAAAATTAGGGATCAAGGGAGGGATTGAGTTGTCCTTGGGTGCAGGGGTTCTAGGAACATTAGTTCTAGAAGGGGGATGGAGACCAGATTTCAGAGAGCTAGGTCTAAAAGAGGATTGTGGATAAGCATGAGGGTGAAAGTAAGGTAAGTTAGAGGATGCTGGATGGTTAGGTTGGAAACAAAGACCACGCGATTCACCACCATACATTGCTCTTCTATTGGCTGTGAAATGATTAGCTTTAGAGGCAGCTACTTTCAACTCACCTCCTTCCATCTCCTTGTCCCTCAAATAGAATTCGGTGTCTGGGAATTCTCATTAAGAAATTGTCTAACCAACATAAGGTTGTACAATTTGCACCCATCGACAATATCACCAGTGGATCTAAGCTACATTAGGAAAATTAAATAACACAATGCAAGGTATATGACAAATAACACATGAAAAACCTGAGCATATTGAATAGATATATTTACCATTTAAAAGAAAAAAAAGGTATACATCACAAAATATACAGTGGTACCTTGAGATACAAGTTTAATTCATTCCATGACAGAGGCTCATATCTCAAAACAATTTCTCCCATTGAAATACATTGGAATACCATTAATCCATTTCAGCCTCCCCAAAAAGAGCACCCCTATTTTTTTACTTGTTTTCAGGTAAGAAAAAAGTACAGTGGAAACTCATTACTTGAACTTAATTCGTTCTAAGTGGCTGTTCGAGTATTAAAGGGCTCTACTATTAATACCTATAAATCATGTAATTCATTCTAAGCTTAGCAAAACCTCAAGTTTCTAAAAATTTCAATGTACTGTGGTATTTGTTCTGTAACGATCGTTGTATATAAAAAAAAAAATTGTATATCAAATAAATTTTTCCCATAGAAATTAATGGAAATATAATTAATTTGTTCTAGTGATATGAATTTACCGCCCCCCCCAAAAAAAAAAATTACATGTTTAAATACCAACTAAATATAGATTTAATATAAGATAAATAGAATGTTTATTGTATGCATGATATAAATGTACTATACAGTGGTACCTTAAGATACGAAATTAATTCGTTATGGAGTGGCTTTCATATCATGATTTTTTTGTATAATGAGTCGCATTTTACATATAAATCACCTAATTCGTTCCAAGCTCTACGAAAACACCACATTAAATTTTATAATAAGGGTAAAACCAGAATGAAATAAGAGCCAAATACATTTGAATCATTCAATATACCTAACCTAACTGTTAGTACCTGTAAATGAAGTAGATAATAGAACATAATGCAATAATAAATGAAAAATAATAATACAAAAATGTGGAACCTTGCCTTTCGAGAGAGACGATGTCCGAAAGCGAAAGTGGCGGCAGAGGAGGAAGGCAAACGGCAGAAAATATAGAAAATGGCAGGAAACATTAACACTTAACTTTACGAAACACTTAAAATTATTATTATTAACTGTCACAAGTACTTCCAATACCATAATCCTTCCTGCAGCCTACTCAGTTAGAAAATGGCCTGTTCCCTCGTCTCATAGCAACACACACGTATGTACATGCACACGAACGCACATACATGCCAGGTGCCTTTATACTTTTATTAATAGAACAACCAAATGGCTTACTCGTTCAAGCAAGAGTCAAAACTCCACTTGTGAATTATATTCACATTGATAAAGCCTGTGAAGCACAATTGCAAAATAAAATAAATAAGAACTGCAGCACTGACGAGTTCGGTTTCAGCGATTGGACAAGTGATTCTGTATGTAAACAATACGTCCAATACATGCCATGGAGTTCGTTGTTTGGGGTGGAGCTAATAGGTAGTAGGTATACAACCTGACGTGACGCCTCCACTGACCACTCTGAACACATGGAGGGCGACAGAACAAGAATTTAGTAAGTTATTCCTCGGTTGTTGTTGCTTCTTGGGAATGCACCTCTCCACCTCTCCCATGGAACTTTACTTACCTGCTTCTGCGGCACATATTCCAGGACTATCCTGTGTTCCATCAGCACCTATTTTAGTGCCTTTACGCTTCGGGGCCATGCTACCTGGCCCAGCCGGTCCCGTGGCCGTGGACCATGACCGGGCCTCCCAGAACCAGGGACTGTCCCCCTCCCCATACATGGAAGGTTCAGGCAAGACCCCTCGCACCCTTCCCGACCAGGACCCTCCTCACATCACGTCAACCACAGCCTCCTTCCTCCTGAGAGCGACCAATGGCACCCAGGTTTTCTCCAATCCCAGCAAGGTGTCCCAGGCCCTCCACACTTCCACCTTGGGCAAGTACATCTTGGAGGGGGAAACTCGTTCACTGGGTAATAGCTCTGCTCTCATCGTCACCATCAGGGAATCCAACATCTATAGGGTTCCCGAACTCCAGCTATCCACCTTCCAACTAGGAGACTGGACAGTCACCGGCCGCCGGGCAGACAAAGGTGACATCTACAGGTACGCCAGGGTGGGGCCGCTGGCAGATGTTGACCTGGAGGCCGTGAGGAAGGGCTTCAATACCTTTGATGGAGGTGAGGTGGTTGAGATCACCTGGCTCCCTCCCCATTGTCTGCCCTGGACCACCATAGGGAGGTGGCTGCACCTTAACCCCTTCAATACGGTGACACCTATGTAGGCGTCATGAAGCCCCAGTAGCATATACGGTGACGCCTACGTAGACGTCATATTTCTTTTCTGAGCTTTCCTCAGTTCAGTTGTCCCGTATAGTGTGTTGGATACCAACTACACACGCCGTATGCTGTCCTTGAAATCCTAGTGCTCCTCCCACCATCCTTGTCTCCACCAATCACTAAAGATAAGCTACATGCGTCCCGCCTTGTGTCTAAAATTACCCAATGGCATAGACTGTTCCCATCTCTCTCTCTCTCTCTCTCTCTCTCTCTCTCTCTCTCTCTCTCTCTCTCTCTCTCTCCATCTCCCTTCCCTCCCTCCCCCTCTCCCTCTCGAAAGATAAGTTACATGTAACATTCGTGAAAACACAGACACACACACACACACACACAGACGAGACGCGGTAGAGGAAGGACGCAATACCGTCGCTCCCGAGAATCAGCTGATCTTCACTACCTTTGTTTGGGTTTACAGTGGCCTGGGCGATAAGTGTGGACTCATTTTTTTTCATGAATACAGTGTTAAATAATAATGAGTGAGAAAGATATTCCATCTAAATGCAGGTATGTGACAAGGGAAAGAATGAAAGCTGATGATGACAATGTTGGTGAGGGAGGAGGAGAATTTGAAGGCTTTGATACGGCGCAAACTTCACTATTTGATAGAGTCTTGACTATCGAACGTAAATTAGATAAATTAATAAAGGAGAGTATGGGAAAGAAAGAGAATGAAGAACAGGATAAAGAGCTCCAGAAATTGAAAGAAAGGATAAAAAGAGTGGAAGAAAACGAAACTAGGCTAAGAACCGAAAATAAAGAATTAAAAGTCCAAATAGCGAACTACAAGAAATTGATGGAAGAAGGACTCGGTAAAGCCGAGAAAGAAAAAGAAAAGCTAAAAGATCTAGTTAACAAAGAAGAAGAAAGAGTACAAGACGTGATTAAAAAAAGTACAAGCATGGAGAATCCCCGCGTTCCGTTGGGGACCGTAAGGCGTACAGTATGGCATACTTCCCCGGAATCGGGGGGGGACCAGCATACAGCTCGCCTTGCGGAAGCTTGCGGGACCTTGCGCTCCTCGGAGGTGAATGCTTGGCGGTGTCTGGCAACTATTGTTTATCAACAAACCGCAGACGTCCGCCGCTTCACCACTATATTTTCAGTGTGGGGGATGTAAATGCTATTTTGACAGCTTATGCGACGTCACAGAACATAAAAAACAATGTGGTAAGTCTGTTATCCCTTGTAGAATGCTGGAATAAGGCAATATGACCAAAATATTAGTATTTATAGCAATAAAAGACGGTGTTATATGTGTCCCATTTCTTCCCACAGCCTCTGAGGCAGAAGAGACAGCCTCTACCGCCATGGTAGCTGCTACAGAGGCCCCTCCAGCACCTGTGGCTGCAGGGACAGTTTCCCTTTGCATTCGAAAGTGTTTCTTGAAGTCTTTCCCGGAGTAAAGAGGCACTATCGTCTCTGCATAGTCCTTGACCCTCACAGGACTTGGCGGCCTATCATCTCCCTCTTCTCCTTGCCTTGGCAGCCTCTCTTTTCCCTCTTCCTCTTGCCTCATCAATATTTCCTCCTCTCGTGCTAAGAGGAGCTCTGCAGCGTCCAACAGAGGGTCTTCTGCGAGCTCTTGAGCGAGGAGGAGGAGAGCAGCTTGGACGGCCATCTTTGTCAACCATACCCGTATGGCTTACGCGTTCCCTTGCGTTCCATCTTTGTCAACCATACCCGTATGGCTTACGCGTTCCCTTGTGTTCCGTTGGGGGTTGCGGGGGGGGGGCAGCGTGCTAACTTCCAACGGAACGCAGCTCGGCAAGATAAGAAAGACAAGGAATCATTTCAAGAAGTATTTCAAGAACAGTTAAAAGAAAGAGATGAAAATATGACAAGCAAAATGATAGGAGTCCTCAAGAAAAAAGAAAATTTAGTAAGAGAAATTGCCGAAAAAAAGAAGAGTAATTATTTTTGGACTGAAAGAAAAAAATGTTAAATATAGACCAAGAAGGGAAAAGGACAAAATGAAATCAGTAAAAGACCTACTAAAACATCTGAATGACGAGGATAGACAGAACTTAGAAGAGGAAGTAGAAGAAATCCATAGAATGGGACCATATCAAGACGGAACAGTGAGACCAATTAAGATATTACTAAAATCACAAGCAGCAGCAGAAGAAGTACTATATAGAAAAACGAAACTCAGAGAAACAGAAGGTTGCAAAGATATATATATATATATATATATATATATATATATATATATATATATATATATATATATATATATATATAAAAGAAAAATAGAAACGAGGAGGAAAGGAAGAGACACAATGAACTGGTAGCAGAAGCAAGAGAAAAAAATAATGAAAGGTCAGAGGAGGAGAAGAAGGCATTTTTTTGGAGAATTATAGGAGACAGGATAAGGAAATGGTATATAAAAGAGAAAGAAGAGAAAGAATGGAGCAAGTTTAACTAAAATGATAAGAACAAGAGATTAAAAATTATGTATACAAACATAGATGGGATTTTATCTAGTAAATTAGAATTAAGAGATTACATAAAGAAAGAAGAACCAGATATTGTATGCCTGGTGGAAACAAAGTTAAATGAGGCAATAAAAATAGACATAGATAAAAGGTATAATATATGGAGGAGAGACAGAGTGGGTAAAGGAGGAGGAGTCGTCATGATGATGACACAATAAGGAGTCTTACAAAAATCATTAAGGAAAGGAGAAAAGAGATATTGGTAGGAGATTTCAACTGTAAGGAGGTAGACTGGGAAAATTATGAAAGTGGTATGGGGGAAGATGCCTGGGGAGATAGATTCCTGAACCTAATGATAGATAATTTGATGGTCCAAAGAGTAAAGGAAAACAAGATTCAGAGGAAACGATGAGCCGGCAAGATTAGACCTAGTTTTTACAAGGGATATACCAATTAACGATGATATAAGATACAAGTGCCCATTGGGAAAAAGTGACCATGTAATATTAGAAATGGATATAGAAGAAGGAAAGGAAGATAGAGATGAATCATACAAAGGAGACCGATTAAATTACAGAAAGGCTGATATTGAGAATCTCAAAAACTATTTTAAAAACATAAACTGGGAGGAGATGGAAAACTCATTAACGGTTCAAGAGAAATATAACATTTTTGGAAATATACAAAACTGGGGTCAGGGAATATGTTCTGAAATATAGACTTAAAGAAGAAGGAAAGAAAGAATGGTTTAATGCAAGATGTGCTAGGGCAAAGGAGAAACGAGATGGAGCATGGAAAAGGTGGAGAAGAAACAGAAATCCAGAAAATAAGGAAAACTTCAAAACAGCAAGAAATGAATATGCTAAGGTGAGAAAGGAAGAAGAAAAGAACTATGAAAAGGACATTGTCGAAAAATGTAAGGAACAACCAAAATTGTTCTACAGATTCATAAATGGAAAAATAAGACAAAAAGAAACAATAGAAAGGTTAAAAGGAGAAAACGGAATGGTGGAAGACCCAAAAAGTATGGCAGAACTGTTAAATAGTAAATTTCATGAGGTCTTTACTAAGGAATCCAAATTTGAAAGACCACAGGGTAATAGAGACTGTCTATATGAAAGAGATTAAAGTAACCAAGCTTGAAATAAAAAAGTTGATGACGGAATTGGATGAGGAAAAGGCAATGGGACCAGATGAAGTCTCAGGCAGAATACTGAAAGAATGTAGGGAAGAACTAGCAAGTCCAATATACATCATAAAATGCTCAATAGAAAATGGAACAGTGCCAGTGGAGTGGAAAAGAGCTGAGGTGGTTCCCATATATAAGAGCGGAAGGAAGGAAGAACCTTTAAATTACAGACCGGTATCACTAACTAGTGTAATATGCAAGATGTGTGAAAAAGTAATAAAGAAGCAATGGATCGAGTTTCTTGAAGACAACAAAATATTATCAAATAGCCAATTTGGTTTTAGAAAAGGTCGGTCATGTGTGACAAATTTATTGAGTTTCTACTCTAGAATAGTTGATAAAGTACAAGAGAGAGAGGATGGGTTGACTGTATTTATTTAGATCTAAAAAGGCTTTTGATAAAGTGCCACATGAAAGATTACTATGGAAGTTAGAGGAGAAGGGTGGCTTAAAAGGAAGCACATTGAGATGGATGAAGAATTACTTAAGGGGAGAGAAATAAGGACGATAGTTAAAGATATGAAGTCCAAGTGGAGAACAGTAGACAGCGGAGTGCCACAGGGTCAGTATTGGCACCAATACTTTTCTCGTATATATAAATGACATGCCAGAGGAGTGAACAGCTACATAAATCTGTTTGCGGACGATGCGAAACTGTGCAGAGTCATTAAACAAAAGAGGATTGTGAAATTCTACAGGAAGACTTAAACAAGATCTGGAAATGGAGCAAAAAATGGGAGATGGAATTCAATGTGGACAAAAGCCATGTCATGGAAATGGGAAAAAGTGAAAGACGACCAGTGGGAATCTATAAGATGGGAGATGGAGTAGAACTAGAAAAAGTAAAAAGGAAAAGGACTTGGGAGTGACAATGGAAGAAAATAATCAACCGGTAAGCCATATTGATAGAATTTTCAGAGAGACGTATAATTTGCTAAGGAATATTGGAGTAGCATTTCACTATATGGACAAGGAAATGATGAAGAAATTGATAAGTACTAAAATAAGACCTAGATTGGAATATGCAGGAGTTGTGTGGACTCCCCATAAAAGAAACACATAAGAAAATTAGAGAGACTACAAAAATGGCTACAAGAATGGTTCCAGAATTTAAAGGGATGGCATATGAGGAGAGACTAAAAGCAATGGATCTACCAACCTTGGAGCAGAGAAGAGAGAGGATCTGATACAAGTTTATAAATTGATTAACGGAATGGATGAAGTGGATAATGAGAAACTGATCCTGAGAGAAGAATATGACTTTAGAAGCACAAGATCGCATAGTAAGAAACTAAGGAAGGGACGATGTCTGAGAGATGTTAAAAAATTTAGTTTCCCGCAAAGATGTGTTGAGACTTGGAACAGTTTGAGTGAGGAAGTGGTATCAGCAAAGAGTGTACATAGTTTTAAAGAAAAATTGGATAAGTGTAGATATGGAGACGGGACCACACGAGCATAAACCCCAGGCCCTGTAAAACTACAACTAGGTAAATACAACTAGGTAAATACACACACACACACACACACACACACACACACACACACACACACACACACACACACACACACACACACACACACACACACACACACACACACACACACAGGACAGAAGAGGAGAAGAAAGAGTTTTTCTGGAGAATCTTGGATATGAGACTGAGGAAGTGGTTCATAACCCAGAAAAGTACAGTAAGAAAGGACTAAAGAAACTTACGTATGAGCGGAATGTAATGTATTCCAACATAAATGGAGTGATATCGGGGATTTTAGAACTCAACGATTACTTGAGGACAAGAACCCAGATATTGTGGGTCTTACTGAAACAAAACTGAGAGAGGAGAAGACCTGATGATGGTTGGAGAAGGAAATATAATGTTTGGAAAAGAAATAGAGTAGGTAAGATGGGAGGAGGAGTGATGTTGCTGGTTAAAAAGATATAAAGGTGGATCAAGTGAAAGAAGGTATGGGAAAGGCAGAAGTGCTAAAGATCAGAGCAGAAACTAATGAAGGAAAAAGAGGCACTACATAGTGGTGTACGTACCACCTAAGACAAATGCATGGTCAGTACAGGAATATGAAGAAATGATAAGTGATACAGGAACATGTCTGGAAGAAATGTTGGGTGGCTGTGAACGAACTATAATGATGGGAGATTTTAATTGTAAAGAGGTGTGTTGGGAGGACTGGTCAATGGAAGGATCAGAGACAACATGGGAAATACACTATTGACACTGGCAATGGAAAATGTGTTAACTCAGTGGGTCAAAGAAGATACTAGGTTTGGAGGAGAGGGAGCATCGTCAAGACTGGACTTGGTCTTTAGTACAGAGCCAATGGTCATTGAGGAGATGAGGGTGGAGTGCCCTTTAGCAAAGAGTGATCATGCAGTTTTGGAGTTCAAGGTGATAGATGAAGAGAAATCTAGAAGAAATGAAGAATATAAAGTGGGAAGATGGAATTATGCCAAGACAGATTTTGGAAACCTAAAGAAATTCTTTCAAGAGACAAATTGGATGAAATTCAAGAGTGCTAAGGGAGCAAATGAAAAGTGGAAGGAATTTATAAAAATATACAAAGAAGGTGAGAAAAATTTGTACCAATAAGACAACATAGAGAAGTTGGAAAGCAGGACTGGTTTAACGATAGATGTGAAAAGGCTAGAACAAGAAAAGAGGATGCATGGAAGAGGTGGAGAAGGAAAAGACGGATTAAGCAGTGGGAAAGTTACAAAAGAGCAAGAAATGAATATGTGTTGATTAGAAGAGAAGAAAGAAAGAAACAAGAAAAGGATATAATTGATAAATGTAAAGACCAACCAAGGCTTTTTACAGACATGTGAACAACAACATCAAAAATAGAGAAAGTATTGAAAGTTTAGAAGTAAATGGAGTATGCAGTGAAGATCCCAGGAAATGGCAGAGGCTATGAATGGATGCTTTCGGAAGGTATTCACAAAGGAGACTGCTTTTGACAAACCACTGGTAATGGAACAGAAAGGGATTATGAAGGAGTTTCAAGTAACTGTGGAGGAGATCAAGAATATGATGGGGAGTTTAGAAGTGAGAAAAGCTGTGGGACCTGATGGGGTATCAGGATGGATTTTAAGAGAATGCAGGGAGCAACTGGCAGAAAAAGTTTGTGAAGTAATTGATGCCTCATTAAGGGAAGGTGTAGTGCCCCAAGACTGGAAAAGAGCTAACATTGTCCCAATCTATAAATCAGGTAACAAGAGAGACCCATTGAACTATAGACCAGTGTCACTTACAAGTGTGGTAGCTAAGATGTGTGAGAGGGTGGTGAAGAATAGATGGACAGACTTCTTGGAGAAAAATGACATACTTTGTGAGTGTCAATTTGGTTTTAGAAAAGGGCGTTCATGCACGACAAACCTGATATGTTACTATTCGAGGGTGATAGATGTAATACAGGAAAGAGATGGTTGGGCTGATGGAATATATCTGGATTTAAAAAAGGCCTTTGATAAGGTACCACACCGGAGACTGATCTGGAAACTTGAAATGGTAGGAGGAGTGCATGGCAGTTTACTAAAATGGATGGAAGACTTTTTAGTAGGAAGAGAAATGAGAACAATAATTAAGGACAGACCATCAGAATGGGGCTTGGTGGAGAGTGGAGTTCCACAGGGATCAGTGTTGGCACCAGTAATGTTCGCGGTCTACATAAATGACATGGTGGATGGGGTGTCCAGTTATGTGAGCCTATTTGCAGACGATGCAAAATTGTTAAGAAAAGTGAGATGTGACAAAGATTGCGAACTACTCCAGGAAGACTTGGACAGAATATGGAAATGGAGCTGTACATGGCAAATGGAGTTCAACACGACAAAATGCAAGAAAATAGAGTTTGGCAAGAGTGAAAGAAGAATCAGGAGTATGTACAAGATAGGAAATGAAGACATAAAACCAGTCATGAAGAAAAAGACCTTGGGGTGACAATTACCAATGACCTATCGCCAGAGAGACATATAAACAAAATAATTGGAGAAGTATTGAACTTATTGAGGAACATAAGAGTGGCGTTCGTATATTTAGATGAAGAAATGATGAAGAAAATAATTACTGCAATGATAAGACCGAGGCTTGAATATGCAACAATACAGTGGGCTCCGAACTTAAAGAAACACATAAGGAAACTAGAGAAAGTACAGAGGGCTGCAACAAAATGGTGCCTGACTTAAGAGATTTGACTTATGAAGACAGACTGAAAAGAATGCAACTTCCGACCCTGGAAAACAGAAGAGAAAGGGAGACCTGATAGCAATATACAGAGTGATGATTGGCATGGAAAAATGGATAGGGAAGATCTGTGTATGTGGAATGAAAGAATGTCGAGAGGGCATGGGAAAAACTAAAATGGCCACTTATAGGAGAGATGTGAAAAAATATAGCTTCCCTCATAGAAGGGTGGAAGCATGGAATAGTTTAGACGTGGAAGTGGTCAACGCAAGGAATATTCATGATTTTAAGAAAAAGCTGGACATTAATAGATATGGAGACGGGACAACACGAGCATAGCTCTTTTCCCGTATGTTACAATTAGGTAAATACAATTAGGTAAATACACACACACACACAACGGCCCGGTAGCTCAGTGGTTAGAGCGCTGGCTTCACAAGCCAGATGACCGGGGTTCGATTCCCCGGCCGGGTGGAGATATTTGGGTGTGTCTCCTTTCAAGTGTAGCCCCTGTTCACCTAGCAGTGAGTTGGTACGGGATGTAAATCGAGGAGTTGTGACCTTGTTGTCCTGGTGTGTGGTGTGTGCCTGGTCTCAGACCTATCCCAAGATCGGAAATAATGAGCTCTGAGCTCGTTCCGTAGGGTAACGTCTGGCTGTCTCGTCAGAGACTGCAGCAGATCAAACAGTGAATTACACACACACACACACACTCACACACACACACACACACACACACACGGGCATAAAGCCCAGGCCCTGTAAAACTACAACTAGGTAAATACACACACACGCACACACACACACACACACACAAAAACAACAAATTTTCTAATCTCTCTCTCTCTCTCTCTCTCTCTCCTCCCTTCTACCTCCCTGCTACCTTCTTCCAGCACTTTTCGAGTGTTATTTTGTCGTCCATTATACCTTGTATGATCTGGAAGTATGTGTATGTTTTGTCTGTAAATGTGAATTTATATTTCCTGTTTTCTAATGCTTCTATTAGGTCTGTTTTAGTGAGCTGTTGTTTAGGCCAGCCAGTGGACTCTGGTGTGTAAATTATGATGCCAATGTCTTTGGAACGAGTTTTTGTAACAGTGTCTGTGTGTTTTGCTGGTGTATCATTTTCTACTTCTATGCCGACTGTGTCCTCCTCCATGGCTCTGGTTGAGTTTGTGTTGTTTGTGTTCAATTCTTGTTGATTTTTGCTTTTTGTGATGTCGCTGCTTGAGGTAGTTGTCTGTGTAGGGGCAGCACTTGTGATAATTTTCAGTGATGGAGGGTTTACTGGTGCTTTAATGGTAGGCAGGTTGTTCAACTTTAACATATTATTAAGCTCCTTTTCATATATTCCAGGATTTGCCATGTTGAGTGTGTGTGCATGTATTACACATGTTATTATCTTTGCAAAGGTGTCTCCAGTGCTCTGGGGTAGTGGTGGTGGTGGTGGAGTGTTGGTGTATTTCTGGTGTTGTGTGGCTTGGCTGTATGTCATGTTGTTATTTTGGCTGTTTGATCTTTTTTCTTTTATTGCTTCCTTCCGTCTTGGGCATTTTGCTGCGAGAGTTTTATGATCTCCATCGCAGTTGAGGCATTTTCTATGTTGGCTGGTGCATTCTTTCCATGTGTGTCCTTGATCGGCAGATTCAGAGCATACTTTGAATTCTTTTGGCTTTTGACATTGGTTGGTGGTGTGTTTTTCTATTTCATAACATTTAAAGCATGTTTGAATACTGTAAAAAAATTCTTGTTTAATGTTATGGAAGGGGATGCTCATCTGGAAAGCTCTTAGGCCGTTTGTTTGACATTTTTTAGCTATTGCTGTTTGTTTGAATGTGATTTTGAGTGTACGTGAATTAGGAAACTTGAAAACCGAGTCCACTTGGTTAGCTGTCCAGGTGTTCTTTTCTTCAATTTCAGTCTTTATTTCATTTTCCTGATTTTTATAGATATGGTTGTCTATGTTACGAATGATTACTGAACGGTTTGCTTTTAATTCTGGTGGAATCAGTGGGTAGAGGTGATTCTTTTGAAGGTCTTCTGTTGTGCTGGGGTTGAAGAGCTTGTCTTGATCTTGATCGTTGCCGGTTATGATAACAAATCCATCAAAGAGAGGAATCAGTTTTGTTATATATATGTCGTGTTTTGCTAGAGTTTCTAGGAGAAAGTTTTTCAGTCTTGGGTCCTTGGGGTCCATCGCTTTGATCTTCACACGAGGCATGGTTGTTACATATCAGTACAAAAATGGTGCCTGACTTAAGAGATTTGACTTATGAAGACAGACTGAAAAGAATGCAACTTCCGACCCTGGAAAACAGAAGAGAAAGGGGAGACCTGATAGCAATATACAGAGTGATGATTGGCATGGAAAAAATGGATAGGGAAGATCTGTGTATGTGGAATGAAAGAATGTCGAGAGGGCATGGGAAAAAACTAAAAATGGCCACTTATAGGAGAGATGTGAAAAAATATAGCTTCCCTCATAGAAGGGTGGAAGCATGGAATAGTTTAGACGTGGAAGTGGTCAACGCAAGGAATATTCATGATTTTAAGAAAAAGCTGGACATTAATAGATATGGAGACGGGACAACACGAGCATAGCTCTTTTCCCGTATGTTACAATTAGGTAAATACAATTAGGTAAATACACACACTCTCTCTCTCTCTCTCTCTAAAATAGACAAGTAGACATGCATCTTTTTTTGTTATTTTGTTTTACTCTTTTTCCACACCACCCATGAAGTAAGAGTTAAGGTGCGTTTTTTTTTTTTTTTTTTTTTATAGAGGTTTTACCCTGCAGGCATAATCCTCTCTCAGCTATTTAATCAGAAAGTTCTTCGTCAGAAGTGTCCTCCACATTGATAATAAAAGAATCCTCTAAGCAGAACTTGTTGACGCTGTAAACAATTAATTTCTCTTGACTATGAAGGTTGCGATGGCGAGTAGCGCGGACGAGATATTCACCTTCCATCCTGAGCGACAGGGAGGGGAAGAGTGACTCGATTTGACCTGGGGATTATCAGCGGTCAGGGAGGTTGACCTCACCCATGTCCAACCTTGAAAAGTAGCAATGCTGGAGAGCAGTGGTGCTACATTTTGTTGTATTTATACAAAATCATTGTCTTCATTACACTAAAACAATATTCAAAGCTCTCTATACATCCTTAGTAGAAATTTAGAGGAATACACTTTTATGACGGTTCATTAAGATGTAAGTTAATAATGAGATCGAAACGTGCTACGATGCTTGGCGACGCCGCAGCCGGGGAATCCCTGTTAGGTCTCCTCCCCCCACCCTCAGCGGCCTTCATATTTGAGTCGGACTATAGTATACTTTACGCCTCGAAATACGAAGATATTTCTAAGATACAAATAGCCATTGGTAGGTGGCACAGCGATCGCTCGGCTATCCGCATCCACCCGAACATTCAATTCGCGTTGTGTATCGTTGTTTATCCTTTATGCATGTATGTGTCTGTGCTCCTCGGCAGTGTGTATTTCTTCTTAAGTTTTGTGGACTCAAGACCTCATGATCATGGGTCCCAAAAGTAAAAAGAAGGAGGCTGAAAAGAAGAAACTTAAGAAGAGTCTCATAATGGATAGGAAACACAAGATAATTGCAAAATATAAATGTGGTGTGCGTATCTGTGACTTGGCCTTTAAAGCACATAAGGTGTTAAATGAGAAACTCCAGTTCATTTGGCGTGCCAATAGTAAAGCATGAGTAACTCGCCAATGGGACCGATCGTGATCTGCTATGTAGGTGCCTTCAACCGCCAGATGGGTTAATTATTTCACAGCAAGTTGGTCAACTGGAACGTACTTTTCTGCACGTTTTGTAAATATTAAATGGTTTAATAAAATAGTTATAATCTATCTAAGAATGTACTCGTGGCATATAAGCTAAAAAGTGGAAATATTTATATATATGTAGAGCGCTCTTCTTTACCATCTCTATATTTGGGACAAAAAATAGAAAAGATCATTAATAGATAAAGCGTAGTTTTAATGACTTTTTCTTTCCATAAAAATCAATATGAATTATATTCATACAGAAAATCACAACAATTAATAGTCTTAAGAAATTGACAGTATAGAGGATATTGTCTGACATGCACCGAGATTGTTTTATCGTTTTTTAAACGTAAACAAATGTAGCGTGTTAAGAGCCATCGGCACACTCGCTACACAACGACTTCACTATGGATAACACTATGGATATTAGTGAGGATGAACTTAGAAAATGGACAGTGCCAACTCTGAGAAACTTTCTGAGATCAAAAGGCATACCAAGTTCGCTTGTTGTGATTCAGTTAGGAAAATTCGGTTTCGGTAATGTTGGCCAGGTTATTTCGGCACAGACTCCAAAATTTTTTTTTTTTTTTTTTTGTAAATGCTACTCAGTGATATTTGCTCTACGATTTTTGAGTGGACCATTATCCTATGCAGAAACTCTGACAATTTTTGTGATAAGATATATATGTACTACTAGACTTACAAAAAATAATATGATGGGACACTGGTACATCCATACTTTGCACCATTAGGAAAATATATTTGCATATTTTTATGTCATTTTCAATCAGACACAGTGAAATAACCAAATGTTTATATTATGAGGAATGTAGGCATGAATATCAATATATATATTTTTCTAATAGGGCTTCCACAAGAGTGACAGTTCGGAGCGATAAGCAGGGCCAACTTGTGAATTAAACCAGCTGGCGAACAATGAAAACTACACAGATCGCGATTGGTGCCATTCCTCCTCCCTACTGCATATACAAAGTTCTGTCATGGCGTCGGTAAGTACGAATGCATGTTTAACATGCGTTTCGCTCACGCTAACTTGGCAGGTTTGGCAAGAAACACACAAAATAGCTTGTATTCACATACTGATTACACTTGGAAATTCAATATACGAGTGGGTACAAATGGTGCTCTGCCCACAAACAACTCTTCCTCTTTGCAATGCAAAAAAAAAAAAAAAAAAAAAAAGAAGTCTCTAGATGCTATTGTTACCAAAATATCACAGGTTGAATGAGGTGGTATCATCGGTTTACATGGCCTTGCCTGATCAGGTTCAGTGGCCTTGGCTCTCTCTCTCTCTCTCTCTCTCTCTCTCTCTCCTGTCACCTGTTCTGATACCACTCTAATTCAAAAGTTGTCTCCCCGCAACATGGCAAGAAGGCCAAGGTGTAGAAGTAAGGCAAATGGGAGAGGTGGCAAAATCAGACACTGTGAAATCACTGTCGCTCCCACCATCCATCGTCGGAGTTAATGACACAGTGATGTATAGCATGTGCTTACTCCTGAATGAATGTTGCCAGCTCACAAGCAAATTAAACAGGAAGAAAATAGCCAAAATATAGCCCAAAAATGCTTAAATGTCTATCAACGTGCCCCAAGTCTACCGTGATGAACGTCTATCGATGTGTCCCAAGTTTTCCGGGTTAAGTTGTTATTTTGGGTAATATAGTGGTACCTCTAGATACGAAAGCTTCTGTATATGAAAATTTTATTTTACGAAATATGCAAAGATTTTTTCACTTCATATTACGAAAAATTACTCAGCATATGAAAGATACAAAACAGAACTTGAAATTCCTATATGCAGAAAATTTTTAAATTCTCGCCATTTAGAAACTAAAAAAAAAAAAAAAAAATTATTTTAAGGCTTGCAAGGCAAGAAGCTGCATCTCGGAAGATGCACCCTAATATTTGAAAAAAATTTCTAAGAAAAAAAAACCCATTCTCATACAAGAACACATTCATCATATACCTGACCACTGAACACAAAAACATCAGAAGCAAGGAGTCTGCAAGACACTATTGTTTCAGCACTCATTACAAATTTGCTGGAGCACTCACCACAAATTTAAAACTATGTAAATAAAAACACCATAGGTAAATACGTATACACAGTGAAACAGTCCATCTGTTGTTGTTGTTGTTGTTGTTTGAGGGCCGTGACGATCAGGTCGACCATATATGCCTTGGAGAATTGCCTATGAGATGATCACAGGTGTGGTTGTTGTCCTGACTTCTTGAGGAAGGCGCAGGTGAGGCAGATGACAGTTGATTGTCTTGAGGGGTGGACTCCTGTCGCCCCTAGTAGGGTGGGCATGTCAAATGTGTTCATACCCAGGGTAAGGAGCTGAGTTCTGAGCACGGTGCGGTGTGAGTAGAAGCGTGGGCACTCAAGGAGAAAATGTTTGATGGTTTCAGGCACTGTTGGGCACCAGGGGCAGTATAGGTCAGGTGAGATGTGGAGACGATGGAGGTGAGCAGTGAGGCGCGTGTGTCCCAAGCAAAGGCGGGTGAGGGTTACATCTAGCTGACAGGACGTTTTCCTCACCCACGGCTGTGGAGAAGAATCGTTTCTGTAGAGGCCCATAGATGTAGTGCGGAGGTCATGAGCCAGTGAACTGTCCCACAGAGCTCAGCAGGCAGTGGAAATGCGGCGTTTCCTAGTGGAGAGTAACAGCGGGAGGGGGACAATAAATGTTTACATTAGAGAGTGCCATCCTGGCAGCGGTGTTGACAATCACATTTCCTCTGATGTTTGAGTGGGAAGGTACCCATTGAAGGACTATTTCCCAACCCCGTGACTGGAGGGAGAGGAGAAGGCGTTGAATGGAATACACCAGGGTTATGGAGGTTGATGGACGGCGGGAGAAAAGAAGGTGTAAGGATGATCTGGAGTCTGTGTATAAGACAGCCTTGGCAGTGGTGAAGTGTGCGGAGATGAGGTGAAGTACAGCCTGCTGGATGGCAAATAGCTCTGCTGTGGTGATGTCTGTGTCACATGGTAGTTTCCAGGTCTTGGTGATGCCAGTGTTGGGGATATATATAGCTGCACCCGTGGATGGGGTGACTGGGCAGCGGGAGCCGTCCATGTATACTTTGGTGTGGTCTCGGTAAGTGGATTGGTCCAGGACGATGAATAGTGTGGCTGCGAGGGTCCCTGTGGAGGGCTTGGGTGGGAGGTCTGGGATGTGAAGAGCTATGTGGCTGCATAACGTTTGCCAGGGCAGCATCGGAGGTACAGGGCTGGTGGGTTGAGGTAGTGATGAGGATATGTTTAGCAAGGCGAGGGCGTGTAGGGCTCGGACGTTTAGTGGCTGACGGGCCCCAGGGAGCCAGACAGGATTATGGAGGTCCACATTCGAGGTAGAGTAGAAAGTAGTGAGGGGATGAGATGATGGTAGATTTTGGAACCGCAGATACTGGTGGCAAAGGGTTTCTCTCCTGTGATACTGGAGTGGTAGCACACCCCTTTCAGCCCATAGCGCTGGAATGGGAGAGGTTATCATTGGCTCCCATCGCAAGCTGTAGGGCTGCATTCTGTATGACGTCTAGTTTAGCCAGAGAAGAGTGGGCAGCTGAACCATATATTCCTGATCCATATGATATTTTAGAAGAGATGATGGCATGGTAACATTGGAGAAGAAGGTCCTGGTTGGCCCCCCACCGGATCCCTGTGATCCTCTTCATAATGTCTAGCTTCTTATTGCAGGAGGAGCGTAGGTATTCTATGTGAGTCAGACAGATGAGACGGTGCCCCTCAAGTCTTATACCGAGGAATTTGTGGGTTCGGGTGTATGGGACAGGTGATCCACATAGAGTAACTGTTGGAGTAGTATGTAGAACTTTGAGTGTGAAGGACATCAAGGAGCTTTTGGCAGGGTTTGTGGAAAGACCCCATGTTCTCATCCAAGTTTGGACGGCTGTAGCTGCTTCTTGTAGTTGTACCTGGGCTTGTGCTTGGGTCGGGGCTCTGCTGATTATTGTGATGTCGTCTGCATATACGAGGAGGTAGGAATGTGGTGGAATGGTGAGATCAGACATCAAGATATTGAAAAGCAGGGGGCTGAGAGTTGAGCCTTGAAGGATGCCTCGGTGGATGGTGCAAGAGGACGACAAGGAGGCACCAGCAGCTACACAGTATGTCCTGCCAGACAGAAAAGACTGTAGCCAGGACAGAGGAAAGCCAGTGAGTCCTAGTCTGGAAATTTTATAGAGGATGCTGATGTGTGGGGCACAATCAAACGCTCCCTCTAGGTCGAGGAAGAAGGGCTAACATAATCTCCCTTTTCCTATAGGTGTCGCAGATGTGATATTCAAGCTGAGCAACGACATCTATGGTGCCTCGCCCAGGCCTAAACCCACACCGTTCCTCTTTCAGAAGGTGTTGGGCCTCTAGCCACCAGGTGAGGCGAGTGCAGATCAGCCGTTCTAGTAGCTTTCCTATGCAGGGTAGAAGGGCGATTGGGCGATAGGAGGATGGAAGAGTGGGATCCTTCCCGGGTTTAGGTATAGGGAGGAGGATGGAAGATTTCCAGCACCTTGGGTAAGTTCCTTGGAGCCAGCTGGCATTATAGATGGTAAGCAAGGTTGCCTGAAATTGAGGGGTGAGGTGGAGAAGAAATTCATAAGGGACAGAATCTGGGCCGGCACTCTTCCCTGGTTTTAAGAAAGACAGAGCCTGGTGGAGTTCCTGAGGTGTGAAGGGTTGTGCTATGCCGGGGGTGGTGGGTGCCGAGATGGAAGCAGTAACTGTGCTGTGCAGAATCAGGGAATTAGAGAGGGTTGGCAGCAATCCAATTTTGTTGTGGAATGTTTGGGCAAGGAGGGTTGCTTTTTGCAGATCAGTGGACAGTGGGGCATTCCCATCATGGAGAAGTATAGGTTGACGTTTCTGCACACCTTCCATGGCATGCAAGAATTTCCAAGTACGTTTAGTGGAAGAGGAGAATGAAAGTATATATATATATATATATATATATATATATATATATATATATATATATATATATATATATATATATATATATATATATATATATATATATATATATATATATATATATATATATATATATATATATATATATATATATATATATATATATATATATATATATATATATATATATATATATATATATATATATATATATATATATATATATATATATATATATATATATATATATATATATATATATATATATATATATATATATATATATATATATATATATATATATGTATATATATATATATATATATATATATATATATATATATATATATATATATATATATATATATATATATATATATATATATATATATATATATATATATATATATATATATATATATATATATATATATATATATATATATATATATATATATATATATATATATATATATATATATATATATATATATATATATATATATATATATATATATATATATATATATATATATATATATATATATATATATATATATATATATATATATATATATATATATATATATATATATATATATATATATATATATATATATATATATATATATATATATATATATATATATATATATATATATATATATATATATATATATATATATATATATATATATATATATATATATATATATATATATATATATATATATATATATATATATATATATATATATATATATATATATATATATATATATATATATATATATATATATATATATATATATATATATATATATATATATATATATATATATATATATATATATATATATATATATATATATATATATATATATATATATATATATATATATATATATATATATATATATATATATATATATATATATATATATATATATATATATATATATATATATATATATATATATATATATATATATATATATATATATATATATATATATATATATATATATATATATATATATATATATATATATATATATATATATATATATATATATATATATATATATATATATATATATATATATATATATATATATATATATATATATATATATATATATATATATATATATATATATATATATATATATATATATATATATATATATATATATATATATATATATATATATATATATATATATATATATATATATATATATATATATATATATATATATATATATATATATATATATATATATATATATATATATATATATATATATATATATATATATATATATATATATATATATATATATATATATATATATATATATATATATATATATATATATATATATATATATATATATATATATATATATATATATATATATATATATATATATATATATATATATATATATATATATATATATATATATATATATATATATATATATATATATATATATATATATATATATATATATATATATATATATATATATATATATATATATATATATATATATATATATATATATATATATATATATATATATATATATATATATATATATATATATATATATTTTTTTTTTTTTTTTTTTACATTACAAGGGCACTGGCCAAGGAAAAC